>NW_006399923.1:322769-345804 GCF_000299155.1 Elephantulus edwardii | reverse complement strand
TTTGCTCTGCAGAAGTAACTCTTTTAATCTGTGGCACCCAGGCCCAGTTTTATTATTTTTGGTCAAACATTCTTCTAAGTGGTATCGCACTGGTCTGTCCATTTGCTCTGCAGAATTAACTCATGGTTGCTGTGATGCTAAACACTGTGACACTGATGTGTCAAATGCAATAATGATTACCCATGGTGGAGCTCCCCAGTTAAGACAAGCTTGGAAGCTGGAGAGGTATCCACTTCTCAAATAACTTGCCTCCGGAAACTCTATAAACTTGGAGAAATTAAAAAAGTTATACAAGTGTTCAGGTCTTTTGTTCATATGGTCGCTATGAGTCATTGATGACTCAATGACACTTAACAACAAATAACAACCTAACACATGTAATCTTCACACCTTACTGTCAGCACATCAAATCTATTCTTGAGATTTTAAATTAAACTAGTTTAGATTCCATGTTGTGTTTTGAAACTTCTGGACTTGTTTTTATTTCTTCAGCTACAATGTGAATTTATATGTGAATAACTGATGATTTATTCCACAGTCAGCCTCTTGCATAGTACTGAGTGTTGTAGTTTCCCTCTCCACTGACTACAGATATGTCAATCTGATTCATGTATAGTTCATTATGTTTGGTTCATGTGTATAGTTGCAGTTTATGGTTTTGGGTGGTGATTTTTTTATGTGTTTTCGGTTTGTTTGGGGTTTTTGTTTTGTTTTAAAGATATTTGACTACGAAAAGGCATTTGACTGTGTGGATCACAACAAATTGCAGCTCACCTTTAGGACAATGGGAATTCTAGAAATGTTGATTGTGCTCATGTGAAATCTTTAATTGGACCAGAAAATAGTCATCTGAACAGAGCAAGGAGACACCACATGCTTCAAAATAAGGAAAGGAATGCATCAGGGAGTTTCTTACCTTTTCCATTTATATGTGGAACAGATCAGGAAGCTAGACTTTACAAAGAGGAATGCGGCATCACCCAGGATTAAAGGAAGGTTTAGCAACAACCAAGGTTATGTAGATTATACAACCTTGATTGCTTAAACTAGCTGAATTGGACCTTAAGTATTTGGTCCAGAAGGTCAAAGACTGTAATATTCAACATGGATTGAAGCTCAACATCAAGGAAAAAAATAATCACCACTAGGCCATCATAAAATGAGAAAAAACTGAGATTGTTAACAATTTCAGCTTGCTCATTCCCACAATCAACACTCCTGTTGTTAACAGGAAACCCAATAAAGAATTGCATTGAGAAAATGTGCTGTCAGGGTTATCTTCAGAGTGCTGAAGATCAGCGATGTCAGTCAGTCTAGAGAATAAGGTGTACTTGATCCATGCCATGGTCTCCACAATTTTTTTACTAAGCGTCCGAGAAGTTTACAGTGAGTAAAGATGACAGAAGATTCAATGCCTTTGAGTTGTAGTACAAAAGAGTCTTGAATATACCATGGAGTATCAAGAGGATGAATAGATCTGCCGGGTAAAGGGTGAAACCAAGTTGTTCCTTGGAGGCAAGGAGTTTGGAGCACACATGTTTTGAGCATGTTGCCAAGTTGGAAGAGTCCTTGGAGAAGAATATTGTGCTTGGAAGGGTGGAGGCACAGCACAGTAAAGGAAGACTCTGGATGGGATGTACTGAGACACTAACTGGGATAATGTGGGTAGATACGTAAGAGATGCTGAGATTGGCTCAGGATAGAGAAGGGTTCAGAGTTATTGTGCATAGGGTCACTATGAGTCACAGGCAATTTGTTGGCACATAACAACAGCAACAACAACATTTCCAATAAATGAATCATTAATTGTACAACATTTTATCATTTAATATTCAACTTTGTCACCAAGGCTATATTTTCCAACTATAACTTCTTTATTTTCTCTTATATTTCATCATCAATTATTATGAATTCATTTTTATTACATATCTGATTTTTTCAGACTTAAAAATTTGTTAGAAATGCTCAGTTTTTTTCATCTTTAGCTTTACTGATTGGTAAAACAGCTATTATTTTAATATTACTTGTTTTAACACATCTTCTTTGTATAATTATGGGTAGAATTCTATCATTGACAGCATTGAACGTAATAATAGATCTTAAAATATTTTTTTCTGATAAATAATGATGTATTATTTTCCTTAAATTGGCCTTTTCTAGAATAATGTTGTTGTTAGATGTCTTCAGCAAACCCCATATGGGACCTAATAGGCCTTTTGATTTTATTACCCATAAAATACATTATCTGTCCATATCAGTACACTAATATCTTGGCTGTCTACCTTTGATTTAATAATTTCCAATTTTCCTAGATTCAAATATCTAGAGTTGGATGTATCATGGAGAAGTAGTATGATTAAAATGTGAATGTTTACTTCAGCTTTACTGTAACAAAAGTTCACGTTTTAGGAGATGAGCATATAAAGTTATTTAGATAAATTGTTTAGAAGTTTTGAACATGTATGCCTTTTAATAGGGTAAATAAAAAAATTCCAAAAATTCAAATAATAATTTTATAATTTAATGGGAACTTCAAACACACAGCTTATTTAGAAGGTGCTTGTCTTGATTTAGATAGACTTTCAAGTCTGAAGGTGCTCCAAGTAGTTACTGCGATTTTAATTTATCAATACCCTTTAATGGCATTTCTCAATATGTAATTCTTTTAGCACATTCACCGGAAGCAGCAGGAGTGCTTATTTCAAATGTGAATTCCCATTTCCCCCTAGAGACTAAATGAATCAATGTTGTGGGGCATGGATTTGCATTTTAACAACTTATCCAAGTGATTAGTGATTCTTATGCATATTAAATACTTAGAGTGCATGTGAATTCTTAAATCCAAGTTAAGAATATCATTAAATATATATTACATAGTTCATAGAGTTGTTGATTACAAACAAGACCAGGCAATTAAGTTGGAAAATGTATTTAATTCAAAAATTGACTTATGATACAAGTTTTGAATACCAGTGAGCCAAATTAGTAGTCTTTGATTGTCAGGAAGATATTGGCTGGACAGTTTTTCATTCTATATATTTATTGGCTATGACATATTTCAACAAAAAGATGTTGCCTAGGAAATGCTCACCAGATTGTGCTAAAAAGTCTGGATGAAAACTACCTGGCCAGCTTACTGGAAGAGATCCCTATTTATTCACATTACAAGAAAAGGTCATCCAACTGATTGTGGAAATCATCGAGCAATAGAATTACTGTCACATGCATGCAAGATTCTGCTGAGGATTAGCCAAAGCAAACTGGAATAAAACACCAACAAGGAACTACCAGATATGCAAGTTGGGTTTAAAAGAGACCATAACACTAGGGACATTATTGCCAATATTAAATTAATCTTAGCTGAAAGCAGAGAATATTAGAGGAATGTCTATCTGTGTTTCATAGACTATTTGTTGTGATTTTTTGAATCACAACAAACTGGGGCTAACCTTGAGAAGAATGGGAATTCCACAACACTTGATTGTGTGCTTATGTGAAAGCCATAGTTGGACCAGGAAACAGTCATCAGAACAGGAAACACTGAACATCAGAAAAGGTGTACACTTTCCTATCTCCAACTTTCTCAATATATATGTGGAACCAATCATCTGGGATGCTGGATTTTAAGAAGTAGTGACATCAGAAATGGAGGGAGATTCATTAACTACCTGTGTTACGTAGATGACACAACTGTGCTTTGCTGAAACTGAAGAGTCATGAGGTGTTTGGTGAAGAAGGTCCAGGACTGCTTCAATATGGATTGAAACCTAGCATCAGGAAAACAAAAGATTTTCAGCACTGGACTAATTGGCAATATCATGATAGATGGAGAAGATATTTAGATTGTTAATAGCTTAGCTTACTTGGCTCCACAATCAACATTCTTGGCATTAGCAGTAAAGATATCAAAAGACAAATTATATTGGGAAAATTTGCTGTTGGGAACCTCTCCAGAGTTCAACAATGAACTGAAGATCAACAATATCATTCTGGAGACTAATATTCGCTGGATCCAAGCCAAGGTCTTCAGGATTGTTTTGCTTTACATCAGAGAGCTGGAAAATGACTAAAGATGGAAGAAGAAGAATCAATGCCTTTGAATTGCAGTGTTAGAGAAAAAAAATTATTGAACATATCATGGACTCTCAGGAGGAGAAATAGGTCTGTCCTGGAGAGGGTGATGTCAAGCTGCTCTTTTGAGACAAGAATTATGAAGCTGTCTCACATATTTTGGACATGTTGCCAGGTAGAACCAGTCCTTGAAGACAGACATCATGCTTGGAAGGGTAGAGTGACAGTGCAGGAGAGGGAAACCCTGGATGAGGTGGATCAACTCAACGACTGGAGGAATGGGGACAGATGGTGGGAGACAATGGGATTGGCTCAAGTTGGGCAGGGTTCAAAGCTATTGTACATGGGCGTTATGAGTCACAGGAAACTCGATGGCACATGACAACAACAATGACAATGAATTACAAATTACTTAACAGCACCTATCTCTTTGGTTAGAAAATTTTCCTACCTTGCTGAAATGTATGAGTACTATGGAATAATTGATAATTAAAAGATACCTTTGCATCTGAATTAGAATCTCTTTTACCCTAGGTCTACTGGTATGATAGATATAGATGATAGATAGATAGATAGATAAACTATAGATAGACAGACAGACAGAAGTATCCTTTTCTCACTTATCTATTATCTCATTCTCTAACATTTTGTGTTTAGGGCAAAAGCAAAATCAACCTATGTTCCTACTATTGTTCCATTCATATTCTGTTTGTGCTGGTTAAGAGTATGTGTCAACTTATCTCTACTGTGGTTTCAACGATTTGGAATTATTTAATGATATAGTTTAGCATTATGTAATCACGTAATCAGGGAGCTCTGCTGGTAAAAGGAGTTGTGCTGCTAACCAGAGGCTGTATCACTCTGCTAATTCAAATCCATTAGAAGTTCTGCAAGAGGAAGATGTTTCAATGTGAATCAATTTTTTTATATAAAGACTGCATGTATCACATGCAAATTTTTTTCTGCAGCTTTCAAGACATTTACCAAAATGATTCAATATTTTTGCAACAATAAACATGACCTTTCTTCCATTGTATCTTTGATGTTTACATATTTACAGCACTAATAAATTTTCAGCACAGATATATTTTAAAATACTACGTTATTTTCTAAATTAATGATTGAATTGCTATGATATTTCTAGTCATTTCAGCATTTGGTTTTGTAATTAAAGAATTAGGAAATATCCAATGAGGACCTCAAAGGTAAGGTAATGATAGTCATGGATCAATAATGTTTTATAAAAAAACATTGTATGAGAACAATACTATGAAACATGATGTAAATGTACATAGATGAAACACATGTATATGAATTATATATATAACCAATAAAAATACTTTTAAAAGAATAAACCCATTTAGATTTTTGGTGTTGTGATATGTCATAGAGTTCAGTACAAACTATAGTGACCCTAAGGACATTAGATTGGAACTATCCTGTACCATCCACATACCTCCTGTTACACTAGAGTCCATTGAGGCACTTAATGTCAATCCACCTGGTTCAGAGTCTTCTTTTCCTTTGACATCTCTCCATTTTTTCCCAAGCATGATGCTCTTATTCAACAAATCACCAGTCTTGGAAACAAGCCCCAAGTATGTGAGATGAAGTTTCTTCATCTTTGCCTCCAAAACAAACTTTGGCTCAGAGAGAGATGAACTCTAATCAGATTAGAGATGATCAACATATAGATTACTGCATATAAATTAGAGGTGAACAGTAGAGTTCAGAAGAGGTAGGTAACAGGAAAGAAAATTATGTAGGCAATCTGAAACTCAAATAAACAGATGTAAAGGGTTTTATTTGGTTCAAACTAATTTCTTACACTTTTGATACAAAATTATGACTTTATTAGTCAATCCACTTTTTCAAATAACTACCAAATATTCTTTCAAGCAAAAGACTCATGAAAGATGTAGATATTACTTTTATACAACTTCACTCTGGATTTAACAAGAGTTGTTCTGTACTGCCAAATTGAATCTAACCCATAGCAGACCCTCCAGAGGGTCTTCAGAGGAAGGTAATCACAGAGGTGACTATAAGACCCTTATCTAAGGGAGGAGAAAAATGAAGTAGTTTTGAGAGTCTCACAATTTATATTTTGTCTTTCTCTCCTCCAAGAGGATATTGTTTTGGAAGTGTTTGAATTATGGCCATAAACACAGCAACTGCATGTACATATTTTCAACAAATTGAGAATTTTTATAGTATGTCAATAAAGTGCAAAATAGAGACTAGAAAGTTAATAGTAGCATTTATGTACAAAATATTGGCTGCATTGGAAAGAAAAGGTGTTGAGGGAATGTGATACTAGATAAATTTGCTCTAAACATAGTCTAGGGAAGATTTACATGAATCATGTCAGTTGGTCAATATTTTGATAACAACTTCTAAAATGTTGTGAGAAATACAGCTTAAACCAAGTAAAATTTTGAACCATAAAAAACCATAAGAACTTACTTCGTCTGATGAGAAGTTCTAGATATAGGAATAGACTATGAGAACTAAATTAACTTGACAGTGATAGAAAAATTTGAAAATCATGTTGAAAATAGTGAGATAAGACTGGATTATAAAAATAATTAGAAGTACTAAATAAGAAGCATCATAAACTACAGGTCTTAAATAAAATTAACATCAAAATACATCATGTGTAACCTTATACACTACATAACTGAAGAACTATGATTGAAAAATATTAATCATGTCAAGTATTTCATAAAACTTGTGTTAATAATCAGTGTTCTAGAAACAGCAGTCAAATATAAAATAGTACATTGATTATACTAAGCATATGTGCTACAAAAGAACTACTTAAAACTTGTAAATTATGTCAATTTTAAGATAAAATTAGACCTGATCTAAATTCTAGTCTTTTCAGTTATTCAAATATATGATTGAAAGAGATAATAAAAAAGAAATAAAAGAGAATAATGAATATATTTTAATTGTGTTTAACATTAAATCTATAGTGAAGAGTATATTTATTTTCCAGGAAAGAAAAAAATATGTCTTAGAAGAAATATAACCAAAATTCTCCCTTGAATTGAGAACAGAAAAACTTTGGCTTACTCATTTTGAACATGTTATCAGGGAAGACCAATCTACAGAAAAGGGCATGAGAGTTGCAAAGTGAAAGGCCTTTATAGACAAGGGAAGGCTTTGGTAGAAGGCATTTAATTTTTTTTAAAAAAAGGTTCAGAAATAGCAAGAAACATGTAGATTGTTTAGGACAGGTTTGAGGAAGAGTGCTGTGAGCACTAGATAAGGTAACAGGGCATGAATTAAAGCAGAACAAGGCAGGAAGTGGGAACCATACACTGCCCACCTTCTTGTAAGTGCTGGTAGAGGAAGAAAATCTTTCCCTTTATTTTGGTTGAGAGGGTTAGACATGAGGAAAGAGGAGTGATTTCATCTTTTCCTTTATTTGGATATTACTGTCACCACGTTTCGAAGGCATAGATTCTTTTTCCATGGACCACCAAGAAAGCAAATAGGTCATTCTTAGAGAAAGTGCAACCAAGTTTCTCCTTGGAGGCAAGGATTTTGACATACCATCTTATATACTTTGGGCACATTTTCACGAGGGACCAGTCCTTGGTGAAGAACATCATGCTTCAAAGGGTGGAGGGACAGCACAAGAGAGGAAGAACCTGCATGAGATGGATTGATACAGTAGCTGAGGTAAAGAGGGTAGATGTGTTGGAGTCAGTGACACTGATTCAGGACAGGGCTATTGCCCATTGGTTTGCTATAAGTTTCAGATGATTGAGTGGCACATAACAACAACCGTCACTGTCACTACCTTCCTAGGTTCCCAAGTCATGTGACAGCCACACTGCTTAAGGTTTTGTGTCTTGTTGCTTCTTTTAATCATTCTTTGATACCACTTTTCCGTTCAATGAGCCTTCTTCAATCCTGACGCCACATTTCTCTTTATATAGTCCAGCTTCTCCAATGTTTTGCCCAGCACAGTGAGGAAATAGATATGGAGCAAAGATACAACTCTGATGCACATTTTCCTGTAGAGTTTTCAGAACCCTCTTATTTCAGAGGTGGTCCTGCTTCTTAGTCTATCACAGTACCAACAACCACAATGGCTTTGAACAAGACAGAGACCAAAGAATAATGCAGAATAAGGCGTGCTTCATAGCTGCTGTTATACAGGGCATGAACAACCCTACTTGTGGGTGTTATAGATACTGTGAAGATATTGGCCTAATGTAAATGAAAGGTGATAAAATATAATTTAAAAAAGATTATGAAAGGGGTTTGTACACAATATGTTTAGAAAAACTGGTTTATTTCTAATGCATTCTTGTTATTTCACAAGAATACTTAAAATCACGCTTAAAGTTGACGAATGTGATAACAGAAAGAGTATTTGCTTAGATTTATTTATCATCTATAGCTGTTTTTATACCATAACAGAGTTGAATAACTGTGACTAAAATAATATGACATTCACCTTTTAAAATATCTACAAAATGGTTGAAGATATATGGAGAAAAGATACATCCCTGGTGTACACTCTTTCTGATTTTGAACCATGCAGTATCTTTCTGCTCTGCTCTGACCACTGCCGTCCAGTCCAAGTATAGGTTTCACACAAACACAATCTAGTATTCTGAGATTCCCATTCTTCTCTGAGTTAGCCACAGTTTGTTGTGATCCACACAGTCAAATGCCTTTGCACAGAAGATGAAACTCTGATACTTGTTCCTCTGGTGTTCTCTGCTTTCAGCCGAGATCCATCTAACATCAGTTGTAATATGCCTACTAACATGGCCTTTCCTAAATCCAGCCTTCAATATGGCTGTTTCTCTAGTCATTTTTGGATAATTTTCAGCAGAATCTTCATTGCATGAATATTAATGATATTGTTGGATCATTTCCGCACTCTGTCGGGTCATCTTTCTTTGGAATGGGAATAAATACACCTCTTCCAGTCAGTTGACCATGTGGTTGTTCTCCAGATTTCTTGGCACAACTTAGTGCATCCAGGGCAGTGTTTTTTTGTTGAAATATATCAATTGGTACACCTTCAATTCCTGGAGCCTTGTTTTTTGCCAATTCTTTCAGAACACCTTGAACTTCTTCCTTCATCACCACAGGCTCTTGCTCAAATGTTATTTCATAAAATTCTTCCTTGTTAGCCAAATTTTTTTTTACAGTGACTCTATCCTCCTTTCATCTTCTTTTAATGTTTCTCAGATGATTGAATATTCTGTCCAAAGCATCCTTAAGTATTGTAACTCAAAGTTTGAATTTGTTCTTCAATTCATTCAGTTTAAGAAATGCTGAGCGAGTTCAGCCTTTTTGATTTTCTGACTCCAGCTCTTTGCACATGTCTTTATAATACTTTCTTTTGTGTTCCTGAGCTTCCCTTTGAAATCTTCTATTCAGCTCCTTAAGTTCTTGATTTCTTCACTGTGTGTTGTCTTTTTGACCCTCAAGTATAAATCTCAGAGTGTCGCCTGACATCCACCTTGGTCTTTTCGTCATCTTCAGCCTTTGTAATGACTTTTTGCATTCTTCATAGATTGTGTTCTTGATATCCTCCCATAGTTCATTTGGTGTTCACTCATTGGTGTTCAAGAACCCAAACATTTTCCTACAATGGCTTTGAAATTCGAATAGGATAGGCCTAAGGTCAATGTTTGTTCCTGTGGATTTGATTTAATTTTCTTCAACTTCAGCTTGAACTTGCATATGAGTAGAAAAGATCATTTGGGAAGCTGGACAGTATGAGGAGCAATATGGCATCAGGATTGGAGGAAGACTCATAAACAACCTGTGTTATGCGGATTGTTGCTGGGACTTTTCTGGCTGGGGCTGAAGAGGGCAAGAAGTATTTACAGCAGAAGGTCAAGGACTACTGCCTTCAATATGGATTGAAACTCAACATCAAGAAAGCAAAGACTCTCACCACTGGGCTGATTGACAGCATTATGGTATATGGTGAAGAGATTGAGATTGTTAACAGCTTCAGATTGCTTGAGTCCACAGTCAACACTCTTGGTACCAGCAACCAGGAAATCAAAAGATGAATTGCATTGGGAAAGTTAACTACCAGAAACCTCTCCAGAGAACTGAATAGCAACAGCATCACTCTGAAGAGTAAGGTGTGCCTGCCCCAGGCCATAGTCTCTACAATTGCTTGTTATGCATCAGAGAGCTGGACAATGACTAGAGGTGATAGAAAGCAGTAATGCCTTTGAACTGTGGTGCTCGAAAAGAGTATTGAATATACCATGGACTGCTAAAAGAACAAACAGGTTTGGCCTAGAGAAGGAGAAACCAGGCTTCTTCTTGGAGGCAAGGATTGTGAGGCTTTGTCTGACATACTTTGGGCATATTGCAATGAGAGACCAGTCCTTGGAGAGGGACATCATACTTGGAATGATGGAGGAACAGAGAAAGAGAGGAAGACCATCAATGAGATGGATTGTGTCAGTGACTGGGATAATAAGGGTAGGTTTATCAGAGACAGTAGCTATTGTCCATGGGGTCACTATGAGTCCCAAGTGACTCAATGTCACATAACAACAGCAAACAACAGCAACTGATTGATTAATTCAGAATAAAAGTTTAACTCCTATTTTCAGTTTTGATTTTTTAAAAAATGACCTCCCTTACTAGTTTACTACATCTTCTCTTATATCACTAATCACCTAATATCACATTGTTCTTCACAGAGTCCAAGTTCTCAAAAATTTGCTTGCGTAAAGATGGAGTAGATAGAGAGATGTGATAAAACCCTCCCCCATGCCTTTTCTGATTTTAAACCATGCATAGTTCCCTTAATCTGTAATAACAACTGTTTCTTGCTCTAGCATTAGATTTCACTTTAATACATCTAAGTGTTTGGGGATTCCCACTCATCTCAATGTTTGCCATAATTTCTTATGATCCACACAGTGGAATGTCTTTGTATAATCCATAAAACACAAACAGAAATTATTTTGGCAATATAAGATCCACCTGGCATCAGCAATGATAAGCCTCTTGCTGTGACTTCTTCTAAATATGTTTAAATTTCTGGCAGTTTTTTATTGTTGTTCTGTTCAGGTCACTTTAGAATACTATTCAGTAATATTTTACTTATATGTGTTATTACTCCAGCACCAGAGCTCAAAAGCATAAATTCTCCCTTTAAGGTCCTTGTCATTGTCCAGCTTCCTGATGCAGAGCAAGTGACTGCAAAGACTATGACCTGGGTCAGGTGCACCTTAGTCTCCAGACTGACATATTGCTCTTCAGTCCTTTTGGAGAGGTCTCTGACAGCAGACTTTCCCAATTCAATTTGTCTTTTAATTATCTGGCTGCTGGTACCAAGAATGTTGTTTATGGAGCCAAGCAAACTGCAGCTGTTAACAATGGCAGTATGTTCACCATCTATCATGATGCTACCAATCAGACCAGTGGTGAGAATATTTTTTTCTTTTTCTTTTTAAAATTTCATACTGATTGATTTAGTTTTGAATACATTGTTTTTCACAAACGATCCTTCACATTCTTTTCAGCCCTCCACCAATTAACTTGTGCAACCCTATGATTAACAGCGTCCCACCCCACCCATCCCTACCACTCTACTTCCACCCTCCCACCACTTGGATCCTCATACTCATTCTACAATAATGGTTTCATATAGCATTTGTTATCTGGGGACTGAGTTAGCTCACTCTCCATAATGCTCTCCAGTACCTCCCAAATTAGGTAGTAATTCACAAAATCATTACTCCTGCATGCTATGCAGTATTCCATGATATTAATGTACCACAACTTCTTAATCTGTTCCTTTGTGACTGGACATCTGGGCTGTTTCCATGTTCTTGTGATGGTGAATAATGCTGCTAAAATCATAGGTGTATAAGTCTCTATTTAAGTCTCAATTCTCATTTTCTTGGTGTATATTCCAAGCAAGGGAATAGCTGGATCATATGGAATTTTTATGTTCATCTTTGCAGAATCAACAAACTGCCTTCCAAAGTGGTTGTACCATTTTACAATCCCATCAACAATGTATGAGTTCCTATCACGCTACACCCTTGCAACATTTATTACTTGCTGTCCCGTTAAACTTTTCTGCTGCTACTAGAGTGAGATGGCATCTCATTGTGGTTTTGATTTACATCTCTCTTATTGCCAGTGATTTTGAACATTTCTTCTTGTGTCTGTTGGCCACTTGAATATCTTTCTCTTGGAAAATTCTTTACATGTCTTTTGCTCATTTTGTAATTGGGTTATCAATCTTTTTCTTGTGGAGGCCCAGGAATATTCTATAAACTTTTATTATAAGACTCTTGTCTAAGATGGTATTGCCAAGTGTTTGTTCCTGGTTTTCTTTTCACCCTGTTGGAAAAAAGTTTTTTGATGCACACAGGGATTTAATCTTTACAAGATTATATTCATCAAGGTTATCCTCTTTACATTGTTCATTTCTGACTGTATTTAGCAGTCTCTTAAAAC
This sequence comes from Elephantulus edwardii, assembly GCF_000299155.1. Taxonomy (NCBI): domain Eukaryota; kingdom Metazoa; phylum Chordata; class Mammalia; order Macroscelidea; family Macroscelididae; genus Elephantulus; species Elephantulus edwardii. Next base: position 333,255 of record NW_006399923.1, on the reverse strand, counting down.
CATAGATGAGGCCTTCTAAGCTTGATCATAGTTTGTCTCTGATGAATTTCATGGTTTTGGGCTTACTCCTAAGTCTCTAATATACCTTGAGGTGATTTTTTAGTATGGTGTGAGATGTGGATCCTGTTTCAGTTTTCTGCATGTAGCAGTCCTGTTTTGTCAGTAATATTTGTTGAAGAGGTTGTTATTTCCCCATTTGATAGGTTTCATTTCCTTGTCAAGCATCAATTGACCATAAATAGCTGGGTCTATTCTGAGTTCTCTATTCCATTTCATTTGTCTATGTGCCTGCCATTGTACCAGTACCATGCTGAAAATCTCTTTTTATCGATGTTGAGCTTCAATCTATATTCAAGGTTATAGTCCTTGACTTTGCAGCAAGTGCTTCAGGTCCTCCTCATTTTCAGCAAGCAAGATGTGTCACTGAATAATGTAGGTTGTTTGTGAGTCTTCCTCCAATCCTGATGCTACATTTCTCCTCTTATATACCAGCCTCCTGGATTATCTGTTCTGGACATAGACATATTTAGGTATGGAGGCAGGATACATCCCTGGCATATGCCCTTCCCAATTTTGAACCATGCAGTGACTCCTTGCAATGTTCTGACAATTGCCTCTTGGTCCAAGTATAGGTTTCACAATCCATTCTTCTCAGTGTCAGCCAGTTTGTTGTGATCTACACAGTCAAATGCCATTGCATAGACAATGAAACACTCATAGACTTTCCTCTGGTACTCTCTGCTTTCAGCCAAGATCTATTTAACATTAGATATAATATCCTTAGTATCCTGGCCTCTTCTAAACTCAGCCTTCACATCCAGCAGTTCTCTCTTGATATATTGTTCCAGTCATTTTTGGATAATTTTTCAGCATAATCTTACTTGCATGTGCTAGTAATATTATTGTTCAATAATTTCTACATGGTAGAAGGAGAATTGATGCCTTTGAGCTGTGGGGCTGAAGAAGAGTATTGAATATAGCATGAAAGCTAAGAGAACAAACAGGTTCATCCTGGAGAGGGTGAGGCAAGTCAGCTTCTTGGGGGCAAGTATTCTGAAGGCTTATGTATTTTGGACATTTTTTAAAGAGCAACCACTTATTGGAGAAGAGCATCATGCTCAGAAGGGTGGAGGGACAGTGCAAGAGAGGAAGAATCTCAATGTTTGATTCAGTAACACGGATAATAAGGGGATGTGTGCCAAAGACATTAAGATTGACACTGAATAGAGCAGGGTTTAGGGCTGTTTGACATAGGATCTCTATGAATCACTTGTGATATTCATGATACTGTTTGATAATTTCCACATTCTCTAGGATCACCTTTTTTTAGGGGAATGGAAACAAAAATTACTATCTTCCAGTCAATTGGTCAGCTACCTGTCTTCCATATACCCTTACAAAGATTAGTGAGCACATGTGTTCATTGGAATATTTCAATTGATATTCCATAAATTCCTGTGGAACGTCTTTTTAATAAAAAGTTAGTAGATTAAAAAATATTAATGGAAATATTTTATTTCTGCAAATATCACGGTAATAAGATATATCTCCAATATTTCTGGCCCTGTGAAATCTTATAATGAATTGTTCACTTTTTTTGCCAGGGAATTCCAATTCATGAAAACACTTAGATGTGCAGAAAGACATAGATTTGTGAAGTTTTGCTACTGAACCAGAAAGATATATAAGGCTAAAAGGAGAAAAGACTGAGTTATCTAACATTTATTTAAATTCACAAACAATAGTCATGGAACAAAAACAAAACAAAACAAAAATATAAATAAAGTTGGTTTATTTGAGATTTTATTTGAGATACATCATTTAAAAATCAGAAAATATTTGTATCAGAGTTGTACCTATTTACCATACTATTCAAACTCTATACTGGAAAATATTGCAGCACAAAAAGAGGAAAATCATCAATAGATAATTTGTTACTGCTACACAACTCAAAGATAATAAAATATCAAAGTCAAGAGAATATATTACCCTAATAGTTTTTAGAACTTGTTTCATTTCTACCATTATATACATACAAAATGTCTATTTATTCTTTTTAAAACAATCAAAATCATAAAATATGTCTTTCGTATCAAAGAAGAGTATTAAAAGGTAAGAACAAATTATCAAGTTTTCTTTCATGGAGGTCTTATAAAGGATACTCCTTCTGTGCTGTTATTTTAAACCAAATAAATTTAAATTACAACCAAAGGTTAATATACAAAGGTCTTATGCTTTACTAGTAGTTGGTCTAGAAATATTATTTAAAATATATTAGCTTTTGCATTATAGGTATCATTTCCTAACCTTTCAACTGCAGTGTATAAATAACTGAATATGGCATTGTGTACATTGTACTATGAATTATCAAGGGGTATAATATCCAGCTCTTACCATAACTGATCATTAAAGCTCAATAATGTTTTATGTTGAAAGGGGGGAAAAAGTTGAGTATTATTGAATGGAAAACAGAAACATGATTATACTCAGAAAATAAAGGCAGCAAATGGTTCATTTGCTTCCTTTCTATTTGCAGAAGTGTAATAAAAATGCCAACTAGATTGATTTTTAGGCAAGCAGTACATTGCAATAAAGTTAAGATTACTAGAGGAGATGCATTAATACACACTAGTCCTTTATAAGTCGACTTTTCTACTTGAATTTTAAGAGTACTTGGGTATTTTAATTTTAGTTATAGATATTCATTTAGCTCTCATTTCAGAAGGACTCATTTCTAGAAAATAGATGTGAACATTTCTATGTATCATTTTATTTTTTCACCCTGCTATCTTAGATTTTAATCTTAATATTCACCAAAATATCAGAACACTTGAATTAAGTTAGAGTCCAGTATATTTTACAAAGCACTGAATGCCTTCCAGTTTACGTATTAAGCTGCTGCAGCAGCTGCTGCATAGGATTTAACACAACATATGGTGCATATTCTGTTTTTTAATGAAAGTTTAAATTATAAATCTCTTGAAACAAACTGCTGATGAGATGTTTAGCTAAGCTATAACACATACTACTTGATATTTTTAAAATGCCACTTTTTTCCTTTGTGTGGGTAAGGGTGAGATAATTATAAAGACATGCTAAGAAAGGAGAGGAAATAAAAAAAGAGGAAACAAAATCAGTATTACTGGTAACAGGTAGTGTAGTAAGTATGTTTTTTAAAAGAGATTAGTCCATTTTTATAGGATACAATTTTATTTAAAACATTGAAAGGTTTTGTTAAATATTTCATAGCTATAAAATTATAATGAGATATTTTATGTTTTTATGTATTTGTATAAGTTTTGTTCTTTCTTTTTATTTATTCAGGACTAAATATTTAGCTAAAATGAAAACACACTATTTTAGAAATTCTCTAAGCTCTAGCTAAGGTGGACTTAAAATTTAATTTATATTATGTCCAAAATTCCTTAAATGTTGAAAAGTTGTTTTATCAGCAATAATGAAAAAGAGAAGTGTCTAACTGACTGTGTGTATTGCAGAAACAGAAAACTAAAAGCACTTGGGAAGCCTATTTTAGCTATTCATTGACTCCTATTTTCTTAATTTTATCTTCCTACAGTATTTATTGTCATTCTATAAGTTACTCAGAAAATCTGAATTAACTTTAAAAGATTTTAAACTCTCATGGTATTAATTATGTTATCTATAATGCCAAATTATAAATATAATTAACTGAAACTACAAATATACTTATTTTTATATAATACTAAATTTAATTGGTTTTGTTGTTAGTTATTGTTGATTGCCATAGAGTCTAGCGTGACTCATAGTGACCCTATGAACAAAAGGCCTGAAGCTTCTCTATAGCTATATTAATTTCTCAAAGTTCACAGAGTTTCAGCGACATGTTGTTTAGGAAATGGAGTCACTTTTTTTCAGATGCACACAAATAATAGAACTCTTTCAGTCTTTTGGCTAGCTCTCAAATTTCTTGGCATAGGATTCAGAGGAAGACACTGAACAATGTCATTGTTGATATTGACATATTAATTAGACTAATTATTAGAACAACTATTATTATTTAGACTAAGATTATATTAGGAACACAGTTTCTCTATTTTATTACTATATAAAGATAATTGATTGTGTGGATAATAACGAATTATGGATAACATTAGGATGTATGGATAACATTGGAAATGAGAATTTCAGAATACTTAATTGTGCTTGTGAAGAACCAGGCTTAGATAAAGAAAGATATTCTGTAGAATAGAAGAGTATTTGTGGTTTAAAATCAGAAATGATGTATCAGAATTTTATTGTTTCACCATTCTTATTCAAAATGTATGATGAACAAATTATGCATGAAGCTGGACCTTATGAAATAAGGTGTCGAATGAGGAATGTAGGAACATTTATTAACAATCTACAGTGTGACACAATCTTACTTGCTGAAACCGAAGATGTCTTGACACACTGATGGATGTTAAAGCCTCTGACTTTCAGTATGGATTGCAATTTAACTCAATATAAGCCTAACTTAATATAAACAAAATTCTCAGAATTGGATCAATAAAAACATCATGATAAAGAAGAAAAGAATAAAGTTGTTTACTATAGTTGGATCCATAATCATTAGGCATAGAAGCACCAGTGAAAAAACCCAACAATTGTATTGCAACAACCAAATCTACTATAAAAGATTTCACTGAAGTGCTAAATACGAAGTATTCCACTTTGAAATTTGAAGTACATCTGACCCAAACCACATTACTTTTAATTGTTTCCTGTATTTGGGAGGCAATTCTAGTAGCCTCATGATGAAAACTCTGTGCTGTCAACGCAAAGGCAAGAGGTTTGAATTCGCCAGCTACTTTGCAAGAGAAAGATGGACAATCTCTTCCTGGGAGATTCAAAGTCTCTGAAAACCTGCTGCATGTAACAACAGCATGTAAGTAAATATTGATTGATTAATAAAAATTGCACCTCGAACTATTTAATAATTCATGGCTGGAATGTAAAAGAAGAAGAAATGGTACTTGGAAAATAGGATCTTCAGTGATAAATGATATTGGAGAGCAAATGCTAGAATTTTATAAAATAAATGATTTATTACTTGCAAATATATTTTGAAAAACCAACACCACAGCAATGGAATTGGAAATTATACATAGGGACCTCATCTGATGGAATACAACAGGCATCAGACTGACTATATATGTGGAAAGAGAGAGTGGAAAAGCTCAATATCAGAGATGCTGGACTGAAGCTGAATGGTTGAAGATCGAAAGGTCTGGTAGCATACTTGCCCAAACGTTCTGACTGAAAAATTATATCCTGTATGTATGCTGTTAACTTCCCTCATAAACCACATATACATAAGTAATGTCTATGCCTTCTGTGTGGACACTGTGATGGATTAGAAGGTACAGCAGTTGTGGAATAAAAATCTTCAGAGTGACAGTTAGTGGTAAAATTTATAGATGAATTTGTGGGAAGTGTGGGGTCATGTCTGACCACATAGGAATAGATTTTGGCCTATAGATGTTAGTGATGGGACTCCTTTCCCTTGTAGTGGAGGTCAGAGACAACCACCTCCATGCCAGTGTCTTCTCCTTAGAGGTATAATTACCATATGAGCACAGTATTTGTATATGTATACCAACTATAATAAGAGTGATTTAGCTACACATTATATCTTGTATATTTTTTTTAAAAAATTAAACATAACATTTAAGGAAATATTTCTTTAAAGGCAGGCTTCATAACCCATTATTATATGGATTAAATTGTGTCATTACCATTTAAGATTATAATATAATATAATATTAATTTTAAAAAACATAGTGCCTTAGAGTAAAATCAATCCAAGAGACCAGGAGTGGATGGACCCTGAAATAAAGAATGCACGATTTCCAGCCTGGGAATATGGTATACTGTATTTAAGGTAAATGTGAAAAAGGGAAAGAGGAGGGGTAAAAGCAGTAAGAACATACTTTTTGTGGAAGTTAAATTTATGTTATTAGGTGAAAAATCAAGCACAACTATTTCAAAGATAGTATTGAACTGCTAACAACCAAATTATAAAATATAAGACTAGCTGAAAAACTCAGGGTGTTCATACTAAAGTGATATTTAAAAGTATAATAATAGAGGATATACTTGAGAGAATATTCAGTAAGAATAAGGAAATAGTCTAGACTAAGTGCTAAACAGTATTCCGAGAAAGAAGTCATTCACAACTAAGGGGAATTGTGCTTACTGGTGAAAAATCTAATGAAGCAAACTGCCCCAACAGTTGGTACTAAAGAAAAGAAATGGTTTAAACATGTTTACTACTTACCTGGCATTTGTTATTAATTGTACTTACTGATTGAGTGACTATTTGTGCAGTCACTATAACGCGAACTAAATTTCAAGAATAAAAACAATATATGGCTTTCATAAAGGCAAAAGAAAGGTTGATGATTAAATGAAATACATAGAAAGGCATCAATTTTAAGTTGTACTTTAACTTTTCTTGGAGTAAAAACTATTTTTCATACTTGCAGCAAATCCATTCAACTATATTCACCATGTAAGAGAACAAAGCTAGACATATAATTTAAAAGTGACAGCATTTAGAAATATTTCATTTGACACATTTCCAGATTGTGATAAGGGATAAGTGTAGACATAATATAATTACATTATATTTTGTTTCTCTTTCTTTGACAGAAATAAGTAATGCCAAAATTAGCAGCTCTATGAATTACCATCTTGAAATATTTTACTTACGAAAACAGGGAACTAATTGATTTGACCAGGCTGTTATCTGTGCCAACTCCAACTGAATGCAAAAATCATCAAAAATGTAAAATACAAGTAAAGACTTACTGAAGATAATGCAGTACTGTACAGCAACATCCTGAAATTCAAGTTTGATTCAGAAGAACTCATGGTCATGGGCAAGGATGCCATTACTGATAACAAATAGTATTTGGTTGTAAGTAGAAACATAAAAACTAAGTCTATCTACATTTTATTGACTATAAAGACATTCAACTATCTCGATTACATAGACCTATAGCTAGCATTACGAAGAATTGGAATTTGAGAGCACTGAATTGTGCTAATTTGTAAGCTGTATATAAAACAAACAAACAAATGCCAAAAAACCAGCAGCTATGTGAACAGAGAAAAGGGATTATATGTGGTTTTAAGTCAGTAAGTGCATGCATTAGAGCTTTTTACCTTTTCACCATATTTATTCAATGTGCACGATACATAAATAATACAAAAAATTGTATTATGTGCAGAAGACTGAAACATCAGAATTAGAAGAAAACTCCTTATCCTCTACAAAATATGTAATCTTGCTTGCTGAAAGTGAAGATTGAGAAGTATAGTTTTCACCTTAGCATAAGGAAAACAAAATCTTCACAGCTAAGCTAATAAGTAATAGTGTATTAAATGGGGGAAGGTGTTCTTAGGGATTTAATTATATACTCATGGACACAGCAACCAATAAATCAAACAACTTATTTCAGGGAGCAAATCTGCTGAAAGAGACATTTTAAAAAAATGTTCCCAAGTGAAAATGTCACTTTGAGAGGTAAGCCGAGTTTGATGATAGCCACATATTACCAATTGTTTCCTCTGCATGCGTATTTTCATTATTATTTCTTCAATTATATTAGTGTGAAAGATGCACAAGTAATACAAAGAAATAGTTGATGTGGTTCAACTGGGATTTTGGTAAAGAGTATTCATTATGATCTCTAGGTTGCCAGAATTAACAACTCTGTATTGCTTAAATGCCATAGAATAGAATAAAGAGCCACTTTCAGAGGAATAGGGTGAGGCATAGTCTCACACATGTTAGACATTTTATCAGGAGGAATCAATCCCTGGAGAAAGACAACATGCATGGTAAAGTGGAGTGCAAAGAAAAAAATAAAAATACGGAAAGCCTCAACAAAATGGATTTACATAGTACCCTAACTATGAGCCAATAACATCATGTTTGTGGGGATGGCTCAGCGTAGACAATCTGTAATTTTGCTGTAAATAGATCATAGGCAAGATTACTATGAGTTGCAACCAACTTGAAGTTACCTCAACCGCATCAACAACATGACTAATTTTCTGTGAATACTTCATGGTCTTCACTTCTTAATCTTAAGGACATACCTAGTTTAGATGTATTAACAAATAACAAACTTACTTCCACACTAAATCTCCTGCAAAATATGGAAAGGAAAGAATGACAAGCTTGAGTTAAATGTTACTTTGGAGAGAAATATATCTCAGTAACATATCTTAATATTAATGAGCAAAGTAAAATATTACCATAACATTGTATAAAGATGGTAAAACATTCTCATAAAGGTACTTGGAAATTCACTCTGCCACTATTTCAAGCAGGAAAATAGGCAAATGGTGAAGAATCATTTACATAATGGACAAATGTAAATTCATTCTACTTTTAGAGATAAGCTCCCTGCTGTCTTGATTATATTATGCTTTCCTGCTGTTACACAAGCGCTTACAAAACTGAAAAAAAAGAATAATATTGTGCAGTTATGAGTATGAAGTAAAGGAGCAGTAGTGTGATGATCCAGTGATTTCTTCACCCCTAAAATCTCATATCATGAATTATCCTTGCTATAGTTATTTGCTACATAAAATCATCTCTTTGAAAGATAAACTATATGGAATGGTGTATATGAGAATCCAGCTTTAACTGCTAACTTCAAAGAATTTAAGATAAAGAACATTACATTTTATTGTGGTTGTTCGTGATTGTTTGTTCAATGAGTTGTCACAGAATCTAATTTCCACATTACCCATTCTCTGTGTAAAGAATTGATTCTCTTGTTTCATTTACGGTGAAATGATAGTTCTGCAGTCTTCTTGACTTATGAAAAGCATGTTCTATATCACTAGTCTTATGGAAGATAAAACTTGTCTGTTTACATAACTGTCCTTGTTTCATTTTAATCATCCTAAGTACATGACTTCACAATGAATTAGCATGATAAGAAATATATTTCTAGTGAAATTTATTTCTTATTTCAATTATATTTTGTATAAATAAATTTGAAAATAACTTTCCTTCTAGAAGGGAAAATAGAATATTTATGCGAATATAAACTTCATAGCCTGAGGAAAATAATTTATTTTATTTACTCTGCTAAATAATATTTTAATAAAGTGTCCAATGCCCCCATTTTGTGAATACAGACTAGTTGTTATTGTCCAACTATACAGAGCTTGATATATACTACATTGTTGTTGTTGTTGTTGTTAGGTGCTGTTGAGTAACCTGTGACTCATAGCAGCTCCGAAGCCTGCCCTGTCCTGAACCAGTCTCACGAACTCTAGCGCACCTACCCCTATTGGCTTAGTTACTGTGTCTATCCATTTCATCCAAGGTCTTCTTCTGTGCTGTTCTTCCACCCTTCCAAGAATGATGTCCTTCTCCAAGGGCCCGTTGCTCCTGGCCCCATGCCCAAAGTATGTGAGACAGAGAGATGACAGAAAAAGAACTAATGCCTTTGAAATGTGGTGCTGGAAAAGAGTGTTGAATAAACCATAAACTGCCAGGAGTATAAACAGGCTCATCCTAGAGAGAGCAAGGATTCTGAGGCTTTGTTTGACATACTTTGGGCATGTTGCAAGGAGGGCGTAGTCTTTGGAGAAGGGCATCATGCTTGGAAGGGTGGAGGGATGGGAAAAGAGAGGGAGACCCTCAATGAGAAGGAATATTACAGTGACTAGGACAATGAGGGCAGGGGTGTTTGATACAGTAAAGGTGGCACAGGATAGATCAGGTTTCAGGTTCTTGTACATAGGGTTGTCTTGCGTCACAAACAACTTGACAGTACATAGCAACAACAATGAGGGGGAATGAATGAATACTACATAGGAAATCTCAAAACTCTTTGCCATGTTATTGTTTGTTTTTATGTCCCAGTGATGAGAATCTTTGTTTTCGTGATGTTGAACTTTAATCCATATTGAAGATTACAGTCCTTGAACCTCTTCAGTAAACACTTCAAGTCCTCCTCAGTTTCAGCAAGCAACAATGTATAACCAGGAAGCATTGGTGATTAAGGAGGAAGTTCACGCTTCAATGATTTAGATCCTCCCAGAAGAGCCGTGATGAGCATTAACATTACTGGTAAGTATATTCATTTTCTCCTTGTCACGGAGCCTACTAATTGGTCCTAAAAGCCTTCTGAGGTCCCAACTCTTCTCACTATTTCTTAGTTGTTGGAATGGACGGAAAACCTCATAAGCAGTTCCTTACTTCACCTCTACCTTGCACGTGAACTTCTGAGTTGTAAAACAGCCCAGTGGTAGATAGAATTTGCTCCAGGACTTAAGAACCATAAATGACATAGCTGAGCCTCTACATCTTGAGGTTCCTAACCTCTACACTATAATAGACAAAGTGCTAGTCTATAGACCTTTTATTGTAAGAACCACCTTCCCTCTGTAACTTGATTTGTGCCACTATTAGAACCTCTACTCGGAATATTAT
>NW_006399923.1:313516-321869 GCF_000299155.1 Elephantulus edwardii | reverse complement strand
TTTTCAAAGATGGAGAGAGGATTAAAGGCACCCAAGCATTAAGGACTCTCCTTCATAGGGTCGCTATGAGTCACCTGCGACTCGATGGCACTTAACAACAATAACATCAACGTAGAGAGAAAGAGACATCATCTGGCCCAGTGGACGGAAAGCAATGCTACCAAGCCAAAGGTGGGTGACATTTAATCGGAGGCCCTTGGGCCTGTCTTTCATTGTTTTTGTTCAGACATTCCTCTAGGTCATTATAGCCCTGGTGTGTCCACTTGCCGTACAGAGGTCACTTGTGGTTGCTGTGAGGCTGAACTCTGTGACACTGATGTGTCAAATGTGTTATTGGCTGGTTACCCAATGTGGACAGAGAGTGGTGTGGAGCTCCCTGATTAAAGCAAGCTTGGAAGGAGGAATGGCATCCACTTCCACAATAGCTTGCCTCCAGAAACCCTATGAACCAGAAGAAAGGATGAGAGACACCCAAGCGTTGAGGACTCTTCTTCATAGGGTTGCTATGAGTTGCCTGCGACTTGACGGCACTTAACACAACAACAACTTTCAAAGAGAAGCGCAAACTTGGAGGGAGGGGTGGGCAAGGAGAAAAGTGCAACAATGAATGAATGGAAATCCAAAGTCTCTGTAAACTTTCATTACATGTTTCTAGGAAAGGTTATTGCTTTGCCAGATGTCATACTTAGAAATTTGGAGAGTCAGCAAAAGATAGGAAAACATTCAACAAGATAGACTGACACAATAGCTGCAGTCATGGACTCTAGTGTGTCAGAGATGATTAGGATTACAGAGGATAGGATAGGGTTCAAATTTGTTGTTCATAGGGTCACTGTGATTTGTTCCTGTCTTGAGGGCACCTAACAATATAAGGAATTTTAAGAATATCTGTTTTGAAAGATAATTATAGATTTAACTACCACATTTGAACATTCATAATATTAAATTATTTTTTTAGAAAAATGATCTGTTGCAATCCCAGAAATATGTGGTTCAAACCTACCAGATGCTCTGCTGGAGAAGAGAGGCAATCTCCTCCTATATCAGTCAGATCTGACTTAATGGTACACACACACACACAAATAATAAAATTAAAAAAATGTGAATAAAAGGAAAAATTATTTGTTAAAGAAAGAAATGAACATGCAATTACTGGCAAGTTTTCAAATTGTATCTAAACACTTCAGCATGTTATGAAGAAAAATCCAGAAATTAAGCCAAATTTTTTACAAATGTAATTGCAAATAACACTGGTATGAACATTGGTATACAAATGTCCATTTGTGTCTTAGTTCTATTTATCCTTTGGCTGCATGTGAAATTTCTATGATTAGCTTTTTGAGAGCTAGAAAATGAATACAGATGACAGACAGAGCACTGATGTATTTGAGATGTGATATTGGAGAAGAGCAATGAATATCCCATGTACTAAAAATGGAAACATATAGGTCTTAGCAAAAGTAGACAAACTGCACCTAAAGGGCAATGATGGAAAAATTAATCTCACGCAGATTTAGTGGCCTAGTGGTCAAAAGCTACACTGAAATTCCAAAGGCACATGGTTCGAGGCCACCAGCTGCTCTGCTGGAGAAGAATAGGCAATCACGTCCTGTGGGATTAACTGCCTCTGAAAACCCACTAGAAGGTCAGCTATGGGTTGGCTCAAACTCTACGGTACATGACAACAATAATAACATTTTGGGTATATTGTCATGAAATGCTATTCCTTACAAAGGGGTATCATACTTGCAAAGGTGGAGGAAAAGCAAAAGAAAGGAAGATCCTAAATGAGATGTATTGCCATGGTGATTGCAGCCATGGGTCCAAGTGTGTCAGAGATGCTGAAGATGGAGTAATATAGGACAGAGGTCAGATCTGATGTCCATGGTGATGCACTCAGTCATACTTACCTCAGTGGTATCTAATAACAGCAGTAACCACAACTTCCAGTATGGTATCTAGAAATGTTCATTTGTTATTCACAGAGTTTTCAAAGACCTCTTATTTTAGAAGTGGATGTCTAAGCCTACTTCTTAATCAGGAAGTTCTGCTAAATCTGTTCACCATGGGTGACCCTTGCTGGTATTTGAAATCCTGATGACATAGCTTCATAATCACAGCAACACTCAAATCACTCCAGGATAGCAAGTGGCAAAATACTGTACCCGTAATTTCAAACTATGAATAAGCAAACACAAACTATAAAATAAGCAGCCACATGAATGTCACTTCTTTCAATATAGTAAAGTGTCATAAATGTGCTGTATCCAAAAGAACAAACTATCAAGCATTCAAGTATATAAATGTAACAAACATACATATTCTGGGAGCTAGAAAACAACTTTGCCTGGGACAGTGAAACTAGAAGTGATACTGGTTTTTGGGGCTCCCAGTGAGGTCAGAGTTTCTGCTTGTCTGAGTGGTGACTGAAGAACCAAGATGTGAGCCAGGTCACTGGCAGCACCTCTCCTGGTCCAGAATATGCTGAGGTTTTGGCTATACCCAGAGTGGGGAAGAGTTTCTATTGACCTCAAAGGAAAATGGCTAGTTGGTCTGGCTAGTGATAGTGTCTTTGCCAGTCCAGGGGATGGGTGCATGTAGGGTAGCTATCAAATTAGAGATGACTAGAGTAAAAATCCTTTCACTGCCCATCCGACATGTCTGTGTGAAGCCACATGTGGCCATGGCGTGTATTGAATAGTATTATCCTGTAAGAGGGAAGGACATTAGTTACAAGAGGTGTTCCTACTAACCCATCTGCTGATTGTGGACCAGATGTTTGAGGAACACTCTCTACTGTCTGATGAGTAGATGGGTATCAGGGGTTAGAGGGGCCTTTTGAACCTTTTCAGCGCTGTAGATACTTCTACCCCTGCTACAAGCAACCAGGTTCTTCAGGACATGTGAGCAGCTGTGATAGCGATGCTGAGCTGTTTATGGATCGGTGTGCTATTGTTTTCTTTATTTATTGTTTCAATTCAGGTTATTCCTTCAGCCTGTGAAATATGGCCTTGTCTTTTCTTTGTGAACAATATGTGAGTCTAGACAATGATCCCAGGTGAGGTAGGAGGGTTGCAACCCACTGTGTACTTCTTAGAGGAGAAGGTAAAGCTACAGAGTCCACTGTTGTTGTTAACTACTATCTAGTCGTAGGCCACTTATAGCGAACCTATAAACAAAAGACCTGAACATTTGTTTAACTTCCGTCTTTTCTTCAAGTTCATAGGGTTTCCGGAAGGAAGCTATTTTAGAAGTGGATGCCACTCCTGCTTCCAAGTTTGTTTTAATTTGGAACTCTACCAAACACTGTCCACCATGGGTAATCACTATCATATTTGACAGATCAAAGAGCAAACAAAAAAATTAAAAACAAAAAAAACTCAAACGTTTCACAATGACTTTCAACCAAAACAAAAGAGCCCATCTTACAGAATCTAGTAGCCCCACCCAGTTTTCAAAATAGAGAAAGGTTTGGCCTTAAATTCAAGTGTCCTCCTGGAGGTCTTATTGACTCTAAACACTAGGCATAAATAAACAATCTACACAGGCCCTCACTCAAAACAAGAATGCCATCAAACAGCATCAAGCCAATGGAAGTCCAAAATAGAAGACAAGGCTTTGCAATATATATTATTTTTGTTGCGAAGTGCCATCTATTACCTCATAAACAACAGACTTTAACCTTGTTCTATAACTATTGTCCTTTCTCTGAGTTTAAAGAGTTTCCACAGACATGTTTAGGAAGTGGATGCCAGTCCTTCTTCTAAACCTGTCTTAATTTGTTAACTAACAAGATATTGTCAACCATGTGTAACCATTGTGACACTTGACAGACTGATGGTAGAACATTCGGTATCACAGCAATCCACAGTTACTTCAGTACAAGGAAATTACAGAAGAGTGCTTAAGAGTCTTAATTTCAAAAATAATAACAATCAAATGAATTAAAAAATGGCTGCAGGTCGACCCTTGCTTCAAGTTGCCCTTGGTTCCCACAGACAAGGGAATGAACAGATATGTGTCAGAGAGGGTGTAGCAGAAGTCCATTTTGGAGGTAAGAACAATAAGTCTTCTCTCACATACTTAGGATATGTTACTAGAACAAGCTATTTCTTGGAGAGGGACATGATGCTGGGAAGGGTGGAGGGTCGGTGAAGCAGAGGAAGACCCTCAACCAAGTGGATTGCTACAATTGTCTCCTGTGTGTCAGGAAGTGTGAGAATGGCACAACATAGAACAGGGTTCATATCTTTTGTTCATAGGGTCATTATGAGTCATATTAAACTCAATGGCACCAAACAAAAGCAATAAAAACAGCACCATCTCCTAAATGCTGGAAATACACACTCTATAAGGACCTATCTACAATCCAAGAAATGCCAAGGAAAACTAGCTCTTCCAGATGTGAAAAAAAAACACTAGGATTCCCAATTTCTGTGTCTGAAGAGTTATGCTAGGTCCACTTTAGAAGACCGTTTCTTCTGCTACCCACCCTCCAAGACATCTAAGACATACCTGTTTGTTTTTGGCTGTCCATAGAATGTCCAGTGCACTTTTCAAACACAACAGCTCAAAGGCATTAACAATCTTTTTCTGTCGTCTGTATTCGTTGTCCAGCTCTCAGATGCATAGCATGTGATTAGAAAGACCAACGCCTGAATCAGATGCATCTTAGCCCTCAAACTGACATCATTATTTCTTAATAATTTGGAGAGATTCCTAACTGCAAAATTTCCTAGTGCAATGCTTCTCCTTATTTCCTCACTGATGGTATCAAAGATATTAATTGTGAGACCAAGCAAGATGAAGCTGTTGACAATTTCAATCTTTTCTCCATTAATAACAATGTTTTTTGTTGGACCAGTATTAAGAATCTGTTGTTGTTTGTTTTTGTGAGTTTGTTTTGTTGCATGTGTGTTTGTTTGTTTTTATTTTTTTATATTGAGATGCAATTCATACTGAAGGCTGCATTCCTATATCTTCCACAACAATTGTTTCAAGTCATCCTCACTTTTAGCAAGCACGGTTGTGTCATATGCATAGTGCAGGTTATTGATGAGTCTCCCTCCACTCCTGACACTCCTCTTTATAGAGTACAGCTTCTTGAATAATTTGCTCATCATACAGATTGAATAGATATGGAGAGAGAATAGAATCTTGGTGCCCGTCTCTGTCATCTCTAAGCTTATATTCCTGAGTCATTTTTATGTGGCCTGGAACCTCGTCTCTATTAATTATCAGTGTCAACATAGTGACTAAATGACATATAAATGAAATTCTTTCTAAGGTAAAAGTTTACTAGCCTTGTTTTGCTTGGAAAAATGAACTGAAATATTCTTCTATATTAAAATACAATTAATAAAGCATGCATGTTTTGAACTATAGAAAGTAAGAATAGCATATCCAAGTGAGATATGCATGTGAATTACAAAATAAAATATTATGAAGATGTTTTCTCTGTCTTATATATTGCTAAAATTCAAAAAAGAAATATTTGCTAGTAAGGGAAAATAGAATATAAAATTGTATAAAAGGACCTTGCCCCAAGTTCAAAGCTGAGAGAAATTCAGTGATTGCTTTTGACATGCATGACAGCTCATTATACCATAGGTTCACAGACTACAGTGAATTTAAACTTTGGTATCCTGCCATATTTCCTTCAAGTTGATAAATATCAATTTTAAATTTCTTAGAAGAGAAGATGTCCCATGCACTTGGTTGGAAAAGTTATCCATTTATTTTATATGTTTCTTGCTCTAATAGTAGATCATAAATTATTTGACAGCTGAAAATGGCAAAGCATTTGCTGATAAAGTTCCTGGCCAGACTGGGAAAAAAGAATAGTGAAGTTTTGCAATTGGAAATCTTGAAAAAGAGGTCAGAGTAATTTAGATTCTGAAAGAATGCCACTTACAGAGAAGTCTCTGCCATCATCTTCATATTATCTGCCAAAAATATTCAACTATCACTCAAGGTTAATTTTTCAGTTATTTGAAAACTTAGATATCTTATTAATACCAAACAGAAATAACTAAGACAACAGAGATAAATAATAATGCATTACTGAGTACACATTGAAAAGTACTGAAATTTCTTATTAGTACAAAAGTACTAATTAGTAAAAAAGTAAGTTGTTACAAAAGTATAATTTCTTCTTCTTAGTTAAATGTTTCACATGATAAGTAGAAATGGCTTTTTATTCCTGGAATGTATTAATAAAAATATAAAATCTCATCATAATTGTTTTTGTTGTTCGTTGTTATATGCTGTCAAGTCACAAATTAGGAAAGAAAAAAAATAGAAACAGAAAAGGTAGAGGATTTAAAACTTTAAGAACTACACGTGCTACTGTAGACTATGTACTTATGATTATTGAATGAGTTCTGGTAGCGTAGTGGTAAGAAACTGCACTGGAATTCCAAAGGCTCATGGTTTGAATCTACTAGTTTCTCTGAAGAAGGATGGGCTATCTTCTCCCATGCAATTTACTACCTCTGAAAACCCACTGGATGGTCAGCTATGGGTTGTTTCTGACTCAATGACATATAGGAACAACAACATTGAATTACTCTTTTATTTGTGTTGAAAGGTCCTGGCACTATAAAAACAATCTTCACAGTTTACTGTGTTTGAATTTGCAACCTCTGTCCATTGTTTGTCTTTTATGTTCATCTTCTGCTTTTCCAGTCATTATTTCCTTCCCCCGTTACTGGCCCTTCCTTACAACATAGCCAGCCTTTCTTTGTAAGACAAAGTCTAGAATCTCACTAAACTAACCTGGAAATCCAGCTATATTTCTTAAAAGGTATACATTGTTCTTTTGGGAGCCCATGGTTTATTCAATGTTCTTCATCAAAAAGTAGTAGAGAATATATATTTTTTGTGTGAAAGGATATTGAATATTATTAAACATTTTCTATTGATACAGTCTCTTAAACTGGTGAATTACATTGAATTATGATGTCATTCTTTCATTATTATTATTATTATTAATGAAAATGTACAGATTTTTTTATTTCCATTTATTTATTGTTGCACTTTTCTCCATGCCCACTCCTCCCCTCAAGTTTGTTCTTCTTTTTGAAAAGTAAAAAAAAAATTCTTTCATTTTTATAAAATCTCTCCCTGCAAGTCCACTCCACTATTGCAGCCTTCGTTCTGGACTCATATCATGCCAATAATATCTAATCATATATACCTTTTAAACAGTTCTCTCTCTCATCTGTTTCAACGAAGAATATAATTTTTAAAAATTTTATTTCAGCTTCTTCTGATAGCACAGAATTTTATTTTTGAAGTTTAATAGTTATTAAAAGGATAACACAGTGCTGTTATCATGAGCCATCACTTGTGACTCACAGCAACTCTCCTGTGCCAGCCTCAGTTCTGAAACCCTTGAGCCTATAGTTCGAATGACTGGGTGTATCTAGGTCATTGAAGGTCTTCCTCTATTACAATTACTTTCAACCTCTCCAAGCACGATAACTTTATTTGAGGATTTGACTCCTTACAACATGTCCAAAGTATGTGGAATGAAGTTTCACCACTCTTGCCTCCAAATAGCAACCTAGTGTCACATTCTCTAGCTCAGATATCTTTGCTCTCTTGGCATTCCATATAATACTCAGTACTTATTTAGAGAGCCACAACTCAAAGGCACCAATTTTTCTGCCATCCATACTTACCATTCAACTTACAAAGGGATAGTAAACAATTGAAAAGATTACAGCTTGAATGAGGAGCACTTCAGTCTTTAAGTATCATTGTTCTAAAGATGTCTCTGACAATAGATTTTCCCAATGCAACTTGTCTTCTAATTCATTCACTGTTGTTACCAAGGATGTTGATTGTGGATTCAAGTAAGAGGAAATCATTGACAGCTTTGGTTTTTTCTCCATCCATCATGATGTTTCCTATTGGCTCATCGTTGAGCATGTTTTTCTTGATGTTTAGATGCCATCCATATTGAAGGCTGTAGTGCTTGATCTTTTGTAGCAAGCCCTTCCAGTCCTCTTTCCTCTAAGCAAGTAAGGTTGTATTAGTTACATAACCCAAGTTTTTGATGAATCTTTCTCCAATCCTCTTTAACACATTTGTCCGGTCTCTCAATTATCTGTTCAGCATACAGATTTAATCTATATGGAAATGCAGCCCATATGCACACTTTTCCTGATTTTATATGCAGTGTTCCTTGCTCTGTTCAGACAACCACTTCTTGATGTAAGTATAAGTTTTTCCAGAGCATAATTAAGCGTTCTGGGATTTTCTTTCTTTTTCTTTTTTTTCTTCCTTTTTTTAAAGTTAATTTAGTTTGTTTATTTTTCATTTCAATGAACATCTACAGAGATTTTGG
>NW_006399923.1:309850-312991 GCF_000299155.1 Elephantulus edwardii | reverse complement strand
GTATACATACATCTACTTGGATGTCATTTATGGTCTCTTTAGGGTATATTCCCAGTAGTGGAATTGCTGGGTCAAATGGTATCTTTATAATTTTGTTGTGATCCACACACACAGTCAAATACTTTTGCACAGTGAAAAACAAACAAACGAAAAAACACAAACCAAAAAACCCACAGATAGATATCTTCTGGTATTCTTCTTGTTGCCATGATCCGTTCACAACAGCAGTAATATTCCTGGTGTAATGCTTCTTCCTAATTCCAGCTTGAATTTATGGCAGTTCTCCCTTGATGTACTTGCTAGCTATCTTTTATTAATTTTCAACACAAGATTTTACTTTTATATCATATTAACAATATTGTGTGAAATTTTTCCCATTCTGTATGATCAACATTTTGGAGAATAGGAGTAAATATGGATCTCGTCCAGTCAATTGGCAGGATATCCATTCTCCAGACTTCTTGATACAACTTGATGAACACGTTCAAGCCTTATCTATTTACAGGAATACATCAATAGCTATTTCCTTCCATTAATTCCTCGAACCTTATTTTTTGCAAATTCCTTCAGTGCAGCTTGATTTTGTTCCTTTATTGCTATTAATTCTTTATCAAATACTACTTCCTGAAATGATTTTTCTTCGATTGTTTTTTAATAAAATGCATAGTCTATGTATTCCTTCTATCTTTTTTTAATACTTACTGTATCATTCAAGGTTTTTCCCATAGCATCCTTCAGAAGTGCAACCAGAGGCTTAGATGTCTTAGTTCTCTAAGCTTGAGAAACACTGAGTAAGTTCTTCCTGTTTGAATTTCTGCCTCTAGTCCTTTGCATGTTTCCTTCTAATACTTTTTCTTCTTGATGCAACTCTTTGAAATCTTTGATTCAACTATTTTACTTTGGCATTTCTTTTCTTTGTTTGGCTTCTTGGAGCAATCTGCAGTTTCCTCTGGTGTATATTTTTGTCTTCTCATCCTCATCTGTCTTTGTGAAGACCTGCTTTCTTTATGAAAGAGATACCTGCTGTCATCCCACAGCTCATCTGGTCTTCAGTCATTAGTATTCAATGCCTCAAACATACTCAAAATGATGATTTGATTCTGGTGGAATATACTCAATTTTGTGTTTTGGTTTGTGTGGATTCTTCAGCTTCAATTCAAACTTACGTATGAGTAATTGATAGTCCATTTCAGCATCTCGCCTGGTTTTCACAGCTGAAAATGAGCTTCTCCAATAATTATTTAAACATATGTATTCAATTTGATGCCTGTGTAGTCCATAAATCACCATTTTTAATAATTGAATACAGTGTGTTTATTCTTGTATTTAATGTCCATTAACATTTTTGTCAATATTTTTTCTTATAAAAGCTATTTGTAATTAATAAATCATTGATTGCACACAATTCAATCATTCAATCTCCAGTGTCATTTCTCTTAACAATTAATAGTTGGCAGAAATCCTCAATTCCTGTTTTTGACAGTAGCTGTAGTTGTTTAGTGTGTATTTTTTAATAATAGTCTTGTTATCAGGTTTTCTTTGTATACATAGTGATAGGAGCAAAACAAGAAAGATAATTGCCACATAGCAACCCTATGAAAGAGAATCCTCGAAGTTTGGGTGCCTTTCATCCTCTCTCCAGGTTCACAGCATTTCCGGAGGCAAGCTATTACGGAAGTGGATGCCACTCCTCCTTCCAAGCTTATTTTAATTGAGGAGCTCCAACCCACTCTTTTTCCGCATTTAGTAATCAATCATTAATGCATTTGACACATCAGTGTCATAGTGTTCAGCCTCACAGAAACCACAAGTGACCGCAGTATGGCAACTTGTACACCAGGGCTATATGACCTAGAGGAATGTCTGAACAAAAACAATGAAAGACTGCCCGAGGGCCCTTCAGTATCTTACCAACAGAGCACACCCAAATGCTGGCAAACTCCAATTTATCTGGCAAGTCTGCTCTGAATATAGTTGTTGGGGTATTTTTTTAATACCTTTTTTTTTTAAATCTTTGTAGTTTGAAGTTGCTGTCTTTTTTAATGTATCCAACACACACTAAGTTTTAAAAAATGTCAGAACTTAATTTGTTATCAGGGTTTGAAATTTATTCTGTTTCTAATGTGACTGACAAAACAGAATAGAATAAACTCATATTCTTTCTGTTTAATTTCAGGCTACTTATCACAATAAGCAGACTGGGAAATTCTGAAATGAGAGAGCAGTTTAGTGAAATTTTAACGTAGGAAACTGAAATACTTATTGGACAATTATTGTTGTTGTTTTTAAGTACTGTCAAGTCATAGACAACTCATAACAATGCTATGAATGAAAGACCTGAACACTTGTGTAAATTTCCTCATTTCTCCAAGTTCATAGAGTTTCTGGTGGCAAGCAATTTCAGAAGCGGATACCACTCCTGCTTTCAAGCTCGTTTTAATTGGGGAGCTCCAACAAACATTGTCCACCATGGGTAACCATTATTGAATTTGTCACATAAGTGACACAGTGTTCAACTTAAAAGCAATGCCATTGCCATTGTTTTTAGATTCCATCAAGTTGAGTACTACTCATAATGACCCTATGAAAGAAAGATCTGAACCCTATTCTATCCTGTGTCCTCCTCACACTTCCTGATAGAGAAGAGCCCAATACTACAGTCACCATATCAATACACCTAGTTGAGGGTCTTCTTCTCCTTCGCCAAACCTCCACCCTTCCCAACATCATGTCACTCTCCAAGGAATAGCCCCTCCTAGAAACATGCCCAAAGAGTCATCATTCTTGTCTCTAAAGAGCACTCCGGCCACACACTCTCCAAGACATATCTGTTCATTCTATTACAATCTATGGGATGTTCAATGCTCTTCTCCAATACCACAGCTAAAGGTGTCAATTATTTTTCTGTCATCCTTATTCATTGTCCAGCTCACAGATACATAGCAAATAATCAGAAAGACCTTTGCCTGAATCAGATAAACATTGATACTCAAACTGACATTATTACTCCTCAGTAATTTGGAAATGTTCCTAAGCTGCAGATTTTCCCAGTGCAATGTGTATCCTTATTTTGACTGTTTGTGCTAAGGGTATTAATTATGAATCTAAGAATGGTGAAGCTGTTGACACTTTCAATCTCAT
>NW_006399923.1:298933-308795 GCF_000299155.1 Elephantulus edwardii | reverse complement strand
TATAGGATCCAAGATATGATCTTATTTTAGAACACTGTGGTGTGTACAATCTCTGAGTTGCCATCTTTGAGCAGATAAACAGAATCTTACCTCTGAAGAAAATTTAAAGGGCAAGAGAACTGATTGCTATTGAACACATATGCGCTAGCTTTCTAAATTGGGAGCCATAGAGTGAGATCCGACCCATAGCTGACCGTCCAGCAGGTTTTCAGAAGCAATTGATCACACAGAAGGAGATTACCCAACTTTCTTCCATGGAGCAGCTGGTGGATTCAAATGACATTCCTGCCATAAGGTTTTCAGTGCAGCTTCTTACCACTAGGCCATCAGAGAATAAGGACTTTAAATTTCTAGCAGAGCTTCAACTTGTAACCTTTTTTTGTTCTGGTTACCTTTCTGGCTCACTGATATTTAAAAATTCATGTCTGCTTCATTAATGCTTCTCAATTCATGAACTAGGGCAACCTTGTAGAAATTTCTGGTTTTTATTTCTTAATGATTTCTATGGACATGGTCTAAATAATTATCCATCAATTTATTAAAATAAATGTAAAAAACTATAGTTAAAAAAACTATTCTTAAATTATTACTACAAATTTTATGTGTATCTTGAAATGTCAACATTAATATTTTCAATATTTTAAGAAATCTAAAAAAGAAAGCATTCATAATCAACAATTAATTAAAAATCCATTGAAATATTAGAAAAGATTAAATTTTTCTTACTCTGTTGCCTTAATTTCTTAATATCTTTCTGATACCAGTATTTAATTTTTATTGTAAAATGCTAGTTATATGGTAATAGTTAAACAAGATGATTTTTATTTATTTTTTTATAGTTTCAGATATAAAGTGTAGGGTTTTATCTAATTTATGTATATATAAAGGGAAAAAAAGATATGCTAGTTATTTTATAAGAAACCATTAGCTTATTTATATCATTCAGAGTTGATATATACAGATAGTAGCTGAGTTAACTATTAGGCTAAACTTACTGAAAATGCTTTAAGAAAAAGTAAAAATGAATAAGACTGAATAGAAATAAATTAGAAGTTACTATTTTCTTGTAATAATTTGCAAAGTCTCAGAAATAATTCTGCAAAAGAGAATCAGCAAAATGAAGTTTGCAGTATTTGGAAACAAATTGCCAACTAAAACTCTATTTAAAAGTCATTTTGAGTTCTAATTTAGATTGAACTTTCAAACATTAATCATTATTCAAATTCTAGTTATTTTCAGCTATTTATCATCTCATCTTGAAGCTGTACCTTTATTCCAAGTAAAACTTGATTCTAGAAATCCTGATGAAATGTGCTAAAATTATTCTCTTAGCATTTCCGGAATGTCAGAAATCAGAAATATAATTGTTACAACCTAGCTACATTTTAAAGTCACACGTAAGAGTGAATTAGGTCATTTATTTTCATGATTGTTTTAATTTATGTGCATTGTGTTAAGAAGAACTACCCATAACAGTTTTCTATCCATCTCAACTCCCTCACCTCCATCCTCTCCCTTAGGATAGTCTTCATCTGGTACACAGCTTGATGCCTCTGAACTGAGATTTGGAGAAGAAATATTCTACGGACTGCCAAAAGGATAAACAAATATATCTTGGGAAAAGTGCAACAAGAGTGCTTGCTCCTAGGAGGCAAAGATCATAAAGATTCAACTCACATGCTTCAGGTATGTTGCTAGGAGAAAATAGTCCTTGAAGAGGAACATCATATTTAGAAAAATGTTGTTGTTAGGTCTGCAGTCAAGTACTTCTACAAATTACAGAGGAGCAATGATAGTTTGAGGTCTAAGGTGTGATCTTTCCAATCACTTATTATGCATCTGAGAGCTAGGCAATAAATGCAGTTAACAGGAGAACTGATGCCTTTGAACTGTGGTATTTGAGTGAAGCGTATTGAAGATTTCATTGACTGGCAAAAGAACAATAGATATGTCTTGTAGAATGTGCATCAAAAGTCCTTGAGGCTTTGAATACTAATAAGAAAAACCAGATGACTGGTGGGAGGATATCAAGACTATCATCTATGAAGAATGTAAAAGATCATTACAAAGAGAGAGGGAGAAGAAATGATCAAAATGGATGTCAGAACATACTGAGAAGCCAAAGCAAAGGGGAAAAAATCAAGAAGAGAAGGAGTTAAAAAAATTTCACAGGGCAGCATGAGAAGACAAAGCAAAGTATTATAAAGAAATGTGCAAAGAGGTGGAGTTGGAAAATCAAAACGGACAAACTCACTCAGCATTTCCTAAACTGAAGGAACTGAAGAGCAAATTAAAGCCTTGAGTTTCAATACTTATATGCTAGAGGCAGAATATTGAGTGGTCCGGGAAGGATCTAAAGAAGAGAGGAATACTGCCTAACTCTCTGGTTACTAAACTGGACTAATAGGGAATTGGGGGAAAACTAAGCAAAGAGGGGTTAAGTAATGAACACTTCATTGGAATAGATGGAGGAAAGAACTGTTTAAAAGTAATATATGATTAGCATTATTTGTATGACAATAGTCCAAAGCAAGGTGGACTTCATGGTGCTGGGTGAGGGGGGTGGGCGGAGGGGGGATATTATGCAACAATGAATGGCATTTCTTTTTTTTTAATTTTTAATGAACTAGGAGGTGGTAGGGAGGAAAATGTATAAGTTAAAATCCAACTTTTCTGTATATTTTCTTTAAAATCACAATAAAATATATTTCTTAAAAAATGATAAAATGAGTGGATGGTAGAGTCATTCACCATGAAGAATTGACTGACCCAGAAGAAACAAATGTGATCAAGAGGTAGTGGTAACAAGGGAGAAAGTTCATGTTGCCTGTTGAAGAAACTGGCAAAAAACATGAATGCCGTAGTTGATGGAATATAAGTTGACACATTTCAACTAAGAGATGCAGCCCTGGACGTTCTTAGATGGTTGTGCCAAGGAATCTGCAGGAAAGCTACCTGGCCACGTGCCTGAAAAAGATCCATATTTACTCCCACTCAAAAAAAAAAAGATCTCACAGAGTGTGAAATTTATCAAACAGTATCACTAATATAAACACTATCACTAATATCACCAGCAGTCAAGATCGTGCTGAGGATTATTAACAAATGAGAGCAACAATATTTCACCAGGGAACTACCAGAAATATAAACTGAGTTTAGAAGAGGCCATGACAGTGGGAAAGTCATCGTCAATGTCAGATGGATGTTGACTGAAAACAGAGAGTACCAGAAGAATTTCTACATGTGATTTATTGAACCATGCAAAGGCATTTAACTGTGTGGATTACAATTAATTGTAGCTAACCTTGAGAAGAATCGAAATCCCAGAATACCTGTTGTGTTCATGTTAAATTTAGGCTTAACAAAGTAACAATAATCAGATCAAAGCAAGAACACTTAATAGTTTAAGGAGTGGATCAGGGATATGTCCTTTCTCCATAACTTTTCAATCTATATGCAGAGCAGATGATTTGGGAGGCTGGACAACTCAAAGGCATCGATTCTTCTATTATCCGTAGTCATTGTATTTTCAGTAGTAGAAAATGATTAGAAATTTTAAGAATATGTGAAATGTCCAGATGATATATGCATAGAGAAATGTTCTAGTAAAACCCTCGCTTTTCGAAAACCTGTGCTTTACACTATAGTGGATGCCAACAAGATACAAGTTAGGAAAAAGTTTATTATAAAAAGAGCTACCATAAATGGCATATTTTTTGCATATATTTGCATATACCCATTCTAAATGAAAATGTTTATTTTATTCTACAAAATCATGACAATTACAATGACAATAATTATTTCCTGGTCTGTACTGGTTATTTTAATCATTAATTTTAAATGAACTTAAAAATAATGGACATTTAAAACTAGTTCCAAGAGTGCATCTAAATTCCAAAATCAATCTCCATAATAGTCTATGTGTTTCCTACTGCCAAAGGGGCCCTTTAGAGTAGTGAGAGAAGATCTTCACCCTGAAACCCACAGCGTCCCTTTTCAGCAGGAAGTAGCTAAGAGAATACGCCATCCCCTTTTCCTTATGACTCAGGGTGAAGTCTCTCTCAGGGAGGAGTGATAGGGAATGGCAAAGGACACACTGACAAAGAAGATTAATCAGAACTGGCTTTGACAAGCACTGTGGCATTTGGACAAGAACAAACTGGGAGGAGGGTAGAGAGAATAGTGCAACAATGAATGAGTGGAAGCCCAAAATCTCTGTAAATGTTTATGAAAATTAATAAAATATAATTATAGAAAAAAAAATAAAACTAGTTCCATTATTAGAAATCTAAAATAAGCTATAATTTATGTGACTATCATTTCTATACTAGGTTATGACAGGCATACATTATTTTTAAGCCATGTAATTAATAAAATATGAGTACATCCATTTTTTATAAATAAAATTTTGTTTATATTTGTTTATTTACAAAGTCTGTATACATTGATTTCAAATGTGATAGGTGGACAAAGGAAAGGGAAGAGAGATCCAGTGTGTAAAACAATGTATGAGAGTATATCCATTTTTAATTTTTATTTCGAACTCTGGATTATTAGAATTTCTTGAAGTGAATTCTTGGTTCCCAGTTTTAAGTCTCTTCTATTATTTGTTCTTTCATAATTTATTAAGGCTTTGATAGGCTCTTGGTTCATCATAAGTATTATTCTAAAAAAATCATAGTAAGCCAATAATGATACTTAAGTTTAATGAATATGTTATTTACAAATGGGCGTAACATTTCAACTGGAGTGTCAAAAGTGTTTAGAAGGAGTAGGAACTTCTTATCTCTAAGTGCATCTGCATTGGCATAGGCAATAGAATTTATGTAGAACCAATAAACAAAACGGTTGAACATGAACTATTTATTTTCAGTGCAGAGAGTACTTCTATCTCCTTTTGACACTTCCTGTGCTTTTCAATATTTTACCTTAGAGTCCTTTACTATTGTATATTGAGGTTTGAACTCTTCTTCAGTTCTTACAGCTTTAGAAATGCTGAGTGTATTTTTCCGTTTTGATGACTACCAATTTCCAGCATCGTACTTACACATTCCATTTTCAGATTATTAATGGGTGCTGGCAGCTGTTACTTCTCATTTTAGTTGTTCCCGATCAGCAAATAAAGCACCAGATAATACAATGGCAACATTATCCATGCAAAAAAATCTTATTTAAAGTGATCCAAAATAAAATAAATACACAAGACTGAAAATAGGAACACAGAGATGTCAATTCTTAAGAAAGACAACTGAAGTAAAAACAAGAAATTCATAGTGTAGTTATAGAAATTCCAAGTGCAAGTAAATCAAGATAATAACAGATTTAACAAACTGTTTAACTTGGATAAAGGTACAATAATTAGGTTAGTAACAAATTACAAGTAAGGGCTAAAGCCCGTGTACAAAGCTCATTAAAATGAGAAAAATAATACTCTTGAAGCCTTAAAAAACAGCAATAAAGGAAGTGATAAGAAAATTCGTATAATGTGAACTCCACACAGAAAAGCGTGGAGAAATAGACATCTTAAGCAATATACACACAGACAGACAGATCCCTAAAACTTTACATTGTCCATGCCATTATTAAAGTAATTTATTTTGAGGAAATAGTTCAAGTTGGGGGCTTTCCATCTGAGGTGCTTTTCTTTGGCACTGTATTAGATGATATTTTGCTTTTATTCACAATATTTTCACTGACTTACTTCCTCAGAATTATGTCACAAAGCCATGCTTCCTAATCTAAGTGCATAAATTGTACTTCAATTTGGCTGCAGTAGTGGTCCTACTCGCATCACAGCAACAAACACTCTATCTTAGAGGGACAAACTGATGGAAGAATGGTGATATATTTTCTTGGAAAAATATTTATTTGAAATACATGGTATGTTTTATGAAACTCAATGCTAGTTATTCAACTAGATGTAGTTCAACTGTCAGCTATAAAAGCATATTACAAAAAAGATCTCTGAAATGTTTAATTTGCATACTCATGGGAAAGATTGCATAAAAGAATTAGTGTTTGTCTTGTTTTAATTCATATTAGAGAGGCTAGAAATGGTAGATTTATTTAATCTTTTATATTTATTTTCTAAAATGGAATTACCTCAACAGTTTGGGAGGATTAGAAAAACATAAATTTTGGGGGAGCTCTGGTGGCCTAGTGGCAAGAAACTGCACTGCAATCCCAGAGGCTCACGGTTCGAATCCACCAGATACTCTGTAGGAGAAGGAGGCGCAATATCCTCCTGTACCAGTCAGATCTGATTTGACGGTACACGCACACAAAAATTAAAAAAAAAAAAAAACATAAATTTTGTCCCAATTTCTGTAGCTAGATTATGAAAATCAGTGTCTTTTGTAGAGTTAGCTTCCTTCAACGGCTTTAAAGAGAATCTTATCTTGTTTATTCCAGCTTCAAGTATTTTCAGATAGAGAGTTCTGTTAGCCTAGTGGCTAACCAATTGTACTGCCAATTCAAAGGCAAGCTCTCATAGGATAGTGGGTGAATTAAAGCCTCTTGCCTTTCCAGAGAAAAGGAGGTGGTGCCATGGGAAGGGTGGGACATTCCCCCACCCCAGACACCAGTGCACCCCTTGAGGGGGTGGGGTGGGGTTAAGTGCTGGGCAACTCTGTTCACACACAACCATGTTGATCTAAGTGAAGGTTTCTCAGGGGTACAATTAAGTCTTCTGGGAGTCACATTCTTCTATAGGTTAGCCATAATTTGTTATGATTTACATAGTCAAATGCCTTTCATAGTCAATAAAGCATAACTAGACATTCTTCTGGTCTTCTTTACTTTTAGCCAGGGTCCATCTGATATAAACAATGATATATTTGTTCTCAACAGCCTCTTCTAAGTTCTACTTTTGGAAGTCCCTAATCTTTGTACTGTTCCAGCCCAACTCACTGTCTCCCACAAACCTACCCCACACAGTTACTGTGTCAATGCATCTCATCCAGGGTCTTCCTCTCCTGGCCTCCTCATCCACCCTTCCAAGCAAGATGTCTCTCTCCAGGAACTGGTTCCTCCTGGCCACATACATACCCAAATTATGTGAGTCACACCTTCTAAATACTTGCCTCCAAGGAGTAACCAGGTGTCATTCTCTCCAGGATAAACTTTGTTCTCTCAGTAGTCCATGGTATGTTAAACAGTCTTTTCTAGTACCACAACTCAAGGGCATCAGTTCTTATTCTGTCAACACTCGTCATTGTCTAGCACTCTGATGCATAGTAAGTAGGTAATTGCAAAGACGGTGGCCTGATTTAAGCATATTTTACTCTCCAGACGGACATCTTTTCTCTTTTTGAGACGTCCCTGACAGCAGTTTTTCCCAGAGCAATTTGGATTTGAGTAGAGTCACCCACCTTTGGCTTGGGAGCATCACTTCCGGTTGGTGTTAAGTACCATCGAGTTGTAGGCGACTCATAGCAACCCTATGAGCAAAAGTCCTGGACACCTGCTGTATAACTTTCATCCTTTTTCCAGGTTCATAGTTTCCAGAGGCAAGCTATTATGGAAGAGGCTGCCACTCCTGCTTCTAAGTTAATCTTCTCTGTATTGTTCAAATTTTAGTATTTATGCTGGAGAAGTGAATACTCTTTTTCTGATTTTGAATCATATAGTGTTTCTTTCCTGTGTTCTGATGACTGTTTTCTCGGCCAAGCATAGGTTTTACATAAGCACAATCAGACGTTCTGAAATTACTTTCTTCTCCAAGTTAGCCACAAATTTTTGTGATCCACATAGTCAAATACCTTTGCATAGTCAATGAAGCACAGATAGACTTTCCTCTGGTACTCTTTTCTTTCAGCCAAGAGCATAGAAAAATTTTTCCCCAATGAGACTTTACCTATAGGTGTACCCTTGGTATCTGCAGTCAAGAACTCAAAAGATCAATCACACTGGAAGAATAAGCAATCCTTGCTGAAGGCCATCATGCTTAGAAGGGTAGAGAAACAGCATAGGAGACAAAGACCCCGGATGGGATGACTTGATACAGTGATTGGAATAATAGCTGGTTTCCAAAGCTAAAAATCATATAGGGAGATATTGTACATCTTTCTCTTGCAGACCCAATGGTAGACTAGATATGCAAGCACAACTCTGTGTGGATATGTCACCAGAGCTCCAGATGTGACAAAGATTTCCTAAAACCGTTTCTGTTGTGACTGCAGAATATAAACACCTGGTGAAAGTTAATATTCCAGAACTAGGCTGTTCAGATCCTAATAGGCCATTTTGTCTTTCTGTGATCTTAATTATATATACAAAATAATCTTCTCATTAGACAATGGACCTCTATGTTAAATCTTCTAGAGTTTCTATGTAGAGATGGTAGTTTATGACATGTTTTCTTTTACCTCCATGACTATTTGTCAGTTTTTGACAAACCAGCTACATGAAATTAATGTATCAGAATCTTTTAAAAGTGTTAAATATTCCTAAGACAAATTTCAACCACTACAATCCCTCAAAAACTTTGGTTCCTTCATTATCAAATGCTTTTTTTCATCATGTTGAGCTGGTGATTACTTTTTCAGAAAACTGTCGTAACAAACCTTTCTTTCCCTTACCTCCCAGGAAATACGTTTTCATGTACATGACTAAGAATTCTTATTTCAGTTATAATTTAAAACACAAGGAGGAGTTGCTTTAAAGTAATTTTGTGCTTCCAGAAACGTACTTCAATCTAGTAGTATATTTTTGGGCCTAATTGACTTGAGTATATTGACAACTTTCTTTCAATTTCACAAACATATTTACAAGTTGATGATTCAAAGAATTCCTGTAAGCTCCTGCATCATATTGAGTTTTCATCACTTCTGAAGCTTAGTCTTTAATATAGATTGAAACTTAATATCAAGAAGACAAAGATTCTCACCACTGCTTCGCCAATTGACAGCACCATGTTTGAAGGAGAAGAGATTGAGGTTGTTAACAATTACAGCTTGCTCAGATACACAATCAACACACTTAATTAACACCAGCAGTCAGGAAATCAAAAGACAAACTGCACTGGGAAAATATGCTGTCAGGACCTTTGCAGAGTGCTGAAGAGCAATGATGTCAGTCTAGCTACAAAGGTGCCTCTAGTCTAGGCCATCATTTTTTCTAGTACTTGTATGCTTCAGAAAGTTGGACAATGACTATAAGTGACAGAAGAAGAATACATGCCTTGGATTTGTGGTGCTGAAGAAGAGTCTTGAACATACCATGGGCTACCATAAAACAAATCGGTCTGTCTTGGAGAGGGTGAAACCAGTCTCTCCTTGGAGTCTAGAATTTTGAAGCTTCACCTAATTT
This sequence comes from Elephantulus edwardii, assembly GCF_000299155.1. Classification (NCBI taxonomy): domain Eukaryota; kingdom Metazoa; phylum Chordata; class Mammalia; order Macroscelidea; family Macroscelididae; genus Elephantulus; species Elephantulus edwardii. The sequence continues at coordinate 299,486 of NW_006399923.1, read as the reverse complement.
ACTCCTTGGAGAAGGACATTGTGCTCAGAAAGGTGTACCGACAATGCTGGAGAGGAAAACTCCAGATGAGATGAATTGATCAGTAACTGGGGTTATGAGGGTTTGTGTGTCAGAATTAGTGAGACTGGCTTAGAGTCACTATATGTCACAGCCAACTCAGTGGCACATTACAACAATAATATACTATGACAAATTTAGAAGCAGGAGTGACATCCACTTCCTAAAAAACATGCCTCCAGAAACTCTACGAACTTTGATAAATGTCGATAGTTGCAGAGGAGCTTCAGGCCTTTTGTCTATAGGGTCATCATGAGTTGTGCTCAACTTGAAGGCAATTAACAACAAGGCTTAATGCATTCATTAGACACTCCAATATCACAAGGTTCAGCATCACATCAACCCCAGGTCACCTCAGTATAGCATGTTGACAGAAGAATGCTGTACCATTTAGAAGAATGTTTCTCTAAAACGCAATAGCAATTGGCTTTTAAGTACAGAGGCCATCATCAGGGACTTGTTTATTCTAAACAAGAGGCTTAAATATATATATATA
>NW_006399923.1:295547-298563 GCF_000299155.1 Elephantulus edwardii | reverse complement strand
CCGCGGATTAAAAGTAACCCACCTTTGGCTTGATAGCATCACTTTATGTCCACTAGGCCAACTAATCTCACCATTAAGGAAAACAAATTTGTTTCCATTAAGGAAAAAAATGCCTGAGAAACACTGATGAAATCACCAAATACCCCACATTTGTACCACCTACAAAGATAATGCTATCATTTCCATTTGCAAATACTGATGTTTTTATTAGGTGCTGTGTAGTCAATAGCTACTCACAGTGGCCCAATGTGACAATAAACTACTTGTATATGGTTTTCTACACTTTGATGGCCTAGTGGTAAGGAGATGTGCTGCCAACTAAAAGGTATATGGTTCAAATCCAGCAGCTGCTCCGAGGGGCAAAACAAAAAACAAAACAGGCAACCTCTTCCCACATGATTTACAATCTCTGTATATTAGCTCTATGGTCAGCTATGGGTCAGTTCCAACACTACAGCACATAACAATAGTAACAACAACAAGGTCTTTTGACTTTCTGATCCTCTGCGTTGGTTAAAAATGCCAACTTTCTGGTAAGCAGCCAAGGACTTTACTCATCATATCACAAGAGCTCCTAGTATAGTCACTAGAAACATGTATGAGACCAGAAAGACCATCCCAATGTTTCACTTTCATGAAACATATTCAAAAGTAGTTGTTGTTGTGGTTGTTGTTATGTGCCATCAAGTCCCCTGCGACTCATAGCGACCCTATGTACAACAACCCTAAACCCCTCAATAGCCTATGCCAATCTCACCGTCTCTGACACACCCACCCCGATTTCCCCAGTCACTGAATCAATCCACCTCATAGAGGGTCTTCCCCTGCTGCACTGTCCCTCCACCTTCCCAAACATGACTTCCCTCTCCAAGGACCAGTCCCTCCCTGCAAGATGTCCAAAGTATGTCAGACAAATCCTCAGAATCCTTGCCTTCAAGTAGCAGCCTGGTCTCACCCTCTCCAGGATGAATCTCTTCATTCTCTTAGAAGTCCATGGTACACTCAATACTCTTCTCCAGCACCGCAGCTCAAAGGCATCAGTTCTCTCTCCATCCTACCTAGTCATTGTCCAGCTCTTTGATGCACAGCACGTAGTTACAAAGACCATGGCCTATATCAGCTGCACCTTAGTCTCCAGAGTAACATTGTTCTTCAGTACTTTGGAGAGGTCTATATATAGTATGTTGTTATTTTTGTTATGTGCCCTTGAGTCACCTACGATATATAGTAACCCTATCCACAGCAGCTCTGAACTCTTCCTTGTCCTAAACCAGTCTCAGTAATTCTGATACACCAACCCCCATTGCCCCATATACTGTATCAGTTCATCTCCTGCAAGATCTTCCTCTCAGAGTCTGTCTCTCCACCCTTCTGAGCATGATGTTCTTTTCCAAGGACCAGTTTCACTTGGCCACATGCCCAAAGTATATGTACTGGAGCTTCAAAAGCTTAGCCTGTGTAATGGTTACTTATGGTGGACAGTGTTTGGTGGAGCTACCAGTTTAAGACAGGTTTGGATGCAAGAGTGGCATCCACTTCCTAAACAACATGCCTCTGAAAACTCTATGAACTCTGAGAAACTACCATAGTTATAGAAAGTCTTCAGGTCTTTTGTTCATAGGGTCTCTATGAGTCTTGCTTGGCTCTACAGCAGTAGACAACAACCACAACAGTGTATTCATGTTGTACTGCTAACAGGTTAGTAAGAAAAAAAAGATGAAATATTCTCTAGTAAATATTTATAGCCAGAAAATCTGATGGAGAGTTGCTAAAAGTTACCAAATCAACTTCATGGCCCTGGGTTTCAGGGTTTATATCTGTTTTATGTGTATGTGAAATATCCGTTATTTACAACCGTGTGCTTTTTAGGACAGATCTTGAAACTATGTTTTTCACTGAGTGCAATACCTTTCTTCCTCAGGTTTACACTTCTGGTGTAATATATCTTGTATTTTCGTATTTGAAGGGGCCCATACTTGTCCATCTCTGTTCACCTATGCCTAGAATATCAATATTCATGAATTTTATCTCATTTATGAGAACTTTCAGCTTTCTTGCATTCATATTTAGTACATTCCAGGATCTAATTATTAAGGAATGCTTGCAACTGCTTCTTCTCATTTTGAATAACTTAAAATCTGGTCTCTACCTTTAATGCTGTTACATGGTAAATAACTGTTTTTAAAAAAAACCACATGGACTTCACTTGGTGGATTGCACAGGCATCACATTGACTATGTTTGTGGAGTCATTGGATAAACTCAGTACCAGCTGTCTAGGAGATGACTGTGGAATAGATAGTCAATTATTCACATTTAAGTTTAAATTCAAGCTGAAGCAAATTAAAACAAGTTTATGAGAACCAAAAATATGAACTTAAGTCCATCCCAACTGAATTTAAAAACGATCTCCAGAATGGGTTCAAAACATTTGATATTAATGATCCAAGACATCATTCATGAAGAGAACAAAAAGGTCACTACAAAGACTGAGAGTAAAGAAAAGACCAAATTGTCAACAATTGTATCTTACTTGGATCCAAAATCAACACCCTTGTTACCATTAGTCAGGAGGTCAGAGTGATGCATTATGTTGGACAAGTCTGCTGTTGGGGATCTCTCCAAAGCACTGGAGAACAGAACAATGATGTCAGTTTGAAAACTAAGGAGTATATGAGTCAGGCCATGGTCTTTTCAGTCACCTGCTATGCATTTAAGAACTACTTAATGAATAAAGATATCATGAAAGGAATTGATACCTTTGAAGTTTGGTGTGGGAGAAGAGCACTGAAATCATCCATGGACTGTCAGGAAAACAAATAGATATGTCTTTAAAAAAAGCCAGTGTACTCATTAAAAAGCTTCATCTCTTATATTTTGGGTGGTTATTAAGAATGGCTGTTCAACTTCAGTAGACAGTGTCACAGACAAGAGTCACAGATAGGCAAGGGAGTAGAGAGGAAGCTCCCACTCACTTGCTTTAAGTTTGGCTCTGAAGGACACCTGGCCAAGGTGGC
>NW_006399923.1:279076-294222 GCF_000299155.1 Elephantulus edwardii | reverse complement strand
CCAGGTTTGGAATCTTCTCTTGAGAGTTATTTTATTTGTGATTTATGTTTTACATTTAAGTGTTTAGAAAGCCTTAATGCATTTGCAGATATACTCCCCGTGAAAATTTGCCACCTGTGTTACTATTTATAAGCATACTTAGTTTTGTATTTATGGTTTAGCGTTTATCATCTATAAGTACATTGGAGAATTTTATGTTTAGGCTTAGGGGTATATTTTGAAAATACTGGGATAGACCTGTGACTGTGAATTTCATTATTTGTAAACTAGAAATTGGAATATTTCCCCCTTCAGAATTAATTATTTGTTGAATTTTTCCCCTTGAACCATTAGTTTTGCTTCACTTCTAAGAAAGTTTTTCTTTGGGGAAATATGAGCTGTCAATATCTCAGCTTCATATGTTGCTGTAAATATAATGGAATACCAAACATTTTTAAAATGTAATGAAATACAAAGGAAAAGAAATCAAACGAAATTCTTGCTGAAAATAGGAAAAAGTTTCAATGAATTGCAAAATCATGAACAATAGTAAATGTCAGATGAATCCAGTATGCAAATACAGGACTGTTCCTTTTATCTAAAGTTTTCTCTTACTTATCTAATTGAGTTTAAGAACAAATATTTTATTGATAATTATAGGATTATTGTAATATTCTTTTGTTGTTATATCCATGCCCTTCTGCACTAAGTAAATACATTTGCATACACATTTCTTCTATCATGAGATCAGATCTATGTCATACATTCTTAAATTCATACTGATATATACCACTTCCAACCATTAAATATAGTAATACAGATATTGTCAAATATTTTAAGTTCATGTCTTAGAGTAGTTTATAATCCTTGCATTCTGAAACATTTGTCTGGATAAAGTCATGCACCATTTGACTCTACAAAGTCATGAACTATCTAAAAGTCTAATTTGTCTTAGACTATCAAACTGTGAACAAGCTAAAAAAAATTAGATATTCTACCATCCTAGACTAGGTACAAGGTTTATGAGTCTATGAGCCAACAACTTTTTCTAGCCTCTGATTCCATTTGGGAGGGAATTCATGGAGGACTTTAAGATACAGCTATTATTCTAACAGATCAATTCCTGGATCATGAATTAAAATTGTTGACATATTGATAGTCAGATTTATATGTCAATTAGATTAGGCTAGGTTATAGTCCTCAGTAATTTAAAGTATGTATGTGAAAATATCTTGAAGTTGTGACTAAAGTTTATTTCAAATAGAAATATTATTCCAGGCAATCCAAGCCAGTACAATCCAATCACTTGAAGGACTTTAGGAGTGGACGCTGACTTCCTTTAATAAGAAGAACAAATTCACCTCTTGAACTGAAGCTTTAATTATATTCATGTCTGAAAGTTGAGTCTGATGTCACTTATTGTTGATCCTCCAGCAAGTTTCCAGAGTGTCTTCTTTCGACCAGATGGTAGGCTGAAAACACCATCGAGGCATAGTCTTTGCATTAGTAGTACAACTTCCTATGGAATAACCATTGGGTTTCTTCTACTGAATGTCACAAAACAATGAATGAAGCTATATAAGAAGAATATCTATTTGTAATGATTTACTATGCAAAGACATTGTCTGTATGTATCACAAAACATTATGGCTAACATTAAGAAAGGGATTCCCAGAAACTTGAGTGTGCTCATGTAAAACCTATACTTAGTCCAGAAAGTGGTCATCAGAACAGAGCTAAGAAACACTGCATGGTTCAAAATCGAGAAAGGAGTACATAAGAGATGTGTCTTTTCTCCATACCTTTTCAATCCATAAGTAGAACAGATCATACGGCAGGCTGGGCTTTGTTAAAAAGAATTTGGCATCAGAACTGGTGGAAGACTCATAAACAATCTGCAATATGCAGATGAAACAACTTTGTTTGCTCAAAATTAGAAGGATGTGAGGTGTTTGCTGTAGATGGTCAAGAACGACAGTTTTCAACATGGTTTGCATTTCAACATCAAGAAAACAAATATTTCATCACCAGGTCACCAGTATGGCATCATAATACTAGTTGGAGAAGAGACTGAGATTGTTAACAATGTCATCTTACTCAGATCCACAATCAACATTCTTGATACCAACAGTCAGGAAATCAAAAGACAAGTTACACTGGGGAAAGTCTGCTGTCAGTAACGTCTTCACTGTACTGAAGGGCAATGGTGTCAATATTTAGACTAAGATTCACCCAATTCAAGCTAATGTCTTTGTGATTACTTGCTATGTACCAGAGATCTGGATGATGATTAAGAATGGTAGAAGGAGACTCAAGGTCTTTGAGTTTGGGTACTGGAGAAGAGTATTGAGCACGATGGACTGCCAAAAGAACAGTTACATCCTGGAGAGGGTGAAGCCAGGTTGTTCCATGGAGGCAAGAATTGTCTAACTCTGTCTCACATACTTGGGGCATGTTGCTTGGAGGGACCAGTCCTTCAAATAAGATATCTTGGAAGAGTGGAGCATAAAACAGGAGAGTAAGATCCTAGACTAGATGGATTGACAAAGTGACTGAGATAATGGGAGCAGGTTATGTCAGAGACAGTAAGATTGACTCAGGATAGAGCAGGCATCAGAGGTAAATGTTCATAGGGTTGCTATGAGATGCTGTGAACTCATTGGTACATAACAACTACAATATAGCTCAAGAGGACATGAAGATTAAGGGAGATCATGAAGATTTTAGGACATGACGATTATAGCAGAGATCAAAGTGCTTGGTAGATTATAGAGTTTTTTTTGTTTTGTTGTGTTTTTTTTTTTTTAAATGGACAAATCACCAGTATGTGAAAATTCAGTAATCACCATAATCAGGTCTGTGATCTTTGGTGGCCTACTGATAATCTAAAAGCACATGGTTAGAATTCACTATCTGTTCTAAGGAGAAAGGCAATCTCCTTTATTTTCCTCTATTTTCTACATTTATTTCTTTTTTCTTTTTTTAAATTGGTTTTTTACAAAGTTTGTATATATTGTGTCTTACACTATTCTTCATTCACATTGTGTTTAATACAATCATACTCATACATTGTGTTTTATAAAAGTAATCATCATTGGATCTTGCTCATCGTTACCCTGTACTTTCACCCAGATCCTTCCCATTTCCTTCTGCTCTCTCCACCCACCAAACTGTGCAAACTCATGGTTTTGCACCTACCCATCCTCAGCCACCCCTTGAGTTCCTATGCATGTTTTACTAGTTATCCTTCTATTTTTACAATAATGGTCTTAGGCATTATTTGTGCCTATGAGACTCTTTTAGTTCACACAGTATAATGCTCTACAGCCTCTCCCAAGTTATGCGATATTTTTCAAAGTCATTGTTCCTTAATGCTACATAGCTGCATACTTTGTTTGAATGCACTACAAATTCTCAGTCCATTCGGTTGGAAATTTGGGTTGTTTGCATGTTCTTGTGATGGTGAATAACACTGTTATGAACATTGATGTACAAATCTCTGTATCTCAGTTCAAATATCCTTGGCGTATATTCCTAGTAGTGGAATAGCTAAGTCATGCAGTTTTTATGTTCAACTTTTTGAGGAAATACCAAATTGTCTTCCAGTGTGATTGCACTCCCATCAACAGTGTATGTGAGTTCTCATCTCCTCACATACTCTCCAACATTTATTGCTTGCTGCTGTGCTAAACTTTGCCACTGCTACTGGGGTAATATTTTATCTTCTTGTGGTTTTCATTTTTATCTCTCTTATTGTCATTGATTTTGAGCATTTTGTCATGTGTTTGTTGGGTACTTGAATGTCTTCCTTTGTGGAAAGTCTTTCCACATCTTTTGCCCATTTTGTAATTGCGTTATCAATCTTTTTCTTCTGGAGGTGCAGGCATATTCTGTAAACATTTGTTATGAGACTTTTGTCTGAGATGATATTGCTGGATATTTGTTCCTAGTTGGTAGACTTTCTTTTCAGCCTACTGGATACATTTTTAATGATCACAGAGATTTAACCTTTAGAAAGTTCCATTCATCAATCTTATCCTCTCCAAATTGTGCATTTCTGGCTCCATTTGACAGTCTGTTTATACCATCAGCTAACTCTTCTAAGCATAGTCACAGTTTGCTTCTTCTGAACTTTATGGTTTTGGAATCTACTTCCAGGTATCTGATACATCTTGAGGTGATTTTTGTGTATAGTGTGAGATGTGGACCTGTTTCAGCTTTCTGCAGGTAGAAGTACAGTTTTGCCAGCACCATTTGTTGAAGAGGTTGCCATTTCTCCATTTGATAGGTTTTATTTACTTTTCAAGTATCAGTTGACTATTGACTATTGATAGAATGGTTAACTTCTGGGTGGAGGGACAGTTCAGTAGAGGAGGAACCTGGATTAAATAGATGAAGACTATCTCTTTGTGCTTTATTGACTATGCAAAGGCATTTGATTATGTAGATTATGACAAGTTGGGGCTGATATTGAGAAGACTGGGGATCCCAGAGGACTTAATTGTGCTCACGTAAAACCAGTATCTGGACCAGGAACCTGTTGTGTGAACAAAGTAGGGGAACAATAAATGATTTAAAATTGAGAAGGGAATGTGTTAGAGTTGTATTTTCTTTCTATGTACATTCTATCTGTATGCTGCGCAAATTATCCAAGAAGCTGAACTCTATGAGGAAGAGTGTAGCATCAGAATTGAAGGAAGATTCATCAATAACCTCTGTTATGCAGATGAAACAACTTTCTGAAAGTAAGGAGGACTTGAAACACTTGCTGCAAAAGATAAAAAAGTGCAATCTTTGGTATGGATTGCATCTCAATTTCAAGAAAACAAAGATTTTTACCACTGGACTGATAAGCAACATTGCAATGAATGGAGAGGAGATTGAAACTGTCAACAGCTTCATCTTGCTAGGATCCACAGTTAACACCCTTCATACCAGTGGTGTAAATAAGGAGATATATTGTTCTGGGAAAATCTGCAGTTAGGTACCTAACTGAGGAGTAATGATGTCAGTTTGAGGATTAAGGTTCATCACAATCTTTTTGATCACTTGCTATGCATCTGAGAGCTAGACAATCAATAAGGATGACAGAAAAATAAATTATGCTTTTGATTTGTGATGCTAGAGAAGAACACTGGACATCCATGGATGACCAAGAGAACAAACAAATATGTCTTGGAGAGGATGTAGCCAGAGTCCTCCTTGGGAGGCAAGAATGATGAGGCTCTGCCTCATATACTTAGGGTATGTTACAAGGAGGTACTATTCCTTGGAAGGACATGAAACTTGCAAGTGTAGAGATTGGCCAAGGAGAAGAAGACCCTTTACTAGGTGGATTGACACAGTGACTGCCACAACAGGTTCTTGGTATTCAGGAAGTGTGAAAATTATACAGTATTAATAGGATTTAGATCTATTATGTTCATAGGGTCATTATGAGACATACTCAACAGCACCTAAAAATGACAACAAAAATGAAATATGAAATAAAGCTAGCTGTACTTCTAAACAAAATCTTGCTGATGTCACATGATTTCTTCTGGATTTACATAGTAAAATGCAAGTGAAGATTAAACTGATGAATGTTATATTGAATAAAATGGTTAAGAGTTTTTAGGACTTTTTTTTAATATGCCTAGACTTTTCCTCTTACTCAGATTCATCTAGTTTGAATCCATAATTAAGACACTTGGCTCTAGCAGTGAGGAACCAAAGACTAGTTACACTGGGAAGTCTGTCATCAAGGACTTTTCAGAGTGCTAAAGAGCAACGATGCCAGTCTCTAGATACTAAGATGGGACTAATCCAGGCCATGGTCTTCTCAATTGCTTGATATGCATCTCAGAGCTGGATAATGAATAAGGATGGTAGTAAAGGAATTGGTGCTTTTTAGTTGTGCTGCTAGATAAGAGTATTAAACATACCATGGACTACCAACAAAACAGAGTTCTGTCCTTGAGAAGATGAAACCCAGTTGCTCTTTGGTGGAAAAGTTTTTTAAACTGTTTCACATATTTTGGACATGTTACAAGGAGATATAAGTCCCTGGAGAAAGATAACTATGCTTGGAAGGGTAGAGGGTCAGCCCAAGAAAGGAAGACCCTGAATGAGAGGGACTGATACAGTGACTGAGGCAAGGAGATCGGATGTGTTTGAGATAGTGATGTTGGCTCAATATAGTGACTAAGGAAAGAATATCAGATGTGTTTGAGATAGTGATGTTGGCTCAGTATAGTGACTAAGAAAACGATATCAGATGTGTTAGTGATAGTGATGTTGGTTCAGTATCGGACAAGCTTCAGAGTTGTCTTTCATTGGATCACTGTGAGTCATAATTGACTAAACAGCACATAACAACAAGAATAGTCTCTTCAGATGGCATGCAATTTTACAGTTAAAAATGTGTTTTAAACACAGATTTAGCCCATGTTTCCAAGAGAAAAATATGGACAAAATGTGACACTAAAAGTATGAATTTAAAACTTTACATTACGATCTTGTTAGTTGTTGTTAGAATCTGTCATCGAGTTGAATAAGACTCATAGTGATCTTACGAACAAAAAATCTGAACTCTGTTCTATCCTGCGTCATATGCACACGTCCAGACACACTAGAGCCCATTTCAGCAGTCACTGTCTCAATCCACCTGGTTAATGGTCTTCCTATCTTTCTGACCCTCCACTCTTCCCAGCATCATGTCCTTCTTCAAAGAAATATACACTCCTAGCAACATGACCACAGTATGTGAGGTGAAGCCTCATCATTCTTGCCTCCAAAGAGCACTCCAGCTGTACTCTCTCCAGGACGTATCTGTTGGCTGTCCATGGGATACTCAGTGCTCTTCTCCAACACCACAACTAAAAGACATAATTTCTTCTTTTGTCATCCTTATTCAATGTCCAGCTCTCAGATGCATAGCAAGTTATCACAAAGTGTAAGGCCTGAATCACACACCTTAGTCCTCAAACTGATATCATTACTCCTCAATAATTTGGAGAGGTTACTAACCGTAAATTTTCCCAGTGCAATTTGTCTCCTAATTTTCTGACTGCTGGTACCAAGGGTGTTAATTGTGTATCTAAGCCAGATGAGTTTGTTGGCAGTTTCAATCTCTTCTTATCCTTCATGATGTTGCTTATCAGTCCAGGAGTAAAAATCTTTGTTTTCTTGACATTGAGATGCAATCTATACCTAAGACTGCATTCCTTGATCTTCTGCAGAAAGTGTTTCAAGTCCTTCTCACTTTCAGAAAGCAAGGTTCTGCATCTGCATAAAGCTGGTTATTTATGAGTTTCCCTCAAATCCTGATGCTACATTCCTGTTCAGAGAGTCCAGTTTCTTGGATAATTTGCTTAGCACAAAAGTGGCATCCACTTGCTAAATATCTTGGCTCCAGAAACTTGGAGAAACGGTGAAAGTTATACAAGTGTTCAGGTCTTCTGTTCATAGGGTCACTATGAGTCATCAATGACTCAATGGCACCTACCAACAGCAACATAGATACAATAGGTACATAGAGAGAATACAATCCAGAGATACTCCGTTCTCAATTTTAAACCATGTTCTCCTACTCTGTTTGCACAACAACCTCCTAGTCCAAGTATTGGATTCACATAAGCACAATTAAGGTCTCTTGGATTCCCATTCTCTTCAATGTCGGCCACCATTTGTTATGATCCACATAACCAAATGCCTTTGCATAAACAATAAAGATAAACATTAAAGATAAGTTTTCTTCAGATATTCTTTACTTTCAACCATGATTCATCTGACATCAGTAATGATATTCCTAGTCCCACAGCCTCTTCTAAATCCTGTTTGAACTTCTAGAAGTTCCCTGTTTATGTAATCAAAAGCAGTACATCAGACCTTAACAACAAAGAGTTAGAAAGATTTTAAATATGTAAAATTGTAGCTTTAAGTGCTAGCTAGTAAAGTATAACTCATAGCAACACTATGAACAATAGGTAAAAACTGTATCTTATCCATTCAATAAAACTTAAGAATCCTACATATAGGTGCATAAGCAAAACTAAACTAAGTTCACACTTCATTCAATTGCTTGCAATCATAAACTCTTATGTAGACACACAAGTGTATAATAAGTGAATAATCTGTATGAAGGTAAGTCTCAAAGAAATTACTTGGTCAAATACTACTAATATATTAAGATCCTTAATTCAAATAAGTCCTTTACAGCTGGATGAATAAGCATTCATGCAATCATTATTCAATTAGGAAATTATTGATAGTGATAAAATTTAAAATATTATGACAAATATTTTAATATACATTTTTTAATCTTCTTTTCAAATTTGTTACCATTGTTCAAAGTATTTTTGAACTATTTCTGTTTAAACTGTATTCAGAGAAGGTAGATATTTTTGTAATATATTTAATACTTTTACATATTATACTTTTCATTTTTACAATTTACTTTTACCTTTCATATTTATGTTTATTTTTACATTTCATATTTTACGTTTTTATAATTTGTAATGACTTTGATATTCAGAAATATGCCAAAAGCAGTTAGGGACTAAACTGGGTTATCACAATTATATAACATTTTCTGTGTATTAGAACATGTCTAGTGTATATATAATGGAAACTTGACAGCTAATTTCTAAATGAAGAGAGGGAAAGTTTTAAGCAAGAAAACTTTAGTACAACATGGTCTATTCCAAGATTAATAGTGTAAAGTTCAATATTCATTTGATTCTGTTAACTTGTATGCTTATAAAAATAATCCGTCACATTGTAATCACATCTAATACATTTCATTAACTGTGTCTTTATGGCTTAATAGAGTTATTTCCCCCCCCAAAAGCACTCAGCTTAGACAACATTAATGAGATCAGACATAATTTGCACCAGACTCAGTGAAATGAAAAATTAGGTTAGCTGGATTGAACACATTTGGCCAAAAGACCAAAATTATCCCTTTTTAAACCATTTCATTGTCCCTATTATGTCCTCTTAAGACCTGAGACACTTGTGGTTTGTTCCAACAATTAAGTTTTTCATTATTATAGCTACTTGCATCTCTACTGGCATTAATTACTTATGACTTCTTCATATTGTTTACCTTTCTGCGACTCAGTTATTTCATATTTAAAATAAGACGCAGTTAAAATTCTCAAGGAAGAAAATTTTTATTTTCATATCCTTTCAAGTCTTGGATTTGTCTACTGTATTCTACTCATATATATAGTTGGTGCACAAATTCTTAGTATCATGATTTTGGAATAGTTCAGAAATATACTTCAGTACACACTGTCTGGCACTGACTGAATAATGATAGTAGTTGTCATTTTTTAATAACATTTAAGTTACTAATATACAAAATAATCTAAGGTAAATTAGTCAAATTACAGGAGTCTTAAAAGGTTAAGGGTTCTAAGCCTAGTCTTTTTTTTTTAATAGAACTGAACTACTTGAGTCTTTGTTCCACCTAGTAACACTTTTTTTATGTCTAAACTTCAGTTTCCTTCTCTGAACACTGAGAATAATAAAACTGCATATATTATACAAATGTACTCAAGGCATGCATATTCACCGCATGCATCAATGAGTGACATATTATAAGCAGTAACCTGTTAAGATGCTTGGTAGTTTTTCTGGATGTACAATCTTATTGATCTTTGATCTTTCTCTTTTTGTTTTTAATTCCATTATAAGGAAAAAAAGCAATTCATTCTCCAAAGTTAGAAACTACTCAAAATTAATCCTCAAGTAGATTTTCTGAAGCAGTAAATCACAAGGGACAACAAAATTGTCCATCTTTTTCAGTGGAGCCACTGGTGGATTTGAACCACAAGTCAAAGGCCACCTTTATGTTAACAACACAATTCCCTATGGACTAAGTCATTAAGTTCTCTATCATGGTATGCTAATGACGGAAGCACTTTTCAGAACCACTCGAGTAAGTTTTGTCAGCTTCAGTCATAATGCAGGTGTATATAGTAAAGATATAATATCCAATTGTTGGATTGGAGAAACAAGTTACCTATACAATATCCAGCATTTCCTTGTTTAATCATTATCTGAATCAATACTTCATTTCACCTTCTTTATTTTTTTCTTAAAAAATGGTATTGCTTTTTTAGCTATACAATTAAAACTTTGGCAAATTCACTTAGTGCTGTTTTTTATTTTTTATATGCAAACAGTCCTTCATAATTATGAGTTCCATATTTGGGAATACAACCAAGCATGGATTTAAAAAAAAAGTGGGGGGTAAGAGAGAGGAGGAAGAAAAGACCAAGGTGGATGTCAAAAGAAACTCTAAATATTGTACTAGAATATCAAGAAGCCAAAGCAAAAGGAAGAAATCAAGATAGTAAGGAGTTTAACAGAAGATTCCAGGGGGCAGCGTGGGAAGACAAAGAAAAAGTATTGCAATAAAATGTGCAAGGAGCTGGAGTCAGAAAATCAAAAGGACCGAACTTGCTCAGCACTTTTAAGCTGAAGGAACTGAAGAACAAATTCAAATCCTGTGATACTATATTTAAGGATGCTTTGTACAGAATATGAAATGATTCAGGAAGCATTAAAAGAAGATGGGATGAGTATACAGTCATTGTACCAAAGTAAGTTAGTGGATACAGAAGAATTTCATGAAACAACATATGAATAAGAACCTATGGTGATGAGGGAAGAAGTCCAAGCTATTCTGAATGAATTGGCAAAAAAATAAGGACCTAGGAATTGATGGCATACCAATTAACATATTTCAACAAACTGATGCTGCCCTGGGTGTGCTCACCAAGTTGTGCCAAGAAATCTGGAGGACAACGATCTGGCCTACTGACAGCAAAGCTTTATACGTGTTCCCATTCCAAAAAAAAGGTGATCCGACAGAGCGTGGAAATTATTGAACAGTATCATTGATATCACATTCAAGCAAGATTCTGCTGAAGACTATTCAAAAATACCCGGACCAGCACATCAACAGAGAACTGCCTGAAGTGCAGGCTGGATTTAAAAGAGGCCATGGCACTAGAAATATTATAGCTAATGTTAGACGGATCTTGGATGAAAGCAGAGAGTACCACAGGAAAGGCTATCTGTGTTTCATCAGCTATGCAAAAGCATTTGATTGAATGGGTCACAACAAGCTGTGGCTGATTGACTCTGACAAGAATGGAAATCCCAAAACACTTGATTGTGCTTATGGGAAATCTATACTTGAACCACAAGGCAGTCGTCAGAACAGAGCAAGGAAACACTGCATGGTTCAAAATTGGGAAGGATGTGCATTAAGAATGTGTCCTATCTCCATGTATTTTAAAAATATATGTGGAACAGATTATCCAGGACGTTGGGCTCTATGTGGAGAAATGTGGGGTCAAGATTGGAGGTAGATTCATCAACAATCTTTATTATACACATGACACAACTCTGTTTGCTGAAACTGAAGTGAATTTAAAGTGCTTGCTGCAGAAGATCAAGAATTTCAGCCTTCAATGTGGATTGAAGCTCAACATCAAGAAAAGAAAGATTCTTACTGCTGGGTGAGATTGGCAGCATCATAATTGATGATGAAGAAATTGAAATTGTTGACAACTTCAGTTTGCTTGGTTCTACAATCAACGCTCTTGGTACAAGAAGCACTGATTGTCCAAAATAATTTTTTTTTATTCTTCACTGCTGACACCATACATGTTTATTGTGAATCCAAGTAAAATGAAATTGTTAATAACATTAATATATTCTACATCTATTATGATGATACCTATTGGTTCATTTGTGAGGAGATTTGTTTTCCTTATGTTGAGGTGTAATTCACACTGAAGTTTATAATCTTTAATATTATTCTGTAAATGCTTCAAGACTCCTTCAGTATTTGTAAGCATAGTACTGTCATCTGCATGCATCATGCTATTATTTTTTCTACAGTCCTGATTATCACATTCTTAATTACATAGACCAGCTTCTGAATCTATTTACTTAGCATAGAATAGTAATGAAGAAAAGATACAACATTGACACCCACCTTCCTTGGTTTTATTTTAGTATTTCAGATATGTTTGTATCTTCAAATTTTATATTTTTCTCAATAGTGCTTAAAATTAAAAATATAATTGCATTATTATTATAATTATTTATTATTATTAAAATGGTTTTAAGAGGTCAGGTGAATATTACTGCTTCCCATTTTAACCAGTCAGTAGTGGTCAATGATAAAAGATATCCAACAATCTGTTAAGAATGATCAAGATATATTATACAATATAGCATGCACATTCATAGGAGGAAATATATTAGAAAATAATTTATGCAAACTTCTTGATTTCATTTTACAAGACAAGCACAAAGGCATAACCCATGTCTCTGAGTACATTGGATTAGGTGCCCTAGAAAAAAAAACAACTTTACCTTCTTCATCCCAAGCAATCTCCCTCTATCAATTCAGTGTTCCCATGTGTATGATTCCTTTGTGCCTTGATTGCACAGCATCTTGAGACTAACAGTCTAATGGATAGAATGTCAATTCAGTCACAGCTGTGATGAACTGGGTGATTATCCAGCTAAAGAGAATATTAAGTGTTCTTGGGATCTGAAAGCATCCCATTTGCAGTGTCATAGATACCGAAATAGGCAACTTGTCAGATGATAATATCCTGCACAACACAGTAAAACCTTGAGAGAACCCCTATCCCATCAGGTTTTGAGGTTTTAAGCAGGTAATCATGAAGGCTTTTAAACCCTCTTTTGGCACCCATTTTCCCATGTCAGCTTCGAGGCGGGTATGTGCAAAATCAAGAGGATATATAAAGCAGAGGGACATGGTCTTGGCCACTAAAGCTTGTGCCAGGTTCCCAGGAAAGTAAAACCAGCTACTTGAGTCTTCTTGTCCATGTTATCCAGAAAGATCTGCTTGTACTCATCTTTGAAGGCAAAATTGAGAGCCTAGGGAAGGAAGTATTGGATGGCAGTGGCCAGGTTACCTTTAGAGAAATCATTGTTCCTTGGGAATATGAAACAAGCAGTTAATAATGTCTTTGGATTGGGCCATCGTAGGGGATTTGCTTGTTGGCATACTGCACCTGCATTAGCAAATTGATCTACTTGATGAGGACAGTAGGAAGTCTTGGAGATAGTTACAGACAGTCCATTTGCCAGGAATTCCCTGGCAAAGAGCACAGTAGCAACTCTCATGTTGAAAAGGGAAGAGGAGGCAGATGGGCTGGAAAGTAGATAGGAAGTAGCTTTGACTCTAAGATTCTGGGCCTTTTCTTGATTTTAAACTTTGTGATGTTTCCTTGTTCTGCTCAGACTACTGGAACTTGGTCAAGTACAATTAAATGTCTGGTGCTTCCCATTCTTCTCAACTTCAGACACAAATTATCATGATCCACCAAGTCCATCCTTGCATATGATCCTTGCATATTCCATCAATAGAACACAAGTAAGCCCCTTCCTTATATATGTTACTTTCAGATCAATCTAACACCAGGAATAACACCTTGCATTCTAAGGCTTTCAAATCCAGCTTGAATTACTGGCAGTAGCCTGTCAACGTATTTCCCCAGTCACTTTTGAAAAATCTTCACAAGTATTTTTTTTAATAATTTTAATGAACATTTACAGATAATTTGGATTTTCATTCATTCATTGCTGCACTTCTCTCCCCGCCCAGCCCTCTCCCTCCGCCCCCCAGTTCACTCCTCTCTTTCAAAAGTAAAAGAAACACTCCTTCCCTGATACACAATCCCCCTGCACCCCTCCCATCATCTTTGGTTTTATTGGTTACTGAATAATAGTTATATTAATAGGTTCTTCTTATATCTGTAAGTGCAGTGTCTTATCACTCACATTTTTTTACTTCAAAATAGATCATGATTTTTTTAATGTGAATGCAGCACCATTTCTCTTTACTGTATTATTACTAGCATAATAGATAACATATTGTTTGATTCAAATGACTCATATCAGTCCATCTCAGCTCACTCTCTAAGACATATGTAGAACTTTGTATGTTTCATTTTACTTTTAATAGCTTCCAGTTTTCATGGATTCATACTTTGTATTTTCTATGTTCCAGTTATCAATGGATGTTACAAATGATTCTCCTTATCTTTTTTCTCAGTGTCTTTAAACTCTAAGGTATATTTTGTCCATCACTGTATCCAGCAATGTGTTTCTGTGACCAAGAGTTTTTGAAGGTCTCTTGCTTCAGTAGTCAGTACTTTTTAGTTTATCTCAGTCGGGAAGCTCCACTGAAACCTGTCGACCATGGATGATGCTACTTTTATTTGAAGTACTGTTGGCATAGGTTTCAATATCACAACCACATACAATTACCCAAATTATATCAAACTGACAGTAAAATTTTGTATTCACAAGAACAAATTGAAAAATAAAAACATATATAACTGTTTCAAGCTAAATATGCAATTATGGAAAAGAGAAAAAAATGTTCACTGACCTGGGTCAGTGTATTTACCAGGCCTGAGGAGTATTGGTCTTGGTATTCAGGTCAGAGTTTTTGCCCATCTAAGTGATGTTGTAGGTCCCAAAATCTGAGCCCTGTCGCCTTGTCTATGAGTGTGTCGAGTAGTGGGGCACCCAACCTGGGGAAGAGTTTCTGCTATCCTCAGAGGAGTCTACATTAGTTCTTCTAACTATAGTTAGTGTTACCATCAATCCAGGTACTCAGTCAGAGATGACTACCTAAAGAGGCAGTCATTGCTGATCTGACACCTTGGGCAAAAGATGTACTGCTCCTACAAATGTGGTTGTAACACATGCCAGGTAAAGGTTTCCAGTCAGAAATCCAAAATATATTTCCTCTATTATTCCAGTAACTGACTGAAAGTGAAGTGTGCCATAATCTGAAGGCCATTATCAAAATAGTCTGAGAGAGTCTGGCTTCAGATACAAGATGCATGTGGTGTACAAGTTTCCATTTCAGCCTCAGTGCTCATTTTCTCGGGGTATATTCCAATCAATGGAATAAATAGTTGGGTTTTATGGAATTTCTACGTTCAGCTTTTTGAGGAAGTGCCAAACTGCCTTCCATACTGGTTGTATTATTGTAAAATCCCTCCAACAATTTAGGAGTTCCTATCTCATCACCTCCTCTCCACCATTATTACCTGCTGTCCTATTAGACTTTGCCACTGCTACCGGTGTGAGATGATATCTCATTGTTGTTGTTG
>NW_006399923.1:269936-275971 GCF_000299155.1 Elephantulus edwardii | reverse complement strand
TAATTCATCACATTAACAAAGACCATATGATCCTCTCAACTGATTTAGAAAATACCTTTGGCAAACTCAAACACCTCTTTCTGATTAAACAACTAAAATAAATAGTAACAAAAATTTTCCTCAACATAGTGAAAAGTATATATACAAATAAAAAGCCAATATAACTCTAAATGGAGAAAGATTAAAGACATTCTGCTTGTGAACAGGGACCAGATAAGTATGTCCACTCTTACCACTCCTATTCAGTATGATATTGAAAATATCTGTTAAGGTAACATGACAAGAGAAGGGAATCCAGATTGTCAAGTAAGTCCTGAAACTGTTACTATAAGCAGATGATATGATGGTGTATACTAAAACCCCAAAGCCTCAATAACAACAAAAAAGTTCATGCAAAACAACCTCTTATACCTAGCAGGTCTTCGCAATACTGCCTATGCATCAGAGAGCTGGAAAATGACTAAGAATAACTGAAGAAGAATCAATGTCTTTGAGTTGTGGTGTTCAGAAGAGTGTTGAATATACCATGGATGACAAAGAGAACAAACAGGTCTGTCTTAGAGTGGGTGAAACCAAGTTACTCCTTGGAGGAAAAATTTTGAATCTCTGTTTCACATACTTTGGGTATGTGGTAAGGAGGAATCAGTCCTTGGAGAAGAATATCATGATTGGAAAGGTGGAGGGTCAGTGTCAGAGAGGAAG
This sequence comes from Elephantulus edwardii, assembly GCF_000299155.1. NCBI lineage: Eukaryota > Metazoa > Chordata > Mammalia > Macroscelidea > Macroscelididae > Elephantulus > Elephantulus edwardii. Next base: position 275,269 of record NW_006399923.1, on the reverse strand, counting down.
ACCCTGGATGAGGTAGATTGGCAAAATAAATGGGGCAATGGAGTCTGTCAGAGTCTGTAAGACCAGTTCAGACTAGGGCAAGGTTCAGAGCTATTGTACATAGAGTTATTATTTGTCATGTAACTCAATGCTATATAACAACAACAGCAAAAATAGCTAGAAAACAAATTTAGTAGAGTGACAGTAAGGAATGACTATCAATATAAAAAAATGAGTTGGATTCCTCTACAGTAAAAAGAAAACCTGGAAAAGGACACTAAAAGCAGTACCATTTATAATAACCAACCACAAATTGAGATAATTTGAAATAAAGTTTTTGTTTTTGATAAGTGCCATAAAGTCATAAACAACTCAAGTGATTCTATGAATGAAAGTCTTGTACACACATAACTTTCATCGTTTCTCTAAGTTAATAGAGTTTCCAGAGGCAAGCTGTTTCAGAAGTGGATGCCACTCCTGCTTCCAAGCCTCTTTTAATTTGAGAGCTCTACAAAACACTATCCACCACAGGTAACCATTATTGCATTTGACACATCAATATCACAGTGTTTACCATTACAACAACTATGAGTTGCCTCTGTATAGAAAATTGACAGAAGGATATTTGACTGAAAACCATTAAAACTAAATGCCTTTCTAAACACAAGGCCAAATTCAATCAGTTCACATAAAATTGTGAGCAACAATCCATACCCACGCCTCAACCAAAATAGAAAACACGCCTTTGTAGAATCCAGCTGCTTCACTTGTCTTCCCAACTGGAAAGCAGCCCCAACTGGTGACCAAATGTCTTTTTAAATAGGAGGTTAAATCCAATCAGGTCACACCCAATTGTGAGCAACAGTCCACACCCACACTGCAGCCAAAACAGAAAACATACCTATGTAGAATCCAGCCACTGGAAATAAACAAAAAACAAAAATAAACAAAATTTAAAAAGCCCTTTAGAAGGAAAACTACAAAACATTATTGTGAGAAACAGTGCTACCTAACTAAATGCAAAAATGTTCCCTGTTTATGAATAGGAAGACTCAACATAGTAAAAATGGCAATCTTGCAAATAGAAGCTATTTTTGGATTTCTCCATTATTGCTGCTGGAATCCTGGGATCCTATATCATGTAAAAGCTGCTAAAAATGGAGGAGCTGTAGTTTTCATGGTTCTGTGTTCATGTGATCTCTATGTTCAGTGTTTCCAGTCAGTTTCTTCCTTAAGTTAGTATTAGAAATACTGTTATATTTTCTTTTTAAACTGTGTTTCATAATATTCAAGTGTGTGGGTTGTGGTTTTGTTTGGGATTTTTTGTTTCTTTGTTTGTTGGTTTATTTTGTGTGTGTGTGTGTGTATGTGTGACTTTCATGCAGATTCAAAAGTGCTGTCCATTTACTCAACCATCTTTACAGAAAAATTCTGTAATATTCTCCAATTGATATAGGATACATGTGTGACCTCTTTACATAACAATTAATAATTGCATGTTGTTCTTGTTGTTATGCATTGTCAAATCAACTACAACTCATAGAAATCCATGAACAAGAGTTTTTTACTTTGCCCTATCTTGACCCAATTTCACTCTCTCCAACACAGTTGACCCATTGCCCTAGTTACTGTGTCGATTCATCTTCTCCTGGGCCTTCCTCTCCTGCTCTGACCCTTCAGTTTTCCATGCTTAATGTTTTTCTCCAAGAAACTGGTATGTCCTGGTAATATCTCAAAGTATGTGAGATGAAATTTTGAAATCTTTAACTCAAAGCAGCATTCTCGTTACACTTACTCCAAGATGTTGTTGATTGCTTTTGAGTTGCACGACTAATAGTGACTCTATTAGCAAAAAGCCTGAAGCCCTTCTACACTATCGACATTTATCAAAGTTCACAGAGTTTCCGGAAGCATGTTATTTAGGAAATGGATGCCACTCTGTTTTTTGTTTGTTTGTTTTTTTCTCTTGGAAGTCCATAGTATGGTCAAACTCTTCTCTGGCACCACAACTCAAAGATAACAAATTTCCTCCTGTCATTCTTATTCATTGTCCAGTTCTTAGATGCATAGCAAGCAACTGAGAGACCATGGCCTGGATCAGTGCACCTTAGTGTCTAAGCTGCCATAACGGTTCTTTAGCTTTCTGATGAAGTCTTTGACAACAGATTTTCCTAAATCTTTTTATTTCCTGACTGCTGGTGCAAAAGTATTGATTGCAAATCTGAGTAAGATGAAATCCCTAACCTCAATGTTTCCCCCCTTGTTTAGGTAACAATCCATTTTGAAGACTGTGGTCCTTGACCCTCTGCAACAAATGCTTCATGTCTTTCTCAGTTTTTTGGAGTAAAGTTGTGTCATCTACATAGCACATGTTATTGGTAATTCTTTCTCTAATTCTGTTGTCATATTTTTCTTGACAAAGTCCAACCTCCCAAATGATCTGTTCTTATATAGATTGAAAAAGTACTGTGAAAGAATACACACCTGATACATTTCTTTCTTGACTTTGAACCATACAATATTCTCTTGCTCTGTTTGTATTAACAGTTTCTTGGACTAGGTATAGGTTTCACATGAGTACAATCAAGTGTTCTTGATTTCCTGTTTTTCTTAATGTTAGACAGAATTTGTTGTGAGTCACACAGTCATATGCCTTTGTATATTCAAAAATACCCAGATATGTATCTTTCTGGTACTCTGTGCTTTGTTGCAAAGGTGTTGATTACCAATCCAAGTAAAACTACATTATTAACAATTTCAATTCTTTCTCCATTTATCATGATGTTGCCCACTGGTGTACTGATAAGACTTTTGTCTTCTTGATGTCAACATGTCATCAATATTGAGGCTGTAGTTTTTGATCTTCTGCAATAAATCCTTCAGGTCCTCCTTATTATCTACAAGTTAGATTATGTATATGCATAATGCAGGTTGTTTATGAGTCTTCCTCAGATCCTTATGCTACACTCTTTTTTTTAGTTCGGTTTCATGAATTATTTGCTCAGCATACAGATGGAATAGTTATAGAGCAAAGATATACCTCTGATATACCTCCTCATGACTTCAAACTGCATAGTGTCTTCTTGTTCTGTTTAGATAATATTATTTTAGTTTCGGATTTTTTTAATACAAAGTATCAATTACAAACACCTGAAATCTGACCTAAACTACACAACTAAAACAGAAAATCAGAATAAAAACTGTATAAATTTAGATATGATATTGAAATAATGCATTATGCATAAAATACACACATGTATCCTTGTTCTTCTCCCAAAAAATGAGGAAAAAAACAAAAAATTATATTGTTTCAATTAAAATTTTCCTGAACACTAAGCAATTAATTGCATTTTTCCCCCTGAAATTTGTTTCTTTTGTATTTCTATTAAGAATATAACAGTAAATTACCACTAAATGTCAACCAATAATTCAAAATAAATTACAATTCTTTTATGTTGGAATTTCTACACATAAGGAAAATTCATGACCCTTTATCACACATAAGACACAGAAATAATGTTCTATAATAAAATTCTGTAATAAAATGTTTTTGATTATTGAAGAATTTAAATGCAAGAGAATGTTTTTTTCTTAACAAAATTAGGGTGAAGTGTCAGCTTCTGTACAACTAAGAGATATGATCCAATTAATTCAATGTTCTTTTGAGGAATCAATGATGGCTAAGAGTGTGGTGTTATCTGACTAAGAAGCTACTATAGGGAAATTACAATAGAGATTCCTATGTAAGATTAGAATGAAAATAATGTGTTCTGTCTTAGAAATGTATGTACTAGTTGACAAAAAAAATCCCAAATACACTGATAGAAACTAGGAGAAACAGAGTACTTAAATACATTATATGCCAAACACTTTTGTCTACAAAACTTTCTTAGTTTTAATATTATTTAATATTATGGAAATTTAAATATTGTGGAATTTAAATTTTATGGAAAAGGAATATAATAATAATATTATATGATAGAAATATTATATTCGACATGATGCAAATGCAAAAAATCTACACAAAAGAGCCTTAGAACACAAGATTTCTAATCAAAGTAAACATATCTTAATGATCAGCCTAAGTCAAAGAAAACAACTTAAATTATCATAATATACTGAATTGTCTTAAAATGGATATTCTAAAAATTTATAAAATGAAGGCTTGAAAATAAGTTATCATAATATAAAGAGTTGACAGAAGCATATTTAATTTCCCATCTTGTTTGTAGCAATAAGAGAAAAACATAAAGAAGTTCTTTGACATCATTAAATTGCTTAAAAGAGCATAATTAAAAGATTATAGAGAAATGAGTTTAGCAAAGTATTATATGGATGATTCTATAAGAGAGAACAAAGTATGTAGAAAATCATATTTTTTTTAACTAATACCTTCTTTATGTTATTCATACCAGAATAGGCTTACACCAATTAGAAAGTATGTTGTTAGTTTTCTGTTTTGTTTTTTTTTTTTAGGTGCTCCAAAGTCAACTAAGGCTCATAGTGAAACTAAACAGTAAATCTGAACTTTATTATTCATGGAGTCCTAGAAAGTATGTTGGTCGGCCTATGGAAATCAGTCTTTTCTATGTGGTAGAGGGTTACTACTATGTAGTATGTTGTAACTATGATGATGCATGTTATTGTTGTGTGCCATTGAGTCAAAACTAACCCATAGCTGACCCTTCAGCAGTTTTCTAGAGCCAGTAATTGCACAAGAAGATGTTGCCCATCCTTCTCTGCATGCCTTCAGGATTGCAGTGCATATTGTTACCACTAGGCCAACAATAGTGATAAATGTACTACATATTTCTAGCCACATGGAATGATAGACCAGGACCTTTCCCTATCCTGCATCATTCTCATGATTTCGGTCATTCCCAATCCCATTAATACGGTCACTGTGTCAATCCACCTTGTTGAAAGTCTTCCTCTCTTTCTCTGAGTCTCTAATTTTCCCATTATCATGTCTTTCTGATGACTGGCCACTCCGAGTCTCTGGGCCCGAGAGTGGCTGCAACAACCTGAAATGCTAACATTTTTACTCCACAAATAAATGCAAAAGGTCAAACTTCCCAGTGGAAATTACCCAGCCCATTTCTGTGATAGTTTTGATGAAAATGCTAAAAAGAACTGCTCACTTTTCTATTTGTTTTCTTTTATGTTGCTGCTGTTGTTATGTGCCATCGAGTTGCCTGTGACTCAACAACCCTATGTACAACAGCCTTGAACTCTGCCCTATTCTTTGCCAATCTCACTATCTCTGACACATCTCCATTACCCCAGTCACTGAATCAATCCATCTCACCGAGGGTCTTCCTCTTCTGTGCTGTCCCTCCACCCTCCCAAGCATG
>NW_006399923.1:267530-269826 GCF_000299155.1 Elephantulus edwardii | reverse complement strand
TGTTAGGTATTGTTTATTCAGATCTCACTTACAGTGACTTTAATCACAACAGAACAAAACTCTTTCTTTAAAGTCTGCAATGTAGATTAGACATAAACCACTGAGGAAAATTGATCTTATGTCTTTCTATGATTAACAGCTGGTCACATGCTAGTTAATGATTAGAAAACAAGACAATAAAGTGAAGTGAAACAAAAGTAGATATTTCCTTAGCTGAAAGATTTTTACCTTTGTATCTAAGGTGTTTTGTGGTATTGTTTTTTGGGTGGTGTGTGTGTGTGTGTGTGTGTTTTGTTGGGTTTTTTTCTGGTTTTATTTTTGGTTTTTTGGGTTTGGCTTTTGTTTGTCTGTTTGTTTTTACATAATAGGGCAGTCCAATTACTTTTTGTCCAAAGAAAAATTTTTGGTAGTTCAGGTAGTCAATTTGTTAACCACTACTGACAGAAAGGTGGTGGTTGAAATCTCCTTATTAATCTTCTTGCAGTAACGCCTCAAATAAATTGATGAAGCATCACTTTGGTATCCTAGAGATACACATGACTCAACGTAAGATTAAAGCATCTCTGATGGGGCAAGCGTAGATCTCTTTAGATTCCTGTAATGAAACATTTGATAATCTCAACTTCATGTTTTTCTCATCCATGTTGTTTCATTCTTTTATCTTGCTCAAGTTGCAATCAGCTTCATGCTCATGCAACCACGATCCCTTTCCATACATGCCAGATGTGCAAAGAAGTTAATGAGGTATGTGGAGAATTTTCCATCATAAGAGAATGAGGATCTATGAATAAGTGCTTCCTTTTTCTGCTCCACAAATTACTAGTGCTGAAGAATATTAAGACATATCCTCACATGATGTCACACACACATGCACACATGCAGAATTTGGAACACTTGAAAACATTAAAATAAAAAAAATATTTAAAAATTCTATTCACTCAGACTGCAAAATGGGTCAATGGTGAAAAACAGATATAAATAGAAACAGATTCTTCAGTGCTTTGAAAGCTAAACTAGAGATATCACACAAGTGGATAGCGATTCAGTAATTTTCTGAGTTTAGGAGTTATATTTTGAAAGCTATGATTTAGAAAGATTAAACCTCCACTTACAAAGAAATGATGTAGAAAATTATTTGTGTGTGGTTGCCAGAGGAAAGGCTATTTCAGTAATCCAGGTGTAAGATGATCAGCTACAGAAGTTAGGTTGTGGGAGTAAGCATGCAAATAAAATGGCATATTTAAACATATAAAAAGGATGGGACGGACAAGACTTGATTATCTGTTAGAAATAACTACTAAAAGAAGGGGGCATACTAAAAATAATTTTAAAAATATCAAATTGTCCATAAATCATTAGCTCCTTGAAAGTAACTTTTTCTTCTTTTTCATAAAGAAGATAAACATATTTAAAAAAGTGCTGTAAAATAATAAGTAAAGTATGGATTTTGCAATCACTATAATCACAAACACTCATTATTTGAATATGTGTTTGGGGACAGATACTAGGAATTAGGCATAGTGAATGACACTGAATTTTACAAAATATTCTTGTCAAATGTAGCATTTATTCTACTTGGAGAATAGAAATAAATCAAGATAATGAATCAACTCTCAAATTATTTTAGGATATTATAAGTATTAGAGAATAAAATTAGGGTCTTCGGATGAGAAGCACAAGTGCTGGAAGGTGGCAGAATTTTTATTAACATAAGCCTCATTGAGAAGGTGGTATTGGAACAAAGCTTAGAAGTGAGGCAGTGGGAGGGTTGGGAAAGAGCACTCAGAATAGAATAGCTAATGTGTGGATCCTGAGACTGAAGCTTCCTAAAGAAACCAGGAGCCAGTCTGCAGCAGGTCCTAGTTGTAAAATTTAGAAAATATGAGCTTGTAATCTGATCTTTTTGTTGTTGTTACTGTTATGTGTTGATTGTTTATTTTAGCATATTATTTCTTTATGATGTACCACACAAATTAATAGAGGTTTAATTTGTACTTTTGCCTTTCCAGATTTGAAGTTATCTTCTTATTCAAGAAGTTTGGGGGGGAACCCCCCCAAAAAAGAACAAACTACAAAACTTATATTCAGTCATACAGTATTGCAACATATCTCAGCCATTCAGTTTCTGTTAATTTTGCACACCTACTGCTATCCTCTGTTGCATGATCAACAAGATTCTACTGAAGATTATCTAAAAACGACTGCAACAGCACATCAGTAGAGAACTGCCAGAAGTCCAGGTTAGGTTTAGAAGGGGTTGTGGTACTAGGGATCTTGTAGCTGATGTTAGATGGAT
>NW_006399923.1:255027-265725 GCF_000299155.1 Elephantulus edwardii | reverse complement strand
GATAGCAATTAGTTCAGTTAGCTATACTTACACCTATCTATATTCATGTATGTATTTCATTTTCTAACACATGCAAATTGATTAGGCTATATACACCAAGACTGCCACCAATTATTGTACTTGTTGTGTTCTGTGAAGTTGGAACTGTCTCCTAGCCAACCTTCCTGAGGGTTTCCAATGGCAGATAGTTTATTGCATGGGAGATTTTTTTTTGTTAATTTTTCTCCACAGAGCAGGTGATGAATTCAAATCATGTGTCTTTGGATTGACAACACTATTCACTATCACCAGTTCACCAAATCTTCCCACTACCATGTTTAGAGTTTAATGTTTCTTCTAATTTTAAGTGCTTATATCCCACTACAAGACTATACAACAAAAATATTGCAGACATATATGAATAAAGTGATGTATATTGGTATTCTGTTTATGTTTTATCTGCAAACTTTGTTTATTGTCATAATTCTTTTACTATACTAGCTTCCTAAGACCTATCATTTAAAGATTAATTCAGATTGTCAAATCTTATTGTGTAAGTTTTAATTAAAGTGTTTCTTCTAAGTCTGATATATTTATTTTTTTAAATTATCATAAGATTGTACTTATCACTGTATATTTTATTAAGAAGCTGTTTGTGGTTTTGCTTTGTTTTCCTATATTAGATATTAACTAATTGTTTCCTTTTTTTCATTAACCACTGTTATTAGAAGACTGTGGTTTTAGTTTTAACAGCAATTCAGACTTTTATTGAGTTGTATTTAGTGATTTAAATTGCCTTGTGATCTATCTTTGTGTTCCATAATTTATTAGACCATTTAGCCAACTATTATATTGAATTTTCTCATATATGCCATGAATATTATACATTTGTTTTGCAAAGTTTTAGATGAATTACTTAAGTATTGTAAAGAACTTTTCAGTACTTTTAAAAAGTCTGTCTTTTCAATTTTAAGTATTATTTGTTCATGAAACAATGACACCTGTCTCACAAATCCTTGTTCATCTTATAAAAATATGAACATGGGTTTCCTGGAGTGAAGGAAACAATAAAAATCACTAGGAAAATGTTCTGTTACTCTCAATGATGAATTTTTAATGTGTTTTTTTCAGTGTGGAATATAAGTACACCTTAAACAAATCAATCATTTTATATGCACCTAAAGTCAAAGAAAGGCTTAATATTTTATACTTGAGATATTTTCAACTTAATGAAATACTAGAGCCAAACTAAAAACTTCTGTGCATTTGCTTTGTTTAATAAATGATATAAAATTATTTTACAGTACAAATTGGGACTGAAAATAGATTAAAAATTATTAGAAACAATGTGTTGATGGTGGTGTCGTGGAGTACTGTCAAATCAAAACCTGCTCATAGCTGACCACTCAGTGGGTTTTTAGTGATAGTCAATTGCATATAGTAGAGGATTGCCCGTTTTTCTTCCACAGAGCAGCCGGTAGATCCAAACTGCATACGTTAGAGTTGGCTGCACAATTCCTTACCACTAAACAAGATACTAGAGCTCAGAAGCAATTCAAATTGACCAAAAACTGTTAATCAAAAGTATTTCCTGGATATACTTAAGTTTATATTAGTCAAATCCTATGTAATCAATAACTATATTATGGTTTTAAGATAATTATATTTTAAACAATGAGAAATACATGAGATTTCACAGATAATAGTCATTTGAATATTGAGGGTACCATGGACTGCTAGGAAAACAAACAGATTCATGCTAGAAAGGGTCAAACCAGGCTGCTCCTTGGAGGCAAGGATTTTAAGGCTCTGTCTAACATACTTTGGACATGTTGCAAGAAGGGACAGGTCCTTGGAGAGGGACATCATGCTTGGTAGGGTGGAGGGACAGCGCAGAAGGGGAAGGCCCCTATGAGGTGGATTGATTCAGTGACTGGGGTAATTGGAACAGGTGTGTCAGAGACAGTGCAATTGGCACAGGACAGAGCAGAGTTTAGGGCTGTGGTACATAGGGTCGCTATGAGTCGCAAGCTACTCGATGACACATAACAACAACAACATACAGTATAATTGGCAATTCTTCAGGAAGGAAAACAGTGAGAATAGCCTTTTAGGCAATTCAGAAAAGAAATAATGAATGCAATGCTGGTCTTGTATATAACTTCCTCTTCTCTTAATATACTCCCTACATAATCTCTTGGGGCTCAAATAGTTATAAACTCAGATATGAGTTGGAAGTTTGCTCATTCAAACCCATTCAGAACTGCCTTGGAGAATAAGTTTGGTAGTTTACTTCTGAAAGATACTGCACTGAATATCCAATGAAGAAATTCTATTCTGTGCATATGTTGTTGTTGTTTTTGTTGTTGTTCGGCACAATGGCGTCAACCAGGATTCATGGCAACTGAATGAATGAATAAGAACCATACACTGTTTTGTAACATTCTCATCATCTCATATATACTCAAGTCTATTGTGACAGTTACTGTATAGATCTATCTTGTTGAGGATCTTTCAACACTATCCTGATTTTCTACTTTTTTGATCATGATGTGCTTTTCCAAGGACCCGTCCCACCTCAGAACATACACAATGTATAGATAAAATGTGAGATAAAATTTCCATTTCTTTGCCTCTAAGGAGCACTTTGTTCACAGTATTTTTAAGAGAGACTTAATTGTTCATTATTTTGGCAGTCTGTGAGATATTTAAAATTCTCCAACAATTCAAAGACATTCATTTTTCTGTCGTCCTTAGCCATTGTTCAACTTTCAGATTGCCAGAAAGTAATTGAAAAGACCATGGCTTGAATCAGGACCATCTTCTTCTTCTTTTTTTTTTTTTTCTTTTATGGCAACTGGAATTTTATTGGTATTAAAATTTTATCTACCAATATATTTTACTCTAATATACATTTTGGAGAAGCTCAGATGAATTTGGTTTTGTTTTTTTTTAATGTAGCATGTATGGTTTACCTTACATTTTATTATTTCAAAATTTAATCATATCCTCTAAAATAAATATACGTAAAGAGCCTAATTATCTGGTGGGGATCTGGAAAATCAAGGCAATGGTGGGCATAGTTAATTATTGGTTATTTTTTGTTTATTTATTTTAATGAACATTTACAGAAATTTTGGATTTCCATTCATTCATTGTTGTACTTTTCTCCCCGTCCCACCCTCCTCCCCTTCCCCCAGTATACTCCACTATGAAACCTTCATTCCGGACTCTTATAATAAGGGTATTTATTATGAGGACCATCTTCATTTTTAAAGTGACATCATCACACCTTATAATCTTGGAGAAGTGCTTGACAGCCGACTTACCAAATGCAACATGAGACTTTTTGATCTCTTGGCTGCAGATACCAGGCATGCTGATTGTGGATCCATCCAGGATGAAATCTTGGACAACTTCAAACTTTTCTCATTGTAACATGATATTTCCTATTGATCCAGTGATGAAGCCTTTTAGCTAGTTTCTTTTCTTAAGGTTAATTAAGGTTAAGATAGAAGGCATGTTGAAGGCTGTATGTAGCCTTTGATCTTTTAAAAAATGTTATTTTATTAATTTTAATGAACATTTACAAAGATTTTGGATTCATTCATTTTTTCACTTTTCTCTCTGCCCACCCACCCCCCAATTTGCTCCTGTCTTTGAAAAGTAAAAGAAAAATTCCTTCATTGGTATACAATTCCCCTGCCCTAGGGCACTCCACTATGCAACCTTAATTCTGTACTCTTGTGATAGCCATAATACCCTATCATATATAACTTTTAAACTGTTCTCTACCTCATATGTTTCAATTCCGTTTACATAATATATCCAGTTTTTCTCAGTCTTAACCCAACCCTGATGTCAGTCCCATTCTACAATAGCCTGATCTTTTTCAGCAAGTTTCAAGTCCCCTTCGCTTTCAACAGGCAAAGTTGTGTCAAGATAATTTAGGTTGTAAATTAATCTTCCAATCTTGATTTCACATTTTGAATCATAAACTTCAGCCTCTTGAGTGATTTGCTCAATATGCAGATTAAATAGGTAAGGAGAAAGCATGGAATGCTGACGCATGCCTTTTATTTTAAACTATGTAGTCCTGATTTTAATCTATGTAGTTCTCCTTTGCTCTGTTTGGACAATAGATTTTTAGACTATGTATAGGTTTTATATGAGCATAATTAAGTATCCTAGGATTTCCATTCTTTCCAAGGGTAGTTATAATCTGTTCTTGTACACATAGTTTGTTCCTATTAAAATTCCTTTAAAAACAACATATGTTTTCTTTTCTCTAAAGAAAAGGAAACAATTCAGAAGTCATAAATTCTCTGATGTAGTGATACATTGTAATTTCTGTTTTAATGTGAAATTAATTCTGGGCTTTACTAAATCAAGTAATAGAACTGTTTCAGTCATAGTGCTCCATTTTCCAATTCTAACTTACCTACGCTTATATTGGAGCAATATGTGCGGTGGCAAGGAAGAAGTACGATTATGGTAACATGCATCTTCAACTTTCATCCAATCAGAGAGTCCTACTTAAGTTGTCTTATAGCCCTGAGATCTTATGTGAAGAAATGTTCTTGGAAAGCTTTTTATTTTTTCTATGAACACTGTGTTTAACTTGAATCAGCTTCACTGACAACTACCAAAAGCCTCTGCTTGCTGGCACCAAATCCATCATTCACATGTCGCTGCAGAGGCCATGTATGTGATTACAGAGGCCTACACCAATGAAACAAGATAAACATTACTCTGGTACTCTTTGCTTTCAGCCAAGATCCATCTGGCATTGGAAATGATGCCCCCAGTGCCACAATCTCTTCTAAACTCTGCTTGTATTCCTTGTAGTCCTCTGTCAATATGCTATTTCAATTGTTTTTGAATAATCTTCGGCAGGATTTTGTTTTCATGTGATATTAATGCTATTATTTGAGAGTGTCAACACTCAATTGGATTGCCTTTTTTTGGAACAGGAATATGCCACAGGTGGCTGATCTTTCACATGCGGAAACACAATGAAGGAGGAACAGTTGCAAGCAGACTAGTGATTGTTACTTAGAATGTGAGAAGTATGAATATTACAAAATTGGACATTGTTAGGAAGAATTGGAATATATAAGCACTGACATACTAGGTATTGGTAAGCTGAGATGGATTGACATGCGATGTTTTGAATCACAATCAAATGAAAAGGTGACAAAAATGGAGTCATGTTCAGCATCAAAACCTAGAATTTATCCTCCCTTATTTTTTTAAAAAAAAGCTGTCAGAAGAAGAGATGTAATGATTAAGTAATGACTAAAATCAATGGAGGGGCATGATGATATTCAAGATGTCATCTATACGAAAGCAAAAAGAACAAAAGACAAAAATGGATGTCAGAACTGACTCAAATTTTCTTTAGAAAAGATAGAAGCTAAAAAAAAGCTGAAATGATAAAATAAGAGAGTTGAGTGGAATATTTCAGAGGACAGCATGAGAAGACAAAATGAAACATTATGAAAATGTGCAAAGACCTTGAATTAGAAAACTAAATTGGAAAAAAATGCTTTCAATTTTTCAAGGCACAAGAAGTTAAGAACATTTTCAAGCCTCAAGTTGCAATACTGAAGGATTCTAATGATAAACCATTAAATGGTAGAGAAATCATAGAGATAAGATAGAAAGAATATACAAAATTATTTTAGCAGAAGTAATTGATCAAAACTGAGCCATTTCAGAAAGAACCAAGAACCAATGGTACTAAATTAAGACATCAAAGTCTCATTGAAGGCATTGAAAATATGTAATCAAGACTGAAGACTCATTCAAAACCTGTGATATGCAGCTGGTAAATCTTTGCTTTTGAAAAATGGCGATGACTTGACGCACTTGGAAATGAAAATCAAAGACACCAGCCTACACTACAGAATCTACCTGCCTACAAATGAAATGAAAATCTTCACAAATGTGCTAGCTTGAAACATCATAAAAATGAAGAAAATATTGACACTGTCAGCATTTCATGTTACTTGTATCAGAAATCAATACCCAAATGAATAGGCAAACCAAGAAATTAAGCTCTAATAAAGAAATAAACTTAAAACATTGGGAAAAACTCCATGGCAAATGATGACTACAAATCGTATGAAGTAAAAGTCATTTTACTGGGGATGGTAAGTCCAACATGATTTTTTTAACAGTTAAATATATATATGTAAACACTGGACAATAAAAAGGGAAGACAGATATAGAATATAGATGTTTGGTGTATGTTATTGATTAAGATTGATCGATGTTCCATAGATTTCCAGAAGAGTGACAGACTATCCCTTAGAAATGTCTATGATGAGAATTTTTTCTGCCTATTTTGCTCATGCATCATGAGGTACAATTGCTAGAGAAAAATATAATTCTTGGTAAACTGTTGTTGTTATTATTTACTGTTGTCAAGTCACTTGTGACTCATAGTGACCCTATGTGCAGTAGCTCTGAACCCTGCCCTTTCCAGAGACAATCTCATTGTCTCCGACAGACCTAATCCCATTAGCTCACTCACTGAGTAGATCCATCTCATCCAGAGATGTATTATCCTTCTACTCTTCTGAGCATGAAGCCCTTTTCCAGGTTTCTCCTGGTAAGATGCCCAAAGTATGTGAGATGGAACTTCAAAATCCTTGCCTCCAAGAAGAAGCTTGGTTTCACCCTTCCCAGGACAGATGAGTTTGTTCTACTGGCAGTCTATGGTATATTCATCTCTCTTCTCCAGCACCATAAAACAAAGACATCAATTCTTTTTCTATATCCTTAGTCCACTGTCCAGCTCTCTGATGCATCACAAGCTATTGTGAAGACCATGGCCTGGATCAGGCACACCTTAGTCCCCAGACTGACATGGTTAAGGTACTCTTCCGTACTCTGCAGAGGTCCCTGACAACAGATTTTCCTAATTGCAATTTGTCTCTTGATTTCCTGACTGCTGGTGCCAAGAATGTTGATTGTTGTATGGAACCAAACAGGCTGAAATTGTAAACAACTCAATTTCTTCTTCATCTATAATACTGTCAATTGGCCCAGTGGTAAGAATTTTTGTTTTCTTAATGTTAAGTAATCATTCTGAAGCACAGATAGAAATTCTTCTGGTATTCTTTCTGCCAAGATCTGTCTAACATTAGCTATAATATCCCTAGTACCATGACCTCTTCTAAATCCAGCCTGCACATCTGGCAGTTCTCTGTTGACATATTGTTCCAAATGTTTTTGGATAATTTTCAGCAGAATCTTGCTTGCATGTGATATTAATGATATTGTTAGATAATTTCCATATTCTGTTGGGTCACCTTTCTTTGGAATGGGAACAAATATTGATCTTTTCCAGTCAGTGGGCCAGCTGGCTGTTCTCCAGATTTCTTGGCACAACTTAGTGAGCACATCCAGGGCAGTGTCTATTTGTTGAAATATGTCAATTGGTATGCCGCCAACTCCTGGAGCCTTGTTTTTTGCCTATTCCTTCAGAACAACTTGAACTTCCTCCTTCATCACCATAGGTTCTTGCTCATATGTCATTTCATGAAATTCTTCTGTGTTAGCCAATTTCTTCTGATACACTGACTCTGTGTATTCCTTCCATCTTCTCTTGACACTTCCTGGATCATTTAACATTCTACCCAAAGTATCCTTAAGTATTGCCACCCGTGGCTTAAATTTGTTTTTCAACTCCTTCAGCTTAAGAAACGCTGAGCGAGTCCAGCCTTTTGATTTTCTGACTCCAGCTCTCTGTTCCTTTCATTATAGTATCTTGTTTTGTAGTCCCGGACTGTCTTTTGAAATTTTCTTTTTAGCTCTTTGATTTCTTGGTTTTTTTCCTTTACTTTTCGCTTCTCAGCCCTCTAATGCAATATTCAGAGCCTCGTCTGATATTCATCTTGGTCTTTTCTTCTTTTTCAGCCTTTGTAATGATCTTTTGCATTCTTCATGGATGATTTTCTTGATTCCTCCCAGAGCTCATTTGGTCTATGCTTATTGGTGCTCAAGGCCTCAAACCTGAGGCAGTCATCAGAACAGAGCAAGGAGACACTACAGGGTTCAAAATCAAGAAGGGGGTTCATCAGGGATGTATTCTGTCTCCATACCTTTTCTATCTGGATGCAGAACAGATCTTCCAAGACGCTGAGCTATACGAAGAGGAATGTGGCATCAGGATTGGTGGAAGAATCATCAACAATCTGCGTTATGCAAATAACACAACCCTGCTTGCTGAAACTGAGGAGGACCTGAAGCGCTTGCTGCAGAAGGTCTAGGACTGCAGCCTCCTATATGGATTGAAGCTCAACATCAAGAAAACAAAGATTCTCACCACTGGGCCAATTGGCAGCATCAGGATGGATGGTGAAGAGATTGAGATAGTTAACAGTTTTAGTTTACTTGGCTCCACAATCAACACTCTTGGTAACAGCAGCCAGGAAATAAAGCAAAGAATTGCATTGGGGAAGTCAGCTGTGAGGGACCTCACAAGAGTAGTGAAGAGCAATGACGTCAGACTGGAGACCAAGGTGTGCCTGATTTGGGCTATTGTCTTCACAATTATGTGCTATGCATCAGAGTTGGACAGTGAATAGCATTCATAGAAAGAGAATTGATGCCTTTGAGTTGTGGCGCTGGAGAAGAGTGTTGCATAGACCATGGACTGCTAGGAGAACAAACAGGTTTGTCCTGGAGAAGGTGAAGCCAGAATGCTCCTTGGAGTCAAGGATTCTGAAACTTCATCTGATATATTTTGGGCATGTTGCAAGGAGGGACTGGTCCTTGGAGAGGGACATCATGTTTGGTAGAGTGGAGGGGCGGCGAAGGAGAGGAAGACCTTCAATGAGATGGATCTATTCTGTGACTGGAGCAGTGGGAATAAGTGTGTTTGAGATAGCTAGGTTGGCACAGGATAGAACAGCATTTAGAGCTCTTGTACATAGGGTCGCTATGAGTCTCAAGCGACTCGATGGCATACAGCAACAATGTTAAGTATCAATACATATTGAATACTTCAGTCTCTGATTTTCTACAGCAAATGCCTCAGGTCCTCCTTAGTTTCAGCAAGCAAGGTTAAAGGGACAAGAATCATCAATAAGATGGTCTGACAACAATAGGATTAAAAATAGCAATGTTTGTGAGGATTATCTAGGATAGGGAATAATTCCATTTTGTTACTTATGCTACCTCATAATGAGAAAATATTTGATGGCAGTTAACAATAGCAACAACATTTAAAACTATAGTGAAAATTATTTTATACCCTTAAGAAAGTTCTGTTTAAAATATGGAGTTCGTGACACTATCCCCTTTTCCTTGACTTTAATAGCACTGATAAAAGATTTTTCTGACTAAACTTTTAGATTTTTAGCGTATTTAGTAATATATTCTGTATTCAATACATTCATAACTGGTGGATTAATATAACACAATCTAAAATTAACTGAATGATCTTTTCAATAGATCAATCAAAAGTTTAATACTGATATTTACAGCTTATTTTAGTTTTGGTACTGCAGAACTCATCCTTTGTGAATATTTTTAGAAGAATATTTGTATTATTTTATGCAGCTTTTAAATGGTTTATTTTCAGTATTTCTTGTCTAATATAGTACTTCATTTGTGACTTTTGTGATATGTTAATATTTCATTCAATTTTAGCTACTTTAGTGCAATCTTATATGATTACATTAGCATAGAGATGATACAGCAAGAAATGTTTTCCAAGAATATGTTTGTTTGTCCTGTACCTGACTCTTTTTTACTTTCAAAATGAAAGAAAAAAAAATATTAGATTGTCAAAATTGAACTTGACTCTACATTTTGAGATAGATTACACATTTCCACAGAAACTGTCAATGTTAAAGGTGATCAACTTGACTAAATGCAGATTTTGTGTATTATTCCCAATCCCCCCCTTTTGTCCTTCTTTCCAAATATTAATCAAGAAGAGTATAGTTGCTCCTTGAAATGAAAATTGCTAATGTTAATAATCTTGCTACATTCTGGAGGACTTAAAGCAAAGAAGTAGGAACTCTTTTCCCTATACTTTATACTGATAGTTGTTGAGGACCCTCAACTTGGAATGACCCATAGTAGACCCACCAAGAGATTTTCAGAGGCAGTCAATCACATAGGCAGAGACTGTTTATATTTCTTCCATTGATTAGCCAGTAGATTTGAATCACAAGTCTTTGGATTGTTATCACTACTCCTAACCACTAAGACACCAGTGATAGTAGTTATATCAAGAAGTTAGGGTTAGAACCACAATTCTGCACAATGATAACACAATTATGTTCTGACAATTATGACTGATAAACAAATGAGATCCCTGGGGCAAGAAAATAAAAGACTCCATAAAATATTAATGTTGTTGTTGTGTACCTTATGCATTCCAGCTCTAAAGTCTGCCTCCTGAGCCAGTCTCACTGACTCCAGCACACCTATACCCATTGCCTCACTTACCACGTCAATCCATGTCATCTGGTATTTTCCTTTGCTGCTCTGTCCTTCCACCCTTCTGAGCATGTTGTCTTTCTCCAAGGACTGGTCTCTCTTGGTCACGTGCCTAGAGTATATGAGATAGACCTCCAAAATCCTAGCCTCCAAGGAGAAAGTTGGCTTCACCCTAAGACAGAACTTTTTGTTTTCTTGGCAGTCTATGTTATGTTCAATACTCTTCTCCAGCATCACAACTCAAAGGCATCAATTCTT
>NW_006399923.1:249543-253914 GCF_000299155.1 Elephantulus edwardii | reverse complement strand
TTCATCAGCATTGCCTCTTGATCATATGTTATTTCTTGAAATTCTTCTGTCAGCCATATTTTTTTTTTTTTGTAAAGTAGCTCTGTATAAACTTCTCATCTTCTTGTTATGCTTTCCTGGATCATTCAGTATCGTGCCCATAGCATCCTTAAGTATGGCAACTTCAGCATTTAATTCGTTCTTTAGTTTCTTCAGCTAAGAAATTTTGAGCAAGTCCCGTCCTTTTGATTTTCTGACTACAACTCTGTGCACATTTCATTATAATACTTTGCTTTGTCTTCCCGAACTGCACTTTGAATTTTTCTGTTTAGTTCTTTAATTCTTGATTTCTTCCCTTTGCTTTGGCTTCTCAGTTCTCTAATACAATATTTAGATTCTCTTCTGACATCGTGTTGGTGTTTGCTGCTTCTCTCTTTGTAATGACCTTTACCTTGTTCATGGATGATATTGTTGATGTTCTCCCACAACCCGTCTGGTTTTCGTTTATTTAGTATTCAAGGCCCCAAATATGTTCCTGAGACTTTATTTTTTTTTTAAATTCAGTTGGGATAGACTGAAGATCAAATGTTGATACCTGCATATTTGATTTAACCTTCTTTATTTAGCTTTAGTTTGAAATTGCATATGAGTAGATAATGGTCTGTTCCATAGTCAATACCTGGCCTAGTTTTCACAGCTATTATTGAGCTTGTCCAAGGATTCTTTTCACAGATATAATCAAGCTAAATCCTGTGCATACCATCAAGGAATATCCACATGTGTAGCCTATGCTTATGTTTCTTAGAAAATTTATTTATCCCGGCCTCATTTCTGTCAGGAAGTTCATATTTTCTGACTACTGATCCTTCCTCACTCTGAACCTTTGCATTCTAGCCATCCTTTACAATTAATGTGCCTTGGTTGCATGTTTAATTGATTTCTGATGGCAAAAGTTGGTATAAATAATCTATTCTTCCTTTTTGACTCTGGTTGTTGGTGCATATATTTGAATGATAGTGGTATTCACTTAACTTTCTTACATGTGTATGGATATTATTCTGTAACTCAAAACGTTGTATTTGAAGATGGATCTAGAAATGACCTTTTAAACTACTAATTTTCCCACATCTTTTCATCTCTAGCATAGTTGATGATATGATGGCCTGATTCAAAATATTACATGCTAATTCATATCATTTTACCAATATCTAATATGTCAATATTTCTGTGTTCTATTTCTTTTCTAATAAGGTCCAGTTTTCCAACTTAATGCTTCTCAAAATCCAAATTCTGATCATTAGTTTCTGCTTCCAAATGTTACTCCTCCTTTGTTTTTTTTTTTAAACTTGAGGGTTCAGCCTTAGAGGCCATATCTGCTAGTCTGGTCTAACTGTGCTCTATTGTACAAAGGGTTTTCCATGGTCTGTTATTTCAGAAGTGGATGACCAATCCTTCTTCCTCGTCTGTCTTAATTTGAAGGCTCAGCTTTAGAACAATATTCAACAGACAGGCATTTTACCAAAAGGATCAGATGAAAGACACTGCCTCTTTACAGAAGTAACCAAGTGATATAGTGTTACCCTCCCCACCACATGCATTTATTTTATCCCTTACCTTTCCTGCTCCATCAGCATCCCTTTGCACTCCTTACTACACAGTCCAGCCCCTCTCTTCCCCAGCCAACTTTCAAATATTCTAATAATCAAGCAAGATAAAATACAAAAACAAAACACAAAACAAAAACAAAACTATATATACTATAACCTGTGGCATATTTTACAATTAAGCATATTTTCAACACAGTGGTTCTAGTCCACATCTTGCACTGTGTTGAAATGTAAATGAAAATGGAAGTGGTATAATACTTGATATTGTCCCTGTGTCCTTGAATAGTCTTGAAACACCTTGAATTGTCTTTGATGAAGATTCATTATGGGAAGCCAATACTAAATTTTTGTTATAAACTGAATGCTATTTCAGGATGTGGGGAGGCAAGGTTCAAGCTAGAGTTCACCCTGAGGCACTGAGGCAATCCTTAAGGGTTTACCAGATTCTTGCATTTGCTAACCACTCCCTTCTGAGTCAAGCAGAAGTTTTTCAATAGAAAGAGCTTGGCTTCATTTGCATTGAATTCTCCTTGTGATTTACTTCCTGATAATTTTCAATAAGGATACAGGGAAGCTGGAATGGGGTTCTACAGTTGAGAACTGCTGGCCCCCTGTTTTATCCTCTCTGCTCCATCTCATTCCTTGCTGTCTGTCTCATTATTAATAATTATAAAAGTACTTTACCCTCGGTCTGCAACAGTTCATTCTTTCTTTAATAATAACTCTTGATAGACAGGATTTCTCAGTCTTTTTAAATGTGAGCTTTTTTAATTCTTCTTCCAGGCATGAAAAAACAATAATGATATGAAGGGTGGGAACCCCCATAAAAAATCATGATGGCATCTTCAAGTTAAAATGCATGCACTTAAATCCTAACGTTTTTCTAATCTGGGCTCTACCAATACTACTATAACTGTTTTCACTTATGTACAGTTCATAAGGTTTTCAGAGTCCTATTATTTAATAAGTGGATCGCCAATACTCCTTTCTAGTCTGTGGTAATCTGAGAGCTCTACTAAACCTGTTCACTTTGGGTAACCCTTGTGACATTTGACACACCAATGGCATTAGCTTTCAGTATCACAGAAAACTGCAGTTGGGGAAAAACAATGGCAAACATCATTTAATAATTGGAACATGCAATTAACAGAGCTTGAATGTTGGAAAACTAGAAATTGTGAAAAATACAATGGAATGCATGAACATTCACCTATGAGGCATTATAGTGATGAGATGGACTAGATTTGGCCACTTTGAATCACATAATATAAAGTGTACTATGCTGAGAATGAAAAACAGAAGAAAAATAGTTTTGCATTCATAGTAAAAAAGTCAATTTCAAGTACTATTCTGATACAAAAAGTTGTGACTGATTATCCACACATACACAAGGAAGACCTGTTAATGCGACTACTATTCAAATATACACTTTTACAACTAGTGCAAAAGAGGAAGAAATTGAAAAAATTTTATCTAATATTGCACCAAAATTGACCAAACATGCAATCCAGATGGATTAAGGATAAATGGTGACTGAAATGCAAAAGTTCGAAAGAGTGAAAGAGAAATTGCTGCTGTTATTGTTATGTATCTTCAAGTCAACTCCAACTCATAGCAACCTTTATGTACAATAGGGTTGAAGCCTGTTCCATCCTGAGCCAACCTCATTGTCACTGACACAATCTACCCCATCAGTGCAGTAACTGACACATCCATCTCCTCCATGAACTTCCTCTCCTCTCTGTCCCTTCCCCCTTCCAAGCATGATATCCCTCTCCATGTATTGGTCACTCCTTGCAACTTCTCAGAAGGAGCTTCAAAGTCCTTATCTCCAAAGAGTAATATGTTTTCACCCTCTCAAGAATGAATTTGATTGTTTTCCTAGCAGTCCATCGCATATGCAATAGTCTTCTCTAGCACCAAAACTCAAAGGCATGAGTTCTTTTTCTATCATCCTTAGTCATTGCCTGGCTCTCTGATGCTTAAGAAATAATTGCAAAGCTAGGGCCTGGATTACTCTCACCTTAGTCTCTAGACTGACATCATTACTCTTCAGTACTCTAGAGACATTCTTGACAGCAGATGTTCCAAATACAGTTTGGTTTTTTATTTTCTAGCTGTTGATACCAAGAGCTTTGATTGTGGAGCCAAGAAACTGAAGTGGTTAACACTGTTCCTGCACCATCTATTATGATGCTGTCTATTGTCCCAGTTGTAAGAATATTTGTTAATTTAATGTTAAGCTTCAATCCGTAATATAGAATGTAGTCCTTGACCTCCTGCAGCAAATACCTCAAGCCTTCCTCAGTTTCAGCAAGCAAGTTTATATCATCTGCATAATGTAGGTTGTTGATGAATTTTCCTCTAATCTTGATGCCACTTTTCTCCTCATAGAGCCCAATCTCCATAGATGATTGGTTCTGTATACAGATTGAAAAAAGTATGGACATAGACTGTATTCCTGGTACAATTTTCCTGATTTTGAATCATGCAGTGCTTTCTTGCTCTGTTCCAACAACTGCCCATGTTGCAAGGTTAAATCAGTTCTTGGAGAGGGATGTCATACTTAAGAGGATGGATGGACCGCTCAGGAGAGGAAGATCCTCTATGAGATGGATTGATTCAATGATTGGGGTAATGGGGATAGGTGTGTTGGAGACAATAAGATTGGCAAAGGATGGAGCAGGGTTTAGAGTTGTTGTTCATAGGGTCATTATGAGTCGCAGGTGATTAGACAGCACATAACAACAACAAATATATATAATACTCTGCATGAAGTATATAT
>NW_006399923.1:239193-245968 GCF_000299155.1 Elephantulus edwardii | reverse complement strand
TGGTCAAACATTCTTCAAAGTGGTATAGCACTGATGTGTTCACTTACTGTACAGAGGTAACTCATGGTTGCTGTGACGCTGAACACTGTGACACTGATATGTCAATTATGATAATAGTTACCCTTGATGGAGAGGATTTGATGGCACTCCCCAATTAAAGCAAGCTTGGAAACAGGAGTGGCATCCACATCCGAAATAGCTCGTCTCTGGAAATTTTTTGAACTTGGAGAAATGATGATAGTTACACAAGTGTTCAGGTTTTTTGTTCATAGGGTTTCTATGTGTCATCTATGACTAGACAGCACTTAACAACCACAACATATTGATATATATTGTATATACTGATATACACTTTATATATCTATACACATATATACACATATTCAACCACATATGTTTATAAAAGAAATAAAATTGTTGCCGTAGAATCAAAATTTATTCATAGTACTGTTCTCATGGCATGTTCACACAATAGCCTCTTTAGTGGGTATTGGTTTCACATGAGGAATATTAATTGAGATCTTTCATTAAACAAATGCTGCCCTAGATGTGCTCATAGGTTGTGCCAAGAAATCTGGAGGACAACTACCTGGCCAAATGAATGGAAGAGATCTATATTTATTCTCATTCCTAAAAAAGGTCACCTGGCAGTGTGGAAATTATCACACAATATTAGTAATATCACATACTAGCAAAATCCTGCTGAAGATCATCCAAAACCAACTTCAATCAGTACATTGACAGAGAATTATCTGATATACAAACTAGGTGTAGAAGTCATGAAACTAGAGACATTATCACCAATATCAAATGGATTTTAGCAGAAACCAAAGAGTGCCAGAGGAATGTCTATCTATGTTTCATTTGCTATGCAAAGGCCTTTGTGTGTTTCATGATAAATTTTGGTTAACCTTGAAGAGAATAAGAATCCCGGAACACTTGATTGTGATTATGCGAAACTTATACTTGGACCAGGAAGCAGTCCTCAGAATAGAGCAAGGTAACATTTTATGGATCAAAATCAGGAAGGCAGTGCACTAGGAATGTGTCCTGTCTCCATACCTTTTCAGCCTATATGAAGAACAGATTATTAGGGAGGCTGTGCTTTATGCGAAGGAATGTGGCATAAGATGGAGATAGACTCATCATTATGCAGATGACATAACATTGCTTGCTGAACCTCAGGAGGACTTGAAGCACTTGCTGCAGAAGGTCAAGAACTGTAGTCTTCAATATGGATTGAAGCTTAAAATCAAGTTAACAGTGGTAAAGCTTAGCATGGTAGCAAGTAATAAATGTTGGAGAGGATTTGGCGAGAAATGAACTCTTATACATTGTTGGTGGGGTTATAAAATGGTACAGCCATTCTGGAAGGCAGTTTGGTGCTTCCTCAAAAAGCTGAACATAGAAAAACTATTTGGAACAAACCCTGAAGACAAATGAGAACTGAGGCACAAACTGAAACTTGCACACCAATGTTCATAGCAGCATTACTCATTATTGCAAGAACATGGAACAGCCCAAATGTTCAATGACAAATGAATGGAGTGAGAAATTATGGTGTATTCACGCAATGGAATACTACACAGCATTTAGGAGCAATGATTTTATAAATTATTACCTAACTTGGGAGGGATTCAAGAGCATGATGCTGAGTGAACTAACTCAGTACCACAAGGACAAATATTGTATAAAATCATTACTGTAGAATAAGTGTAAGGATCCAAGGTGGTTGGAGGATGAAAGCAGAAGGATAAGAATGTGCAAGGGAAGGTGGGATTAAACATGGAGTTGTATAATTTGATGGGTGGGGGTGAGAGAAATTGGAAGAATCTGTTCTGGAAAATGATATATTTGAATTTTTAAAACAAACTACTATTTTTTAAAGATAAATTTTTCACAACAGGGCCAATTAGCAGCACCATTATCAATGGAGGAAAGATTGAAATTGTTAACAGTTTACAGATTTTTCAGCTCCACAAACAACACTCTTGCACCAGAAATCAGGAAATAAAAGACAAATTGCATTAGATAAATCTGCTGTCAGGGACCTTTTCAGAGTACTGTGAAGCAACAATGTCAGTCTAAAGACTAAGGAGAGCTTGATCCAGTCCATGATCTTCACAATTACTTATTATGTATCAGAGAGCTGAACAATAACTAAAATTGACAGAAGAAGACTTGATGGCTTTGGTTTGTGGTGCTAGAGAAGAGTCTTGAGCATATCATGCACAATCAAGAAAATAAATAGATCTATCTTGGAGAGTGTGGAAGCAAATTTCTCCTTGGAAGCTAGGATTTTGAAGCTCTATCTCACATACTTCAGGCATGCAGCCAATAGGAACTGCTCCTTGGAGAAGGACATCATGCTTGAGAGGGCGGAGGGACAGAGCAGGGGAGGAAGACCCACATTAAGACAGATTGATACAGTGACTAGTGCAGTGGGGTTAGGTGTGTCAGAGACATTAAGACTGGCTCAGGTCAGGGTAGACTTCAGATCTGTTTTACACAGGATCACTATGAGTAACAGGAGACTCAATGGCACATAGCAACAACAGTGTAGAGTGCATTCATGTATAGGTTAAACATATTGATATTCTATTCTCATAATATCAGTAAACAAAATCGTTTGAAATTAAGAAGGAAGTTAAGCTTCAAGGTTATATTGTCTCTCCATACCTAATACATCTATGTTGAGCATGGTTGTTACCTGCATAATATAGTTTGTTGATTAGTCTTCCTCTAATCCTAATGCCTCCTCATAAAGCTTTACAGACTGAAAGATGGTAGGGGGAAAATGTCAATTGATCCAGGAAACATCAAAAGATGGTGGAAGGAATCCACTGAGTCACTCTAACTAAAAGAATTGGCTGACACAGAAACATTTCAGGAAGTAGCATATAGTCAGGAAGAAATGGTAATAAAGAAATTCAAGCTACTCTGAAGCCACTGACAATAATATAAGGCCCTGAAAAATAAAGGAATACCAATTGATCTATTCCAACAAGTAATTAGAGCCTTGTACATTATCACCAGACTGTATGAATAAGTTCAGAAGTCAGCTACGTGGTCAACTGAATGGAAGAGGTCCATATTTTTATTCATTCACAGAAATGGTGATCCAACAGAATGTGTAAATTATTGAACTGTGTTATTAATATCACATGCAAGTAAAATCTTGCTGAGGATTATTTAAAATGACATGGACAGTGCACTGATAGAGAACTGCCAGAAATTCAAGGTGGAATGATTGAATTTACAGTATATAAATACCTGTTAAATGTCATAAGACTGTAAATAATCTGACAAAAAAAACCCAAAGCAAATAAACAAACAAAGAAAAAACCCAATATTTCTAGCTAAGCATTTGTAAAGGGATTTTAAAATGACCACTACAAACCTGAAAGCATGTATCTTGTCATTAATCTTCTGGGAAGTGCAAGTTAAAATGACAATTTAATGCTCTTTCATTTTCACATTTTTGCTCACTAAAATAACTAATGTAAGATTGAAATTACCAATGATTTCATTGTAATTGGATCCACAATCAGCATCTTTGGTAACCAACAGTCAAGAAATTTAAAAAAAAAAGTGTCACATACGAAAATATGCTGACAAGGACACTTTCAAAATACTAAGAAATAATGATGTCAAGTTGCACTGAATGCATTGACAAAAACAATGAGGCCCCAAGAATCAATGGGATACAAAATGACATGTATTAAATAACAGAGGATACCTGGATCTGCTCACCAATCTATGCTGGGTATTTTGGAAGACAAATATCTGGTCACTTTAGTGGAAGTGTTTTTCCCCCTTCCTCAAAAACATAATACAACAGAATTTACCATTTATGGAACATTATCATTGATATCATATCCAAATTAATATATTATTCAAGATCCTCTAAAAAGTGGCTTGGAAAGAACAGACAGATGATCAATATGGGTTTACAAGAGGCACCAGGGGTATCATTGCTGATTTCAGATGGATCTTGTTTGAAAAGAAAGAGAATACCTATTTGTGTTTTATTGATTATGTAAGACATTTGACTGTGTGGATTATAACAAACAATGGCTAACTGTTGAACAGAAGAGTTCAAAGGGCAGAGTGAGAAGACAAAGTAAAATATTATAATGAAGTATGCAAAGAGCTGGAGTCAGAAAATCAAAAGGGCCAAACTTGCTCAGCATTTCTGAAGCTGAAGAAACTAAAGACCAAAGTCAAACCTCAAATTGCAATACTTAAGGATGCTTTGAGCAGAATGTTAAATGATCCAGGAAGCATTAAAAGAAGATAGAAAGAGTATAAAGAGTCACCATACCAAAAGGAATTGGAGGACACAGAAGAAATTCAAGAAACAACATATGAGTAAGAGCCTGTGGTAATGACATAAGAAGTTCAAGGCTGCCCTGAAGAACTGGCAAAAAAAAAATGGTCCCAGAAATTGATGGAATTCCAATTTACACAGTTCAACAGATGCTGCTCCAGATGTACTCACCAAGTTGTGTTAAGAAATCTGAAGGACAACCTCATGGCCTACTTACTGAGAAAGATCTGTACTTGTTCCCATTCCAAAAAAGTTACCCAGCAGAGTGTGGAAATTATTGAATAATATCATTGATATCACATGCAAGCAAGATACTGCTGAAAATTATTAAACAAAAAATAAATGACTGGAACAGCACATCAAATAGAACTGCCAGAAGTGCAGGCTGGGTTTAGAAGAGGCTGTGGTACAACAGATACTATAGCAAATGTTAGATGAACCTTCACTGAAAGCTTAGCGTATCAGAGGGTATTTGCTTCTGTGGATCACAGCCAATTATGGCTACATTGAGAAGGATAAGAATTCCAGAACAGTTGATTGTGCTCATGCAAAATCTACACCAGGAGGTGATTATCTGGAAGGAGCAGAGGAATACTTTATGTTTCAAAAACAAGAAAGATGTGTGTCCGGGATGTATCTTTTGTTCATAGCTTTTCAAACTATATGCTGAACTGATCAATTTGGAAGATGGATTTTATGAAGAAAATTTTGTCATCAAGATTGGAGGAAAACTCATCAACAACCTGTATTATGCAGATGACACAATCTTGTTTGCTGAAAGTGAAGAAAACTTGACCAAGAACTGAAGCCTTAATATGGATTGCATCTCAAAATCAAGAAAATAAAAACATCAAGCAAAACATCTAGATTGTCAAATCAGGAAAAATAGGCAGCATCAAGTTAGATGGAGAAAATACTGAGGTTGTTAGCATTTCACCTTGCTCGGAATCACAATCAACATTTTTGTCTCCATCAGTCAGGAAATCAAAAGACAACATGCATTGGGAAAAGGTGCTTTAGAGGACCTTCCAGAGTGTTAAAAAGCAATGATGTTAGTCTAGAGACTAAGGTGTATCTGATCCAGGCAATGGTCTTCTGAATTGCTTGCTATGCATCTGGGAGCTTGGAATATGAAGAAGGATGGCAGAAGGGGAGTTGTAGTGCTGGAGAAGAATATTTAACATAATATGGACTGCCAAGAGAACACAAAAGGTCTGTCCTGGGAAAAGTGAAACCAAATTGTGCCTTGAAGGCAAGGATTTTGAAGCCCTATCTCACGTACTGTGGGCATGTTGCCAGGAGAGACCAGACCTTGGAAATGGACATCAAGCTTGGAAAGGTGGAGTGTCAATGCAAGGAAGGAAGATCCTGAATGACACTGATTGACATAATGGTTGTGCTAATGGGTTCCAGTGTGCCATAGATGGTGAGGTTTGCTCAGGATAGGGTATTGTTGATAAAGTTGCTGTAAGTCTTACTTGAGTCGACAGTATATAACAACAACATTCCTTCTACTTTGAATTTTTGCATTAAAGTCCCAAATTAATATATCTTGACACATATTTGCCAATTTCAAATTCCAAATATTTGGTAAAATTTCTGTCACCTCATTTTTTTGATGCAGTTATGTGTATATTTGAATAGCAGTTGTGCTAACAGGTCTTCTATTATGTAAATTAATAATAACCTATCACTCACAGTGTTGTACTTCTGGATAGATTTTTAAATGATAATTTTTTTACTATGAGTGCAAAACCATTCTTCTTCAATATTTCATTTCCAGCGTAGTAGATCATGATTGTTTCATTTAAAGTAGCCAATCCCATTCCATCTCAACTTACTAAATATTAGAATGTTGATTTTATACCTTCCATTACATTTTATATAACTACTACTTTTCCTATATGCATACTTTGTATATTTAATGTTCCAATTTTAATGGACATTTTTATCAATGTTTTATTATCTTCTACCCTAAGGGTTCTTCTATGTCTTGTATTATATCTGACAATATTCATATTAATTGCTCATAGAGTTTTCAAAGGCTGTTTGTCTCTGAAGTGGATAGCCAGACCTTCTTCTTAGTCTACCTTATTTTGTCAGCTCCACTGAAACCTGTCCAGTATGGATGACATGCTGTTATTAAAATATCAGTGGCACAGACTCCAGCATCCCTGCAACTAGCAAACTAATTCATTAACTGACAGGCAAGTACTATACTCCTAAGAGCAAACGGTGAGCAAGTAACACATACATACACACACACATTTTAGAGTAAGCATCATCACACAAATAATTCTTTTTTCCCCTAATCTAATATGTAAATCTGACAGATAAATTCTGTACCATTAATAATATATGAGCAAGAGCCTATGGTGATGAAGGAAGAAGTTCAAGCTGCTTTGAAGGAAATAGCAAAAAATAAGGCCCCAGGAATAGATGGTA
>NW_006399923.1:236714-239093 GCF_000299155.1 Elephantulus edwardii | reverse complement strand
TGGGTGTGTCAGAGGCGGTGCGGTTGGTGCAGGATAGAGCAGGGTTTAGGGCTGTTGTGCATAGGGTCGCTATGAGTCGGAAACGACTCGACGGCACATAACAACAACAATGTTGTTTTGTATCATCAAGCCAGAACCAACCAATAGCTCACTGTCCAGTGTGTTTTCTGACACTCTATGTTACACAGGAGAAGATTGCCGATTGCCCATCCTTCTTCCATGGAGTAGCTGGTGGGTTTGAACTGCATGCCTTCATGATTTCAGCACAGTTTCTCTCCACTAGGCCACCAGAGCACCTACTGGTAAACCATAGACTCAAACAAGCAAGTAGATATCTAGAGCTTGCCTGAATGCCTGACTCCTCCAGATGATTGCTCAGAAACTAATCATGTCCAACATCTGTCTGCAAATAAAAGCAACAGTGAGATATTTTTCCCAACCTAGTAACAATGGAGAAGGATATTATGCTCAGAATGGTGGAAAGACGGTGCAGGAAAGACTCCAGATGAGATGATTAAAACAATAACTGGGGCAATGGAGGGAGGGAGGTGTATTGGAGTAAATGAGACGGGATCAGGACAAGGCAACCTTCAGAGCTGTAAAATGTCTTATAAAATTATTTGTATTAATAAATGTCCCATGGTTATGTAAAATGATAACTTTTCTTTATAAAATTGCACAATAGAATTTGTTGGTGTGAAGAGCAATGTTATATGTAAATTATCCTTAAATGAGTGGCTAGCTCAGTGAGGTATTTATAGTTTCTTGAATGTGCCCAAATGATAGGTCCTTTGCACTTGATGTTTCTTTGTTCTGCTAGGAGATGCTTCTAAACAATTCTATTAACTCTCAATTACCTTATAAAGTTACTGGAAGGAACAAATGTTTTTTGTTGTTGGTTTTTTTTTAATCAAGATTTTATTGTAAGTTTATAAAGAACTTGGATTTCCATTCATTCATTGTTGCACATTTTCCTCCCTGTCCCCTCCTCCCCAAGTTGTTTTTTTTCTTTAGAAAAAAAAGTTCTTTCATTGTTACATAGTTCCAGGGCCCCCAGACCAATTTCCTATGAGGCTCATTCTGTACTCTTGTCACACCAGTAATACCTAATCATGACTTTTAAGGAGTTTATTATTAGCCAAATCCTTGGTCAAACCTATTCAGAGACACGTTGGAAAACAGATCTGGAGATTGTCTTCTGAAAGATTTGAGAACCTTATGACGCACACCAATTGTTACCATGAGTCACCATCCACTGCCGTCACTTGCTCCTTCATGCATCACTGTCTGTGCAGGGTGGATTCATTTCTTATCTTCCATTGTCTTTCTGAGACTCTTTAACAATGAAAGATAAGAAATGAGCCCATCCTGAAGAGATGAGATAATCAGTCATTTTGTTGGTTTGTTTGGAACTAAAACCAACAAAAGAGCCCTTATCATTTTATAAGAAAGTATGCAATTGATTTAATAAAATGTCAGTTTCCCCAGGTTAAAATGTAAATTTTAAGCACATAATTTTTATACCAGATTTTTTCTTCGCTCTTGATGGAGGTCCATAGCATATGATTCCTAAATATTAGTTTATGCATGATCTGCTGACATACCTACTTCATAGTTTTGAGGACCATGGAAATAAAAAGCAATTCCTTGAACTAACCACCAATAAGTATTCATCACTAAATTTTAGTAACCATTTCCTCTTTTGTAACCTTAAGAATCTGATCTAGAATGAGTTAACATAATTCTGTTGAAAGTTAAAATTGACCACTTAGAGAACAATTCTGAGTAAAAGCTGAATAAAAGGCCTTATTAGCATACTATTTTGCCTCTTAGATACAATTGATTTCTCTGCTGCCAAAAGTAGTAAATGAAAGAAATCACTGATTTTATTCCTGTGGATATTTCCCTTCTCTTCCACTTAAAGCACCTGAAGTGGTGCTGATAAGCAGACATAAAATTTGACAAATATTCTCTAATTTATTCCTGTTTTGCAAATGTGCAGAACAAGGTAAAAAAAATCAGAAAGCTGAAATATTTCTGAATAAATCAGAATAAAAATAAGCCAAAATCTCAAAGAGAGAGATTTTAGTCAAATAGACATTTGTACATGAGGATAATAAATGTTGTACCTCTGAATAACAAATTCATGGATTTTAAGGTATTGTAGGAGGAAAAAATTACCATGTATGATTCAGTTACTTTTCTAAATTTGACTTGCAGACTGCCAAGACTGGGAGATTGTTATGATCAAGGCAAGTATCCATTCTAACTTCACAGAGCTTAGTGTACAAAAAGGGTAAGGATTAAAAAAAATTTCCTGGAAGTTGAAAGTGCTCTCCTCAACATACAGGATACACTTGAAAACACAGAGAATGTGTA
>NW_006399923.1:233749-235909 GCF_000299155.1 Elephantulus edwardii | reverse complement strand
TTTTTTTTGTTTTTTTGGTCAAACTTTCTCCTCAGTGGTATAGCACTGGTCTGTGCATTGTATACAGAGGTAACTCATGGTTGCTGTGATGCTAAACACTGTGACACTGATGTGTCAATTGCGATAATGGTTACCCCTGGTGGACAGTGTTTGGTGGAGCATTCTGATTAAAACAAGCTTGGAAACCGGAGTGATAGCAACTTCTGAAATGGCTTGCCTCCAGAAACTCTGTGAACAGTGCTCAGGCCTTTCATTCATAGGGTCGCTGTGAGTCCTCTACGACTCAAAGGCACTTAACAACAACAACAACAACAACAACAACAACATCTTAAAGACAAATACATTTATTTGGACATAAATATGCCATCACTAAAGAGAAAGACATGGAGGAAGAATATAATAAAATATGAAAATAAAATCCCAGGTGGCCATTCAGATAATCAGAAATGGACTAGGATGTAGGCAGTGAGCATGCAGAGAAGTGGACAGATTCTTGAGTTATCAAAGGTAATTAAGTAGATATGAAGTTTATTATTAGGCTGAATATCAGGTTTGTACAGTTTTTTTATTTAGAAAAGAAGTCAGATATGGTTTGCCCTTGATTAGTACAGACACAGCAGAGTAACACAATAGAAGGTGAATAATTCACTCAGATATTTGGGACAATGTAGAGAATAGGAGCTTTGTGGGCCTTGTGGTAAGGAATCCTGCTGCCACTTCAAAGGCAGGCAGCTCAAACTCCGGAGCTACATTAGGAGAGATAGATGAGCAGACTTCTCCCACAGGATTTATAGTCTGAAAATTCAGTGCTGAGTCAGCAATGAGTTGATGTTGAGTCAGCAGCACATAACAACACAAACATGAAGACTAAATAGCAAAAATAGAATACAAGGGAAAAATCTTAACAGAAGACTGATATTTGTCATAACCAACACACACAGGAAAACCAACACATGCATTAAATAAAACCTATCAAGAAGAAAAACAAAACAAAGCAAGGGAGACTATATTAGAGGCCAATGATCCATAAGAAGGCATTGTTATGTTTAGTCTGAAATTAATACTTGGAAAATATCAATTGAAATGAAATATTCCTATTTGTTGTTGTTGTTGTTGTTGTTTTGTGCCATTGGATCACCTGTGACTAATACTGACCCTATGTACAATAGCCCAAAATCCTGCTCTATGTTGTGCCAGTCATATTTTCTCTGATACACGCACCCTCATTACCCCAGTCACTGAGTCAATACATCTCATCGATGGTCTTCCTTTGTTGCACTGTCCCTCCACCTTCCCAAGCATGACATCCATCTCCAAGGACTGATTCTGCTTTGCCATATGTCCAAAGTATGTCAGATGAAGCTTCAGAATCCTTGCCTCCAAGGAGCAGCCTGTTCTTATCATCTCTTAGGATGAAACTGTTTGTTCTCTTATCACTCCATGGTATATTCAACACAATTCTCCAGCACCACAGTTCAAAGTCATCAATTCTCATTTTATTATGCCTAGTCATTGTCCAGCTTTCTGGTGCATAACAAGTAATGACAAAGACTATAACCTGGATTAGGCCCACCTTGGTCTCCATCATTGGTCTTAGTCTGACATCATTGTTCTTCAGTACTTTGGAGGGGTCTCTAACAGCAGAGTTTCCCAATGCAATTTGTCTTTTAATTTCCTGCCTTCTAGTACCAAGGGTGTTGATTGTGGAGGCAAGCAAACTAAAGTTGCTAACACTCTCAATCTCTTCACCATCTATCATGAGGTCGCTAATTGGCCCAGTGGTGAGAATCTTTGTTTTCTTGATGTTGAGCTTCAATCCATATTGAAAGCTGTAGTCCTTGGCCTTCTGCAGCAAGCACTTCAGATCCTCTTCCATTTCAGCAAGCAGGGTCTGAATAATGCAAATTCTTGATTAGTCTTCCTCTAATCCTGATGCCACATTTCTTCTCATAGAGCCCAGCCTCCTGGTTAGTCTATTCTGCATATAGATTGAAATAGTATGGAGGTAGGACAAATCCCTAGAGCACACCCATCCCAGTTTTGAACAATGCAGTGTTTCCTCTGTTCTGACAACTGAGTCCTGATTCAAGTATTGCTTTTACATGAACACAATTAAGTGTTCTGGGGTTCCCATCTTCTCAAAGTCATACATAGTTTGTT
>NW_006399923.1:209032-210376 GCF_000299155.1 Elephantulus edwardii | reverse complement strand
TTAATTGCTGTATGCATATGTCTAGTTGTCTAGTCATTTCAGATTGACCTTCCCTTCACCTCTTCTGGTAGAGACATTATTTATCCATTCTTTTCCTACACTTTCTTCCATTCCTCCTACTACTTCTATTCCAGAAGCCTTTTTATTTTTATAACAGAAATCTTATACACTATTTGTCTTTTTGTGACTGAGAAATTTCACTCAGCATAACATCTTTCAGACTGACTCAGGTTATGTCACTAGTCATTATTGTTCAATATTGTGTATACTTCATTGTGTGAATGTACTACAAATTATCTATTTGTTTGTTTTTTTTTTTTTGATAGGCACTTGGGTTGTATCCATCTCTTTGCTGTTGTGAATAATGTTTCAATAAAAATTACTGTGTCTGTGTGTCACACAATTTTGATTTCTGCAGGGCAAAAGCTCAACAGTAGGAGAGCTAGATGAAAAGGTGTTACTATTTTCATTGTTGTTTTTTTTTTAGGAAGCACCCTACTGCTTTCCATAAAGAATTTCCATTCTCACTAGCAGTGCATGAGAGTTCCAAGTCTCCAGATTATGACAATATTTTTCTGCTTTCTGTACTGTTGAATATTTATCACTATTATTGCTAGAGTGAGATGTTATCTCACTGCTATCTGTATTTGCATCACTCTAATTGCTATGCTTCAGAAAGGCAGGCAAAGAATATGTGTGGCAGAAGAATTGATGCTTTTGACTTGTGAAGTTGCAGAAGAATATTGAACAAGTAATAGACTGCTAAAAACACAGATCTACTATAGAGAAGATAAAGTCAAATTGCTCTTTTAAGGCAAGGATTTTGA
Organism: Elephantulus edwardii; assembly: GCF_000299155.1. Lineage (NCBI taxonomy): Eukaryota > Metazoa > Chordata > Mammalia > Macroscelidea > Macroscelididae > Elephantulus > Elephantulus edwardii. Next base: position 209,549 of record NW_006399923.1, on the reverse strand, counting down.
AACTTTGTCAACACACTTTTGGTATGTTTCTGGGGAGAACCCAGTACTTGGAGAAGGACATCAGGCTTGGAACTATGAAAGGACTGTGCAAGACAGGACAATAAATCTGAACCCTGTCCTATCACGTGCTGTTCTTCAGAGTTCCGGACACACTGGGGCCCCTTATCACAATCACTATGCAAATCCTCCTGTTTGAATGTCTTCCTCTCATCCACCAATTCTCTGCTTTTCCAAGCATCATGTCCCTCTCCGAGAATTACCCCCTCTTAGCAACATGCCAAAATATGTGAAGCAAAGCTTTGTTATGTTTGTCTTCAAGAAGACAAACTACATTCTCTGAATGTAGTTTCTCCAAGAAATATTTGTTTGGGTTTTCCTTTTTATTTTTTTTTTTTTTTTGCAGTCTCTGGAATGTCCAGTACACTTCTTCAACAATGCAGCTCAAAATCCTCAATTGTTCTTCTGTCATCCTTATTCATTGCCCAGCTCTCAGATACATATCAAATGATTTGAAAGA
>NW_006399923.1:198107-208406 GCF_000299155.1 Elephantulus edwardii | reverse complement strand
CACAACAGAGAATCCAACAAAATAGAGCAACAAAATCTTACCTTATAATAATTACACTCAATGAGGATGGTTTAAACATACTACTAAGTAGAAAAATATTAGAAATATTGGCAGATTTTATTAAAAAGTCCCAAAGATTGTTAACCTACACTCTACAAGCAATACATTTAATAAGTTGTTGTCATTGTTATTTTTGTTGTGTACCATCAAGTTGGAAGTGACCCATAGCTGAGGTTTTCAGAGGCAGTTAATTGCATGGAATGAGATTGCCCAATCTTCTCCCATGGAGCAGCTGGTAGATTAAAATTCATGCCTTTGGGATTGTAGCATAGCTCCTTGCCACTAGGCCACCAGTACTCCCTATCTATGAAATGAAGATAAAAACAAAACAAAGATCAATGGGTGGAAAACATCATGAAAATGGTATTAAAATATAACAAGAGTTGTTAAGATAGACTTCAAAGTAAAAATTACCATAAATGGCATTTACATGCACTTTGGAAACATTCACAATTATGAATTATGTATCTTCAAAGTTGAAGTGTGTGTGTGTGTGTTTGGTTTTTTGGTTTGTTTCATTTTTATAGAAGACACATGGCTTGAATCCACCAGTTTCTCCAAAGAAGAATGATGGACAACCTCCTCCCATGAGACATACTACCTCTGAAACCCCTCTGGAGGATCACCTCTGAGTTAGATCCTATTAGATGGTACACAACAATAACAACAAAAAGAAAACAATATGCCCTCTGGATTTCAAGGGGAAAAAAGTACTGATTATTTGAAATTTCCTTTTCAAGGTCATTACAGTCATATCACCACTTTTATGTGAACTTTCCCTTCTGCAATGGCTTGCATATTGTTTCTATTCTAGGACGTATGTCACCAGTATTTCAAATTTCATAACATAACCTAGAGTGGACAGATTTCAGAAGAGTTCCCAGATTGAAACGAATGAAGAGGTAGGATTGACTAGCCCCTTCTGAAATAGCAGATCCTGCCTTGAAAGCCCTGAGAATAATATCAGGATGTTTCTCAGTGTAATGCCAGGAGACAAACCCCTCGCTTTGAATGACACTCAAATTATGACATAGAAACCATTATCTTCCTCAAAGCAGAATCTACCTTAATGATGCAGATGAAATAAAACTTTCACCTAATGCAAGTTATTTAATCACTTATATTGGAAGATTCAAAATTAGGAGAAATGACTGAGAACAATTATGCATAGCTGGAATTGAGAATGTTTGAAGACTTATGTAGGAAAATTAGAAGTTGCCAAAGGTGAAATTAAATGCATAAAGATCCTATGCAGTGAGTGAAAAAGGATTACTTGGATATCCTTTTTCTTTGGTCTTGTTTTTCTGGTCCTGATTATTTCTTCTTATTTTATTTCTATTGTAACTTGCATGAAAGTTTACAAAACAATTTGGTTTGTTGAATCAATTCTTCATATACATTTTAATTATTAAATCAACTAATCATATGATCTACTTTGCCAGGAATAAAATATCAAAGAGGAATAGTGCCATGGTCATTGTCAAAAAGAAAAAAATCAAGATGTATTATAAAATACAACAATCTGTTATGCAGATAACATAATATTGCTTGCAGAATTAAGACATGAAGTACTTATAAAGAAGATTAAATAGCCTTCAATATGTATTGCATCTCAAAATCAAAATCAATCAAAATGAAAAATATTTACCACTAGACTGGTAGGGAATATACTGATAGATGGAGAAAAGTTTGAAATCATTAGTGATTTCATTGTACTTGGTTTCACAATTAACAACCATGGTAACAGCAGTCAAGAAATCAGAAGCTGTACTGCACTGTATTGCACAAAGACCTCTCTTAAGTGCTAAAAAGCAATTGTTGTTAAGTGCTGTCAAGTCACAGGTGACTCATAGTGACCCTATGAAGGAGAGTCCTCAACGCTTGGGAGCCTTTCATCCTCTCTCCAGGTTCATAGGGTTTCCAGAGGCAAGCTATTATGGAAGTGGATGCCACTCCTCCCTCCAAGTAAAAAGCAATACTGTCAGTTTAAATACTAATACAAGATGCGCTTGATCCAGGCTATCGTTTTCTCACACCCTTCCTATGCATCTAAAACTTCAGCTATGAATAAATATAATTGAAGAAAAATTGTTGCATTTGATAATGGTGTTGGCAAAAGAGTACTGAATGTCCCATTGACTCTCGAAAGAATTAACAATTCTTTCTTGGAATAAACAATTTTCTCTGAGAAAGTGTAATGAAAGTCAAAGATGGTGAAAGTTTGTATCACATGTTTGGCATGCGATAAGGAGGGACCAGTCTTTACAAAAGGACATCATACTTTGCAGGTTAGGATAGTGAAACAGACAAAGATCTACAAAAAATGAATTTACACAGTTTCTCTAATAATGAGCTTAAGCATGAAGAGATATGAGACTGGCACATACTAGGTCAAGTCTCGCATCTGTTCATAGGGTGGTTAGGAGTCATGGTTGACTTGACAGCACTTAAAAACGACAGTAACATTCTAAAGTACAGTACTTCTGATGATAATAGGAAGTAAAAGGAAGTCCTATTAATATAGCTATTATTTAAATATACTCACTAACCTAGTTCATGAATATCCTATATACTGACAAAAGAACAAACAAATATATCTTCAAGAGAGTGCAGCAAGAGTGCTAATTGGAGGCTATGATGATAAAGCTTCAGCTCACATACTTCAGACATGTTGCTAGGAGAGGCTGGCTATTGAGTAGAGAGGTATGTGCTGCTTGTATAGGCGGAGGGTCAGCGAAAGAAAGTAAGACCTTAAACCAGATGGAGTGACAGTGATTGCTACAGTGAGCTCTAACGTATCAGAAACTGTGAGGACAGCACGAGATAGGATGGAGTTCAAGTCTGTTATTCATAGAGTCACTATGGATTGTAGTCAACTTAATGGGATCTCACAATAACAACAAGAACCTAGTCCAGAAAAATATGAGATGAAGTTTCATTAACTTTGCTTCCAAGAAACATTCTGATTGCATTTTCTCCAATACATACCTGTTTGGCTTTTTTTACATTCCATGAGATATTGAGCACTCTTCTCCAACACCATAACTCAAGCCCATTGATTTTTTTTTTAATCATCCCAATTTATTTTCCAGCTCTCAGATGCATAGCAGGTTATTGACATACCTGTCTCCATTCCTTTTCCATCTATATGCAGAACAGATCAATTGGAAAGCTGGGTTTTATGAGGAGGAATACAACATCAGGATTACACGAAGACTCATCAGCAGCCTACGCTATGCAGATGATATAATCTTGCTTGTTGAATTTGAGGAGGACCTGAAGTGCTTGCTGCAGAAGGCCAAGGACAGTTGTCTTCAATATAGATTGAAGCTCAACATCAAGAACACAAAGATTTTCACCGCTGTGTCATTGGCGGCACCATGATGGAAGGAGAAGAGATTGAGGTTGTTAACAATTACAGCTTGCTCAGCTCCACAATCAACACATTTGGCACCAGCAGTAGGGAAAACAAATGACAAATTGCACCGGAAAAATTTGCTGTTGGAGACCTAATTAGAGTACTGAGAAGCAATGATGCCATTCTAGAGACTCAGGTGAGCCTGATCCAGGCCATGGTATTTATAATTACTTGTTGTGCATCAGTTGGAAGCAGGAGCAGCATCCATTTCCTAAACAACATGTGTCTGCAAACTCTATGAACTTTGATGAATGACAATATTTATAGAAAGGCTTCAGACTTTTTTTTCATAGGGTCTCTGTATGTTGTGCTCAACTCAATGGCAACAACAACAACAACAACAAGAGTGCATCAGAGAGCTGGGTAATGACCAAGGATAACAGAAGAAGAAATGAGGTCTTTCAGCTGTGGTGCTGGAGAAAAGTCTTGAACATACCAAGGATTACCAAGAAAACAAATAAGTCTCTTGAAGAGGAGGAAATGAAGTTTCTTCCTGGACTGTAGGATTTTGAAGCTCCATCTCACATTCTTTGAGATGTGGCCAGGAGGCACTAGTCCTTGTAGAAGGACATCATGCTCGGAAGAGTGGAAGGACAACACGGGAGAGGAAGACCCTGATAAGGAAATGGAGTAAGTGTCTTGGAAACAGTGAAATGAAAGCAGGATAGGACAGCGTTCAGAGCTATTTTGCATGACTTGTGAAGTTTCAGGCAATTCAATGATACAACAAATTAATCTAGCATAGCCTTTGTTAGATGTAGTAGGCCTAAGAAGCTTATGTGATGTCTCATATTTTGGCAGGCTATCACATTTTGCTCAATTGCATCGTATGGACAAGGTACCGTGAGACAGAGAGCAGAAGGCAAGAATTCTGATCATACCTTCAGAATGATCACTTCAATTTTTTTTTTTTACATTTTGTTAGCTCAAGCATGTCGCAAGGTCACTAATATTTGAGGAAACGCCAATTGTTAAGTAAAATTTCCTTAAAAAGACCATTTAAATCACTTTATATTTGTTAGCCTATAATTTAATAATTTGATCAAAATATCTAGCTATGGAACATTTTCAGGGTTAGATTTTGAAAATGTATTGCCCCTATTCCCACAAAATTATGAAATAAAGCTATTGCTTTTGAGTTGATTCTAACTCATAGGTACTCAGTAAGATAATGTAGCACTTCCCTGTAGGAATCCCTGTGCTTAAGTTGTAATAGAAACATTGCCACGTCTTCCTCTTATTCAACTGCAAGTAAGTTTGTACACTGATATTTCAATTCGCAGCCAAGAATTCTCAAAATGTAATGTAAATCTAAAGTCTCGTCTATTGCCTGAACTCCTAGACAAGAAATAGCTCATGATACATAAACCAGTTGTTATCAAGTTTATTTTGACTCATAGAGAACTCATGAGTGAGTTGCATAGAAAAATTATTCCTTAGAATTTTGATGGTTTTCGTCCTTACTAAATAGACTGCTGGGATATTCTTTCAAGTTGATTTTATATGATTTGAACCAAAAGAAAAAATTGAGTTAGTTGGTGAAATTATTATGGTTTTGCTATTTATGGACTTCATATATGTAAAAAAATAGATACTAAATTTACATTTGCTGCATGAATAAAAATAAGAGTAATTATGGACTCATTAACTTAGTAGGAAACCTTTTCACACATCATAAACATTTTTCCTTGTATTCTTACAAGGGAAGGGTCTCAAATCTCTACATGAAAATGCAACATTTGTGATGTATAAAACAAAGATGTTTTTATCTTATTTATTAACATATGTGGTAACAGGAAAAATTAAGGAATATATATCTGAGATATAGCCATTACCCATTAATTTAGTAAATATTAATAATGAAAAAACTCTCAGCTTTAATTGCTCTTTCAATTAGCATATATCATTCACTGAAAGACATAATTAAGTTTTCTATTTTTTAATAAGTCTACACTTAAAGAAAAAAAGTGATATTTTTTAGCTGATAGTTTTATTCTAATTTCCGCATTTTATTCTACAGGGAGAATAAATAAATGATTCACCTTAAATGAAGAAATACATGAATAAATTCTCATCATTCTTATTCTTTGAGTCATCTATTTTGCATTTAAAATAAATAAATAAATAAAGCATTTTCCCTGAATAATTTATATACCCTCCTCAGTTTTAGCAGCAGCATAACAAATGTGCTGCATTCCTGGCAAGTCAAAGCTTCTGTTCACTAAGTGTGGTCCGTTTTTTAACTGGGTTACCATGTGTTTCTAAGTATCTGTCTACTAATTATAAAGTAGGCTGTCATTCAAGCAGTGCAATTTGAAACTTTTCAGATTTGTGACTGATCTACATATCTTAGATTCTCCATCAAAGGTATCCAAAGCAAACAGAAAGAATTTTTTTTCTTTTTATAAGCACAGATATTTCTTTTAAAATATTCTTAAGACTAAGACCTGGAGAGGTTGACTTTTCTGCATCTCCTCCTTGTAAAACTCTTAATATGTTTCAAAATTTGGTTTCGTTGAATCTTTTGTGTCCCTTTTTTTTGTAGGGACCTTTCACATTCTTCATGGATGATATCTTTGATGTCATCCCACAACTCATCTGGTCTTCAGTCACTAGTGTTCAATGCTTCAAACCTATTCTTAAGAGGTTTATAAATTCAAATGGGATAGACTCAAGATCATATTATGGTACTCATGGAATTGTTTTAATTTTCTTCAGCTTCAGTTTGAACTTGCATGTGTGTAACTGATAGTCTGTTCCAGAGTCAGCACCTGGTCTGATTGATTGCTGATGTTGAATTTCTCTAACAAATTCTTTTACAGATGTAGTCAATTTGATTCCTATGCATTCAACATCTATGTAGTCCTGGTTTTATCCATGTGTAAACTAAGTTTGTGTGGTTTATTTGCAGTTTTCTTTGCTTGTTTGTTTGTATTTGGTATGAATCAATCAGTGAACGAGCAAAACCCTTTCCCGCTTCATGTCTGTCACCAAGTTCACATAACTACTTTTCCTTCTTCAATGTTTCCAACTTTTGCATCCCACTCATCAGTTATCATTAACACTTCTTGTTTGCATCTTTGTTTATTTTCAGAAGACAAAATTTCATAAAAATATTCAATTTCCTCCTCTTTGACTTTATCTATTGGTGCATTTATTTGGATAATAGTTGTATTAAGAGATCTTCCTTGCATGTAAATGGATAATAACCTATTACTCACAAAATTGTACTTCATGAAATTGTCTTTTTATCTATGAATGCAGCATGAATTTTATTCTGCTTTTCACTCTCGGAATTGTATACCATGTAATTGTCTGATTCAAAGGGACTAAAGCTAGTCCATCTCAACTCACTAATGCCTAGAACATCAATGTACATTGGTTCCATTTCCTTTTTATAAACTTATCATTTGCAAATACTCATACTTTGTACGTTCCATGCTCTAAATATCATATTACAGCTAATCCTATTCATTTTGGGTGCCTTCCAATCTGGCTTCCACTACTAGTACTAAACTTACTGGTTTTGTTCTGTACCATTAAGCATTAAGGAGGAATCAGCCCACAGCTGACACTCCTGCAGGTTTGCAGAGGCAGTTAATCACAAGGAAGGAAATCGCCATCCTTCTTCTGCAGAACACTTGGTGGCTTTGAGCTGCATGCCTTCAGATTGCACCACAGTTTCTTAATACTAGGCCACCAATGCTCCCTAATACTAAACTTATCAAACAAAATTTTTCCCTACAGTATCGAGACACCACAACAAAGGAAAGAGTCATCGAAATAAAATAGTTGGACAAAAGATTTCAAAAGGCAGTTTTAGAAGAAACACTGTAAGGGCAATGGATCTGAACCTTGTCTTATCCTCTACCATTCTCATCATCTCTAATATTCTTGAGTTCATTGCTGCAGTCACTGTGTCAATTAATCTCACTGAGGTTCACTGTCTTTTTTTCTTAACTCTCCCTCTTTCCAAGTTTGATGTCTTTCTCCAAGGAACAACCCCCTTTAATAAACTGCCCAAAGCATGTGAGAAAAAGCTTGGACATTCTTGCCTTTATGTGGTATTGTGGCTGCACTTTCTCCAAGTTATAGTTACTTCTCTTTTAAATACTTAGTGCTCTTTTCCAAAACAATAGCTCAAAGACATCAAATAGCATAACCTAGTCTCCATCTAATCCATAGGTTTGCTTTGTTGCTTTTGTTTTGAAATGTTATGATGGAAATGACTCATCGCAGTCAATCTCCTGACTGGATTCATCCTAGAGAGGGTTAAACCAGGCTGTTCCTTGGAGGCAAGGATTCTGGGGCTTCGTCTGACATGCTTTGGACATGCTGTAAGGAGAGACAGGTCTTTGGAGAGGGACATCATGCTGGGCAGAGTGGAGGGACAGCGTAGGAGGGGAAGACCCTCTATGAGGTGGATTGATTCAGTGACTGGGGTAAATGGGATGGGTGTGTCAGAGGCAATGAGATTGGCATAGGATAGAGCAGGGTTTAGGGCTGTTGTACATAGGGTCACTATGAGTTGCAAACTACTCGACACAACAACAACAACAATGTATAAATTACACGTTGTTGTTACGTGCTATCGAGTTGCTTGCAACTCATAGGGACCCTATGAGCAATAGTCCTGAAATCTTCTTTACCCTGTGCCAAACTTATTGTCTGACACTCTTGAACTCATTATCCCAGTCACTGAATCAATCCATCTTATTGAGAACCTTCTTCTCTTGCTCCGTACCTCTACCATTCCAAGCATAATGTCCCTCTCCAAGGACTGAACTCTCCTTGCAGCACCCCAGAATATGTCAGATAAAGCCTCAGAATCCTTACCTTCAAGGAAAAACCTGTTTTCACCCTCTCCAGTATTGTTGTTGTTGTTATGTGCCATCAAGTCGCTTGTGACTCATAGCAACCTATGCACAAGAGCTCTAAATACTGTTCTATCCTGTGCCAACCTAGCCATCTCAAATGCACTTATTTCCACTGCTCCAGTCACAGAATCGATCCATCAGATCGAAGGTCTTCCTCTCCTTCGCCTCCCCTCCACTCTGCCAAACATGATGTCCCTCTCCTTGTAACATGCCCAAAGTATGTCAGATGAAGCTTCAGAATCCTTGACTCCAAGGTGAATTCAGGCTTCACATTCTCCAGGACAAACCTGTTTGTTCATCAGTACATGGTATATTCAGCACTTTTCTCCAGCACCACAGCTCAAAGACATCAATTCTCTTTCTATCAACCTTATTCACTGTCCAACTCTCTGATGCATAGCACGTAATTGAGAAAACTATAGCCCGGATCAAGTGCACCTTAGTCTCCAGCCTGACGTCGTTGCTCTTCAGTACTCTACAGAGGTCCCTCACAGCCGACTTTCCCAATGCAATTCTTCTCTTGGTTTCCTGACTGATGCTATTGTGGAGCCAAGTAAACGAAAACTGTTAACTATCTCAATCTCTTCACCATCCATACTGATGCTGCCAATTGGCCCAGTGGTAAGAATCTTTGTTTTCTTGGTGTTGAGTTTCAGTCCATATTGGAGGCTGCAGTCCTTGACCTTCTGCAGCAAGCACTTCAGGTCCTCCTTAGTTTCAGCAAGTAGGATTGTGCCATCTGTACATAAACCTCTTTTTTCTCCTAGCAATTCAATATAGTATATTCAGTATTTAAAAAGTATATTCAATACTTTTCTGCAATACCACAGCTCAAAGGCTTCAGTTTTCCTTCTATCTTCCCTAGTCATTGTCCAGTTTTCTGGTGCATAGCAAGTAATTGCGAAGAACACTGCCTGGATCAGGTGCCCCTTAGTCTCCAGGCTGACATCACTGCTCTTCAGTACTCTGGAGAGGTCTCTGACAGCAGACTTTCCAATGCAATTCATCTGTTGATTCCCTGGCTGCTGTTACTGTGAGTATCAATTGTGGAGCCAAGCAAACTAAAGCTGTTAACTGTTTGTGATGATGCTGCCAGTCAGCCCCATGGTGAGAATCTTAGTTTTCTTGATGATGAGTTTCAATCCATATTTAAGACTGAAGTCCTTAGAGCTGCATTCCAGTTTGGGAAGATAAGTGGAACAGCTGGATTAAACAAAGGTGTGCTTTCTGATTGTTGGGTGTGTGTGTGTGTGTGTGTGTGTGTGTGTGTATACCATCAAATCAGATATGACTGGTACAGGAGGAGATTGTTCCTCCTTCTCCAGCAAAGCATCTGGTGGATTTGAACCATGTACCCTGGGATTGCAGTGTTTTCTGTTTTGATTGAGGCTTGGGTGTGGACTTTTGTCCACAATTCGGTGTGAGCTGATTAGATTTGGCTATGTATTTTAAAAGGCATTTGGTCACCAGTATCGGGTTGTGTTCCAGTTTGGGAAGAAGAGTGAAGTAGCTGTACTCTACAAAGGTGTGTTTTCTATTTTTATTAAGGCTTGGGTGTGGACTATTGCTCACAATTGGGAGTGAGATGGTTTTAATTGTTTTCAGTCAAACATTCTACTAAGTAGTATAGCACTGATCTGTCAATTTACTGCACAGAGTAAAAAACTGACACTGACTTGTCAAATGCAATAATGGTTACCCAGGGTGGACAGTCTTTAGTGGAGCTCCCAAATTGAAACAGGCTTGGAAGCAGGAATGGCATTGCCTCCAGAAACCCTATGAACTTAGAGAAATGATGAAAGCTCTACATGTTCAGGACTTTCACTCATGGGGTTGACAGCATTTAACAACAACAACAACAACTTTGGCCTTCTGCAGCAAATGCTTCTGGTCCTCTGTTTAAGCAAGCATGGTTGTGTCATCTGCGTAATGCATGTTGTCGAT
>NW_006399923.1:178100-197934 GCF_000299155.1 Elephantulus edwardii | reverse complement strand
TGTACATACACAGTATTTAAAAAAGTACCTTCACTGACATAACAGGAGTCCAGAATGAAGGTTGCACAGTGGAGTGGACCTGGGGGGAGAGACTGCATAACAGTGAAAGAGGTTTTTTATTTACTTTTCAAGAAGAGTGAATTTGGGGGTGGGTTGGGTGAGCAGGGAGAAAAGTGAAACAATGAGTGAATGGAAATCCAAAATCTCTGTAAACTTTCATTAAAATTAATTTTAAAAGTACCTTGACTACTATAGGTGCTATTTTTACTTTTTATTCTTAGTATTCTCAGCTGAATTATCTGCAGACAGTATGCATTTTTCTTACATCTGTAAACTTTAATTACTCTATTAGCACTAGAATTAATTATTATCATTCTAAAGGAAGAACTTAAAAATTAACTCTGAAAGATTGCTTTAAGGGCTATTTTTAGATTGTATGTTAATATTATTATATTTATTATTTAACATCAAAATGTAGAAAGTTAATTTTTCATTTAAATTCCTTAGCATTACAATATTTTCATACTTAAAATTCAATGTTGTATGGATATTTTTGTACTTTTCTTTCTTTTATTTTCTTTACACCATCCTTCTTCCTTTCCTTCTATTCTTGCTTAACTATAATTAAGAAAATTATGTTAGAAATCAATCACACATAGCTCTCATTTTTTACGAGTCCATTTTAAATTTAGAAAATTTCAAAATAATATTTGAATAAAATTTATACAAATGTTGTTAATGTTAGTTTTGCTTTCATCTCTATATTAGTTTATTTGGTTTGGATGTATACCTTGCAAATACAATACATAAACCTATTTGAAAAATAGAAACATGCACATTCTTCTGTTAATATTATGGCCTTTTTATTAAATTTCCAATTTACATTAAACAAATGTTTTAGTGATATATTTTTATATAAAATGTTAAGAATACTACAATGATGATTAAATAACAATAGCTTTAACTAAAGCTTAAAACTGTTTTGAGGAATTTCACTATTTTTTACTGATATTACCATTATAGCTTATGCTAAGTGACATTTTTAATATAACATACAAATCATGATGCCCTAAAAGTGTTTAACTCATCTTGCATGTTCAAATTTTCTTAAATATCACTTTAATCATTCCATTTTGGAATTATCTGGCACAATACATAAGGGCTACACTAATATTCCTAAGCTAGGACTTACTATATAGAAAGAGATCGGTTGGCCTAGTGGACAGAAAGTGATGCTACCAAACCAAAGGTGGGTGAATTTTAATCCACAGCCCTCAGGCCTGTTTTTCATTGTTTTTGTTCAAACATTATTCTAGGACTTATAGCCCTGGTGTGTCCACTTGCCATACAGAGGTAACTTGTGGTCACTGTGAAGCTAAACACTGTGACACTGATATGTCAAATGTGTTAATGGTTACCCAGGTTAGACAGTGTTTGGTGGAGTTCCCAGATTGAAACAAGCTTGGGGTGAGATGATATCTCATAGTTGTTTTGATTTGCATCTCTCTTAGAGCTAGGGATTTTGAACATTTCTTCATGTGCTTGTTAGTCATCTGACTATCTTCTTTAGTGAAGTGTCTGTTCATATCTTGTGTCCATTTTTCAACTGGATTATTTACCTTTATCTTCTTGTGGTGCTCAAGTATTTTATAAATTCTAGATGTAAGTCCCTTTCTGACATGTTATTACCAAATACTTTTCCCCAGTGGCTTACCTTTATACCCTGTTGGAGAAGTTTTTGGATGTGACGATGGATTTGATTCTTAGAAGGTCCTATTCATCTATTTTATCTTCTCCTGGTTGTAGATTTTTAAGGATAATTGGAAGACTGTTTATTTTGTGGATTAGGACTACTAGAGTTCATCCAAGCTTTTCTTTAATGAAGTTTATAGTCCTTGGTTTTAGTCCTAGGTTCATGATCCACTTTGAGTTGTTTTTTGTATATGAAGTTAGGTTCAGATCTTGCTTGATACTTCTGCAGATATTTTTCCAATTTTACCAAGACCATTTGTTAAAAAGACTGTTGTTTCTTCACTTAACTGATTTCATCTCCTTGTCAAAAATCAGTTGACCATAGGTAGATGGGTTGATTTTTGGGTTCTCAATTCTATTCCATTGATCTATGTGTCTCTCACTGTGCCAGTCCCATGCTGTCTTAACCACCAAGGAAGTGCAGTAGGATTTGAAATCAGGGAGTGAGATGCCTCCTACATTTTTTTTTCTTTTCTTTTCTATTTTTAAGGAGTGCTTTGCTTATTCGGAGCTTCTTTCCATTCCAAATGAAACTGGAGATTACCATTGCATCCCAGTCAGAACAGAAAAATTTAACAGAGCACCAAGCAACAAATGCTGGCGAGGTTGTGGAGAAACTGGAACCCATATTCACTGTTGGTGGAAGTGTAAAATGGTGCATTCACTGTGGAAAGTGGCGTGGTGCTTTCTCAAAAAGTTTCAAATAGAGATACCATTTGACCCAACAATTCCACTAGTGGGAATATACCCTAAATAGACCATAACTGACATCCAAGCAGATATATGCACAGCCCTCTTTATCGTGGTTTTGTTCACACTAGCAGGAGTTGGAAACAACCTAAGTGTCCATCAACAAACAAATGGATAGAGAAGCTGTCGTATATTCACACAACAGAATACTATGCTGCATTAAAAAACAAGGAATTCATGCAATATTATTCAAAATGGATGACCCTGGAGGACATTATGCGGAGTAAAATATCTCAGTCTCAAAAAGACAAATATTGCTTAGTGTCACTGTAGAAAGGACTGACATCAGGGTTGGGGTAAGGCTGAGAAAAACTGGATGGATTATGTATACTGCATTGAATAAGATAAGGGAAAGAACAGTTTAAAAGCAATATATGACAGGGTATTATGGTTATCACAGGGATCCAGAATTAAGGTTGCATAATGGAGTGCATTTGGGGTGGGGGTGGGGGGTGGAGGGCATGGTGATTGTATACCAATGAAGGAGTGTATATTTTGCTTTTCGAGAGAGAAAAAAGTGCAACAATGAGTGAATGAAAATCCAAAATCTCTGTAAATGTTCATTAAAATTAGTAAAACTAAATTAAATTTAAAAAAAACCAAACAAAAACAAGCTTAGAAGCAAGAGTGGCATCCACTTCCATAATAGCTTGCCTCTGGAAACACCATGAATCGGGAGAGAGGATGAAAGTCACGCAAGTTTTGAGGACTTTCCTTCATAGAGTCACTATGAGTAGTCGAAGACTCGATGGCACTTAAAAACAATAGGACTTATCTTTCAAATTTTGGGGGGAGATTTGTGAATTTGTTAACTTATAACAATCCATTGTCAAGTTTTTGCCAAGATTAAAGAGATAATTTCTTTAATTACTAATAGTAGAAATGTCAATAATGCATATATCATCATTCTGTTCTCACCACCATCGAATCATTTCCAACTCCTAAAGGCTTCATTTGTTTCTGAGATTACTATAAATCTCAAAGGGAGGAGATTACGCATATTTCTCCAGTGATGAATTGGAATCACCAGGGATGAGTGGTCTTCTAGTTAGCAGCACAATGGGTAACACCATCAGAATTCTGTTAACAATAATGTAGTTTATTTTGTATTGTTATGTGTTTTTTAATATTTTCTTCAACTGTCATTGCATGTGCTAAAAGAATGTTTCACATGCGTAATTGTATATTGTTTGTTGTTGCCATTATGTGTCATTGAGTCACCTGTGACCCATAGCAACCCTATGAAAAGCAGCTCTGAACCCGCCCGTCTTGAGCCAGTCTCACTAATTCTGACACGCCAACCCCCCAATGCTCCAATCATTGTATAAATCCATCTCCTTCAAGGTCTTCCTTTCCTGCACTGTCCCTCAAGCCTTCTGAGCATGATGTCCTTCTTCAAGGACCAGGCTCTCCTGGCCACATGCCCGAAACATGGGAGTTGGAATTTCAAAAGCCTAGCCTCCAAGGAGAGACTCAGTTTTACTCTCCCCAAGATAGACCTATTTGTTTTCTTGGCAGTTCATGGTATTTCAAGACTCTTCTCTAGCACCACATTTCGGAGATATTGGTTCTTCTGTCTTCCATTGTTGAACTCTTGGATGCTATTTAATTTAAATAAAATAAATATCACATAGTAGGATAAATAATATAAGCATTATTTACTAGATAAGAAAAACTGTTCAGACAGCAGGAATGCAGTAGGCATGTAGAATCAGGACCATTCAACCACACCAACTCAACAAACTACATGATGTCAAAAGGATTCCTTTTAGTTCAGGCTTGTTCCCACTCTCTCTCACCTATTGCTATCAAATGTTTTTAATACATTGTAATTGATTTGAATACAGTTATTCATATGTATTGAGTTTCATGCATGTACATTGTGTTTTATAGTCTTTCACTTATAATGTGGGGTTTTTTTTTCTCCTTACAGTCATATTACCAATAACTACTTTCATGAAAACATTTAAGCCAGCTCCTTCACACTAATACTTTAAAATTCTCTTTTCAGATAGACACTTTCTGGTTTGTCCATTCCTACCAAACCAGTACTTTGAGGGAACAAACATGTCCATTTTGCTGAGAATCTTCTTGTCAGTTTAAAAACTTTTAATATCTGCACTGAAAAGCAAAGTGCAGTGTAGTGTCAGGAAGTGTGAGGATGTCACAGGATAGAAGAGATTTCAGGACTTTTGTTCATAGGGTCATGATGAGCTGTACTTGACCCAGTGACATCTAACAATAACAATATTAATTAGATTTACTAATTTAGTACCACATCCAGAGACTATACTAATGATTATGGGACTTATTAAAAAAGTAGCAAGTTACAATTCAAATTTGAAGCACTAAGGATATAATTCCTTTTTTATTAATTTTCTCTTTTTTATTTTTAATTGGTTTGCTTACAAAAGTCATATATATTGTGTTTCACCTTATTCCTTATTTATATTGTATTTCTTATATTCTCATGCATTATGTTTTATAAAAGTAATCACCATTGGATATTGGACCCACAAACAGAGACTTTATACCAATGTTCATGGAAGCATTGTTAACCATTGCAAGACCATGGAAATAACCAAAATGGCCAACCACAACTGAATGGACAGAAAAATTGTCGTACATTCACACAATGGAATACTATACAGCACTCGGGAGAAATTATTTTGAAAAATACTATATAACTTGGGAGAGAATGGAGAATATTATTCTCAGTTAACTAATCAGTCTCATAAGACTTACTGCATAAGACCATTATTTTAAAGATAGATGGACAACTGGTAAAGCACGCATGGGAACCCAAGGGGGAAAGGGGTGAGGGTGGAGGGGTAAGGATGGACAAGGGTGAAACCACAGGTTGTGGAGTTTGGTGGGTGGAGGGAGGGGGTTAGAGAAATGGGAAAGATCTGGGTGAAAAGACAGGGTAAGGGTACAATTCTTTAGTAGTTAGATAATCTTCCCAGGCATATTTACTGACAAACCGCACTCTGATTTTCAGTCTTGACATTCTAGATTAGGGCTAATGTGTTCGGTTCAGTGTTACAAAGCTACTGTTCCATTAATTATGTGCACCTCTAATTTTTTCAGTAAAGCTACATTTCAAGAAGCATTCTGACAGCCTGTCTTTCAAGATAAATTTATTTGCTATTTGGAAGCCCATGGCATATTCAACATTCTTCATCAAATCGATTTAGATACATCCATTCTTCTGTTATATACCCTATTCATTGTTCAGCTTTCATATATATATAAGGCAATTGAAAACAACCTATCTTGTGCCAGAAGCATCTAAGTGCTAAAAGTAGCATCATCAATAGTTAGAAAATTATAGAAGTCCTTTACACAGTGCAATACATCTATTTAGTGTCTTGACTAATGTTTTAATGAGTATTAAATGTAAAGACAAAATCCTTCTGTAACTTCAGAGCTGGCGTCAGAAAATCGAAAGAGCCGAGCTCACTCAGCATTTCTTAAGTTAAAGGAGTTGAAAAACAAACTCAAGCCACAGGTGGCAATTCTCAAGGATACTATGGGTAGAATATTAAATGATCTAGGTAGTATCAAGACAAGATGGAATGAGTACACAGAGTCACTGTATCAGAAGGAATTGGCTGACACAGAAGAATTTCATGAAATAACATATGAGCAAGAGCTTATGGTGATTAAGGAGAAAGTTCAAATTGCTCTGAAGGATTTGGCAAAAATCAAGGCTCCAGGGGTTGATCCTTTTCCACCAATCCTGATGCCACATTCCTCCTAGTACGGCCTAGAGACTCGAATGGTATGTTCTACATACAGATTAAAAAGGTATGGAGACAAAATACATCCCTGACAGACTCCCTTCTTGATTTTGAACCATGTAGTGTCTCCCTTCTCTGTTCTGATGACTGTCTCTTGGTCCAAGTATAGGTTTTGCATTGTTGTTGTTCTTATGTGCCATCGAGTCGTTTCCGACTCATAGCGACCGTATGCACAACAGCCCTAAACCCTGCTCTATCCTGCGCCAACCGCACCACCTCTGACACACCCATCCCAATTACCCCAGTCAGTATGTTAATCCACCTGATTAGTGTTCTTCCTCTCTTTCATTGACATTTTACCTTACCTAGCATAATGCCTTATACTAGGGATTGGTCCGTACTGATAATATGTCCAATGTGCATTAGATGAAGTCCCACCACCTTTGCTTCTAAGAAATATTTTGGTTGTATTTCTTAAAGGCGTTTCTCAAAGGTAACAGGCTTTCCGGCGGGAGCAAGCCCTTGAAAGCTCTGACAGGCGTGGTTTTGCATTAGCACAATCAAATGTTCTGGGATTCCCATTATTCTCAGATTCAGCCAGAGCTTGTAGTGATCCACACAGTCAAAAGTCTTTGCATAGTCAATGAAACACAGATATATATTCCTCTGGTATTCTCTGCTTTCTGCCAAGATCCATTTAACATTACCTATAATATCCCTAGTACCATGACCTCATCTAAATCCAGCCTTCGCATCTGGCAGTTCTTTGTTGACATATTGTTCCAAACGTTTTTGGATAATTTTCAGCAGAATCTTACTTGCATGTGATATTAATAATATTGTTCAATAATTTCCACACTCTGTTGGGTCACCTTTCTTTGGAATGGGAACAAATATCAATCTTTTCCAGTCAGTCAGCCAGCTGGCTGTCCTCCAAATTTCTTGGTACAACTTAGTAAGCACAGCCAGGGCAGTGTCTGTTTGTTGAAATATGTCAATTGGTTTGTTTTGTACTTATCTCCCTCACAAAGCTGGGGCCTATGTCCCTGTGCCTTCCTAAGACCCAAAGTCTTCTTTGACTCTTGATGGATCTGCCTATTTACTGACCTGTGATCCCCTGAGATAAACTTGACTTTGTAAGACATATTTTGGATGGAGACTCTTAGAGAAAGTAGGCAAATTTATAGATGTTGTAGGGATATTTTAATGTGTTATTTTCATTATAACCATAGAGGCATTTCCAGACTTCTTCTCAGCAGGGTATTATTGAAAGGCTTAATCCCCTCACTTTCCTGCCTAAACAATCAGATTTACCTCAGTTTCTTTTTGCCCTCTTTCAAACTTCCTGCAGGAAACATGCAACAATATTGTAAGTACAGCATTGATGTTGTTAATACTGCAGGTTAATGTGTAGTGAGATAAGATTTGCTGGTGGCTAGTTGGTATTTTTCCTCTACCTGGCTCATGTTTGTCACCCAATAGTAGAGAAGTTAATCCACAGTTTCTGGTTTTGTTTTTTATTTTTTCTATTGATAGCTGGTTGGTTTGAGGTTGAGTTAGAGATTGACTTTTCACTCTTAGATCTCATCCTAACCTTGCACAGACCAGCAGCCAAAAAAAAAAAAAAAAAAAAAAGAAAAGAAAAGAAAAAAAATCCTTCACTACTGGTTCACTCACTCTGTAGGCTCACTCTAAGACCTGCCTCAAACAACAGCCTTCCTGAATACGTCCTATTATTGTTATGTGTGTCAAGTCACCTGCAAATCATTGAGAAAAATTCTCTTATTTTCAATCACATGTGATGCTTCTGACAGCAGGACAACAAAATAAAGATTGTAGAAGAATTGATTCCTTTGAACTATGGTGTTGGAGAAGAGTTCTCTATGTCCTAGGGATGAAAAAACAACAACAACAAAACCCCCAAAAAATCAAACAAACAAACAAAAAGCACCCAGTTATATCTTGGAGAAGGTGAAGCTAGAGAGTTCCTCTTAGGCAAATGTGATAAAACTTTGTCTAACATACTTTTGTTATGTTTAGAAGAGGCTGCTACATGTAGATGGATATTATGATCAGAAAGGTGGAGGGATGGTGAAAGAAAGGAAGACTTTAAATCAAGTTGATTGAAACAATAATTTCAGCAATGGGCTCCAGTATGTTAGAGAGTATGAGGACGGCTGAGTATAGCACAGGATTCAGGTTTGTTGCTCTTAGTGTTGCTTTAACTTGTACTCAAGTCGGCAGCTCCTAACAACAACAACAACAGTACATTAAGAATTGGTGTTCATAACATTTCAATGTCATAGTCAAACTTATGGCACCTAACAGCAACTATGAGTCTGTGTGTGTGTGTGTGTGTGTGTGTGTGTGTGTGTGTGTAGGTAGGTAGGTAGCTCTGGTAGCCTAGTAGTAAAAAGCTGCACTGAAATCTGAAGGCACAGGGTTCAAATTCTCCAGGGGCTTTTTGCTGGAAAAGAATGAGCAATCTCCTCCTGTGTGAGGAACTGCCTCTGAAATCCTATGGGGAGGGTCAGCTATGGGTTGGTTCTCACTCAGTGGTACACAATAGCAACATATGTATATAGAGAGAGGAAGTGAGGAAAATAAGTAGAGTGACAGAGATTTAGAAAAGTAAATATTTAAAAACTGAAACGTTCTTCTTTTTTTTTTGCATAGAAAAGTGTACTCGGTGCCAGAGGGTGGGTAGGGGAGGATGGGGGAATTGTATGCCAATGAAGGGATTTTTTTTCTTTTACTTTTCAAAGAGAGGAACAAACTGGTGGGGAGGGTTGGGCAGGGAGAAAAGTGCAGCAATGAATGAATGGAAACCCAAAATACCTGTAAATGTTTATGGAAATTAATAAAAATGAAAAAAGTAAAAAAAAATAAATAAATAAACACCATTCTTTTTAAATATTGAAAATTAATATATTCTGGTTCTATGTTTGCTTGGTTTGTTATTTGACTAAATATTTTAAAATAGAGGATAAATTAATTTACATATGACTGAATTTTTTGTACTTCAAACCTTTAAATTATACACTTTCCTAATTGTATAGAATTTATTCACTCTAGATTTAAATGAAATGTTACATGTCTCTAGTTGCTCCCAACTCATAGTGATTCTTTTTTCGAGTTTCTTATCCTATGAACTTTAACAGTAAGGAACGAATGTTCCTCTTGCTCCTGTGCAATTACTGGTAAATTCAAACTAGAGACATGTGCCCTTTAGCCATGGAATATCCTGTGAACTATGCCACTTAGAGCTCAATACATTTATTATAGTATATAATTACGTATATGATGTGCACATATATCTCAGATATTTTGTGCATGTTTTCAGGATAGTTCAGTGTTTCAAAATAAATATTTTTCCTGGAAAAATAGAGGGTCAATATAAGAGAGATAGGTCCTCAACAAAATGAACTGTCAGTGTCTATCATTGTAAATTTAAGAATTTTAGACATTGTGAGAATCACATAAGATTGTATAAGGTTTTGTTCTGTTGTATATTGAGTTACTGTGAGTTGGAGCTGATTGGATGGTACCTGACAATAACAATAATACATCTATCTAGGTAGGCAGTTTTGACTTAGAATTGGATTTTGATTTTTGTTGTTGTTATGTACCATCAAGTCACTTGCGACTCATAGCGACCCTGTGTACAACAGCTCTAAACTCTGCTCTGTCCTGTGCCAATCTCATTGTCTCTGACACACTCATCCGATTGCCCCAGTCACTGAATCAATCCACCTCCCAGAAGGCCTTCCCATCCTGCGCCGTCCCTCCACCCTCCTAAGCATGATGTCCTCTCCTTACAAACATGACCAAAGTATGTCAGACAAAGCCTCAGAATCCTTGCCTCCAAGGAGCAGCCTGGTTTAACCCTCTCCAGGATGAATCTGTTTGTTTTCTTAGCAGTCTATGGTACCATGTATTTTGATTACTGAATGTATAAATATTGAATATATGACTATATTGTCATATATTGTTGTTACGTGCTGTTGAGTCACCTGCAACTCATAGAGACCCTGTGTACAACAGCCCTAAACCTACTCTATTCCATTCCAATTTTATCGTCTCCAACACACCTATTCACTTTACCCCAGTAACTGAATCAATCCATCTCATCTAGGGTCTTCCTCTCCTTCACCCTCCTAGGCATCACGTCTCTCTCCAAGGACTGATCCTGCCTTGAAACATGTCTAAAGCATGTCAGACGAAGCTTCAGAATCCTTGCCTCCAAGGAGCAACCTGGCTTCAATCTCTCTAAGGTGTATTGTCATATACATGCCCCAAAATAAGTTGAGTATTTTCATTTGTTTGTTTACTTAATTGCATCTTCTGTTTGTTTTGAGTGTTAATAGTTGTTGTATGCATAGGAAGTTCTCCTATTGCATGCAATTACAAATGAACAATGCTGAACTTCCATTATAACCTCAATATAAATTTAATTATATTTCAAAACAAAAAAGTAAAATGTGTTCAAAATTAATGAAATAATGTAACTTTATTATTTCATTAAATAGATTGTGTACTGCAGAATAGCCAACACAATACATGATAAAATAATAGAAGATCAAAACGTGTTCAAATAGCCCTGTTGGTTGCAACCCAATGATTTCAGATAGGAGACATTTGCAATACGATATTTACTTTAATAGTCATATTTAAATTTAAGCCAAGGGAAGAATATTTCCATTGAGTAGAAATCTTTGTCATTTACTCTGTAAGGATGTAGTTAGGGTTATAACCAAATCAATGTTTTTCATATCTGTATGCTTTGGTATTGTAAATAGCAGAGAAGGGTGAACGAACAATGAATTTGACATCGACTTAAAGTCTATAAACACCTGGTGCTAGTGGTACCTATTTAAAAAGTCTAAATCTGTCTTTCTGCTAGTTAATAGCTTCCCCTGGGCACACATGAAAAACAAATCCTACGAGGTGTTCACATGTGTTTAATGATTGTTTTATTCATTATGCTATGCAGTTGCTTTCTTTTAACATACTTTCTTGCAAAAATAATAAAGTTTGGCAAAATTTTCACTTTCATGTGCAATTGGAAAGCAGAAATGAGGGGAGTGTAGACAGTTGGGCTCTGTTGAAGCTTGGCCACATATAGTGCTCATTTCTCTAGTTAACCTGATTGCAAAGTGTCCATTTTAATGACACAAATTAGAACTGAACAATATTGTTCAGGATCAAGACGCAATAATAATGTTTGTAAAAGAGATTAATATCTAAGCATGTTTTTTGTTGCTGTTATGTGCCGTTGAGTCGCTAGCAACTCATAGCGACCATATTTACAACAGCTCTAAACTCTGCTTTGTCCTGTGCCAATCGCACTGTCTCTGACACTCCCATCCTAATTACCCTAGTCACTGAATCAATCCACCTCATAGAGGGCCTTCCCCTCCTGTGCTGTCCCTCCACCCTACCAAGCATGATGTCCCTCTCCAAGGACAGGTCCGTTCTTACAACGTGTCCAAAGTATGTCTAAGCATGTAGATGCTAAAAGTGTAACGGGACAGCAGGTAATAAGTGTTGGAGAGGATGTGCTGAGGTAGGAAATCTCTTACATTGTTAGTGGGATTGTAAAATCCTACAACCATTCTAGAAAGCAGTTCAGCATTTCCTCAAAAAACAGAACACGTAAATTTCATATGACCCGGCCATTCCACTGCTTTGAATATACCCTAGGAAAAGGGGAACTGAGGCACAAATGAAAATTTGTACACCAGTGTTCGTGGCAGTATTGTTGATCTTTGCAGGAGCATGGAATCATCCCAAATATCTATCCAAATCCAATGGATTGAGAAATTATATTCATATAGTGGAGTGCTATCCAGCACACAGGAGCAATGGTTTTGTAGATTACTGCTTAACTTGGGAGGGAATGGAGAGCATTGTGCTCGGTGGACTAGCTTGATTCCATAGGGATTCGTACTGTATAAGACCATTATTGTAGAACAAGTATAAGGATCCAGGATTGGGGAGAGTGGGAGTAGAGGGGTGAGTGTGAGTGGAGGCTGGGAGGTTAATCATAGGGTCACATAATTTGATGTGTGGAGAGGGGTTGTGAAGCATATGGGTAAGATCTGGTATGAAAAACAATATATATATAAACTTTGTAAATAAACTGTATAAAATATTTTTTTCAAAAGTAAAAAAAAAATACTCCAAAACATATTAACTATATGAACGATTGACTAAAACATAAGGTACATGAATTAAACATAATGTGTATAAATAATTATAGACACGTATTTACAAATTTGTACAAATATATGTACAAAACATGATGTGTATGAATGATTATACCCAAACTAATTAAAAAACTTAAATCCTTAACAAACAAAAAAATGCATATTTGCCCAGTAAAACAACATGGGCTATTTTGTTGAAGAGAATTAGTAATATTTTTTCCTGATATTTACCTGATTTTTTATACTTCAGTGATTTCACTTTACCATCTCACATTATACCTCTACATCTTCAAAAAGACATTTTCTTCTCCTCCATCAGCAAAACTATTGAAATTTTCTAAGACTATTGTCTACTAAAAAAAAAAAAGATTGGTTATTTCAGTCAATTTTATGTTATCAGAAATCAAGTTTGTTTTTTCTCTTAAGAGTCATTGAGATGATTCTGATTTTCAGTGATTCTCCACTTTTTCAGTAAAATGTCTTTAGGAACCAGCCCATTTAATAACATGTCTAATGTTTGTAAGGTGAAGTTTAGCCACAACATAGATTGTTGTTAAGTCTTTAATTGTGATGACACATCCTTTTTATGGCTCAACTTACAATGCAGATGGAATAGATATGGAGAAAGGATACAACCATGGTATACAACATTCCTGAATTTAAAGCAACCAGTGTTCCCTTGCTCTGTTCAAATGGCTGTTTCTTGGTCTAGGTATAAGTTTCGCATGAGCACAATTAAGTGTTCTAGGATTCCTGTTCTTCTCAGTGTTCCTCCTAATTTGCTATAATCCACATTGTCAAATGCTTTTACATAGTCAGTAAAACACAAATAAACATTATCTGGTAGTCTGAAAATCTCTACATTCAGTCAAAATCCATCTGACATTAAAGTTTATCTCCTTCATACAATGGGCTCTTTTGAATCCAACTTGAATTTCTGGTAGTACCAGTTCAATGTATTATTCCAGTAAATTTTTAATAATTTTCAGGAATATTTTACTTACATATGATACTAATTACTTTTTAATAATTTTCGCACTATATTGGATCACCTTTTTGTAGAATGCAAACAAATGTGAACCTCCTCCAGTCAACTGGCCAGGTAGCTCTCGTTACCATTTCTTGGTATAAGCACATCCATTGCTGCATTTCTTTATTGAGACATGTCAATTGTTTGGCCCTGTTTTATGTCAATGCCATACAAAAACCATGAAATTCTTTGTGTTCTTGATTGTATGTATTTGCTAAAATTATTTGGTTCTAACCAATTCTTTTTGATACAAAAATCCTTCTGGAATTTTTATCACATGTATTGTTCAATATTGTGTCAATGGAATCCTCAACATTATATCTTGAAACATCATATATTTTATTCAGCTTTGGACATGATGGTCTTTTCCCTTTACAAAAGAATATATATCTAAATATTGGAAATGTTCAACAATTTCAGGAGATAACTAATGACCTAAACCTTATGATATTGACAGAACAAGATACTACACTGAAGATTTTAGTGGGATAAAGAAATCTTTGGGAATTGATGTGGTAATAATTAATGGATACAATATCAGAAATGTTTATCTTTCTATGCTAAAACATTTGGAATACCTGTTGGTGACTTGGAAGAAATCTGCATTTATATGTATTTATAAGAAAGATGGTCCCACAGAAAACGTATATGAACAATATTATTAATAATGTATGTACGTAAATACTACTGAATTTAATTAAAGAACAAGCCATATTGAGAGAAAACTGACAGAAGTTTAAGCTGAATTTATTAAAAATAAATAGGTCAAGGATAGTTTCATTCTCCTCCCTATCCTTCATGACACTGCCTATTGGTCCAGTAGTAAGAATCTTTGTTTTCTTGACATTCAGAAGTAATCTATATGGAAGGCTGCCTTCCTTGACCTTCTGCAACAAGTGCTTCAAGTACTCCTCACTTTCAACCAGCAAGGTCAAGCCATCTGCATAACATAGGTTATTGATGAGTCTCCCTCCAATCTTGATGACATAGTCCTATTCATAGAGTCCAGCATCTTGGATAATTTGCTTAGCATACAACAGATTATCTGAGAAGCTAGACTTCTGTACCAGCAGTCAGGAAATAAGGAGACACATTGCATTGGGAAAATCTGCGATTAAGGACCTCTCCAAATTGTTGAGGACTAATGATGTCAGTTTGAGGACTGAGGTGCATCTGATTCAGGGCCCAGTCTTTTTGAGTACCTGCTATGCATCTGAGAACTGGGCAATGAATAAGCCGGACTGAAGAAAAATTGATGCCTGTGAGCTGTGATATTGGAAAAAGGCACTGAGCATCCCATGAATGGCCAAGAGAGAAAACAGTTATGTCTGGAGAGGGTGTGACCATAGTGCTCTTTAGAGGCAAGAATGGTGAGGCTTCAGGTCACATACTTTAGACATGTTAAGGAAGGGCTGTTCCTTGGTAAAGGAAATGATACTAGGAAGGCGGGGGTTTAATGAAGGAGAGGGAGACAATCAAGGAGGTGGATTAACGTGGTGATTGTTGCAATGGGCTCTGGTGTGTCAGGAAGTGTGAGGATGGTATAGAATAGAACAGGTTTCATATCTTTTGTTCATAGGGTCGTTGTGAGTCATTCTTGACTCCCTGACACTTAACAACAATAAAAACAACAATGAGTCAAAGGATAGCATTAATAATACTAGAAGGGTATGAGGTTAAAGCAAAGACTGCAAACAAGGTTTTCATCTTTGCTTTTATGAAGATTGTGCTTATCATAAAAGCATGTATTATGGCAAAAAAGGAAATTTCCAGAACATTTAATTGTGCTGTCAACTATTACTACCTTGACACCATGGTTGTAGACATGAGCAAAATGTAGGCATAACAAAAATTCTAAATTGACTAGATTAGAAAATTTAAAGTCAACTTAATACTGTCAGATGTTCTGAAGTATGTTCAACCAAATGTAATTGTATGAAATGACATTTTATTTTCCTAAGAATTAGGGTTAATGGATAGAAAAGCTGTGGTATATTGACACCATGGAAAACTAAGCAGCTTTGAGAAACAAGAATTTAATAAAATATTATACAAAAAGGGTGATCCTGGAGGACATTATGCTGAGTGAAATATCTCAATCACAAAAGGACAAGTACTGCTCAATGCTACTGTAATAAAACTGGACTGACATCTGGATTGGGGGGAAACTAAGAAAAGAGAGGATAAATGATATACACTGCATTGAAACAATGAGGGAGGAAACTGTTTAAAAGGAATATATGATTAGGTATTATTTGCATGACAAGAGTCCAGAATAAGAGCTGCATAGTAAAGTGGACTGGGGTGGAAAGGAGGATTGTATAAAAATGCAAGATATTTTTTTTTGTTGTTGTTTTTTCAAAGAGAAGAGCGAACTGGGAAGGAGGGGTGGATAGGGAGGGAAATGTGTGACAATGAATGAATGGGGAAAAAACCAAATAAAAATTGTAAAAAAAAGAATAAACATATATTTCCTTGGAGAAAAAAAATAGGGTTGATTTTTATTATAGAGAGAATAGTTACCAGGAAAAGTTAAAGGTAAAAGTTGGATAAAGTAATGTTTCATTAGATGGTTTCCAAAACAGCAGTTTTCTGTTAAATTTCAAGTAAATAGGCAGGTTGTCCTCATTTTCATTTTCTTTCCAAATGTGAGATTAGAAGGTCTAGTGATTATGCTGCTCTCGTAAGTGAGAAAAAGCCCTGCAAGTGTTTGTGGCTGGTGATTAACTCTCAGAACATTCTCTGTGTGAACAATTATTTTTTAAAAAATGTCATTTCTGAGACAATTAATCACTTAGTATTAAAATTAATCTGAATATTAGCAAACTCATCCAGAAAACCAAAGAAAAACATCATACTAAAAATTTAACACTTGTTAATTAAGCTCCTAAAAATAAAATTTAAACATTTACTTGGATTGCCAAAAATATATGAGAAAACATAATTTGAAAATTCAACTTCAAATAAATAACAGATAATTTGGCAAAATTATTTGATAGGTGCCTCTACATGTTTCTCCCATATTATGATAAATTGATAAAATAAATAGAAGTTTGGGTCACTCTCTAGTGTTTTATACTTCTGTAACAGTTGTCTTTCTGTTTTCATTTTCTAAGAAAATCAAAACAAAATTCTCTATAGGTCAAAGGGCACACACAAGCTTTGAAACAGACTTAATTATTAAAAAATCCATAATGTGTGTTCAAATTTGCATTTTTAAAATGACTAATGATTGACTTTAATGTGCCACATTGTATTGCACATTATAAGCATTTGATCATATTTTAATAATATTGGAAAATATAATTTTTAAACATTATTATAGTAATTTAAATTCTTAAATAATTTGAGAAATAATTGTGTATAATTTTAATTTTTATGTAATTTGAATTATAGTAATTTTATTTATATAAATTCATCAACAATTAAATATGTGCACCTACAGTTTTCATAAGCAGTTTAACCACCCAAGAGAAGATTGCCCAACTTTCTCCCACAGAGCAGCAGGTGGATTTGAACCAGGTGTCTTTGGGATAGCAGTACAGCACCTTTTCCACTACACCACCAGAATATCTTAGTTTAAAATAAAGCACCTTTGTTGCTTTGTTGGCTGCAGTACAGTTCCTTTTCCACTACACCACCAGAGTATCTTAGTTTAAAATAAAGCACCTTTGTTGCTTTGTTGGCTTAATAATAAAACTTTAAAACAACATCTTGTTTTTGTTGTTGTTGTTATGTGCCATCAAGTTGCCTGCAACTCATAGTGATCCTATGTACAATAAAACTAAACCCTGTTCTATTCTGTGTCAATCTTACTGTCTCTGACACACCTACTCCCATTAACTCACTGAATCAATCCATATCATCTACGGTCTCCCTCTCTTGTGGTGTCCCTCCACCCTCCTAAGCGTGATGTCCCTCTCCAAGGACTGATCCAGCCTTGCAAACTGCCCAAAGTAGGGCAGAGGAAGCTTCAGAATCACTGCCTTCAAGGAACAGCCTGGTTTCACCATCTCTAGGATGACCTGTTTGTTCTCCTGGCAGCCCAGAGTTTATTCAACACTCTTCACCAGCATCATAGCTCAAAGTGATCAATTCTCCTATACATACCTAGTCATTCTCCAGCTTTCAGATGCATAGCAAAAGGTTACAAAGACCAAGGCCTGTATCAGGTGCACCATAATCTTCAGACTGACATTGCTGCTCTTTCAGGACGTCTATGCAACTGTAAATTTGGGGTTTATTTCCCTTTTAAAAAAATTAAGATTTTAATGAAAGTTTATAGAGAACTTGGATTTCTATTCATTGACTGTGGCTCATTTTCCTCCATACCCCTTTGTTCCCCAGTTCTCTTTTATCTTTGGAATTTTTTTCATTGTTATACTGTCCCCCCATCCATTTTAATATGCAGCTCTTATTCTGAAATCTTGGCATGCCAATACTACCTAATCATATACTCCTTTTATACAGTTCTCTCCCTTGTCTGTTTCATTGTCGTGCATATTATTTATCCCCTCTTTTATTAGTTTCCCCCAATCCCTATATCAGTCCTGTTTTATGACAGTGGCATTATGAAGTATTTGCCTTTTTTTGTGACAGATATTTTACTCAGCATAATGTCCTCATAATTACCTATTTTGTATAATATTTCATGAGTGCTTTATTTTTCAGTACTGCATAGTAATTCGTTGTGTGAATATACCACAGCCTCTCTGTCCATTTGTTTGTTGATGGGCACTTATGTTATTTCCAACTCTTTGCTATTGTGAACAAAGTAGCAATGAACATGGGTGTGCATATATCTGCTTGGGTGTCAGTTCTGCTTTCTTTAGGGTATATTCCCAGTAGTGGAATTGTTGGGTCAAATAGTATTTCTATTTCCTACTTTTTGATAAAGTGCCATAGTTCTTTCCATAGTGATTGCACCATTTTACACTCCCACCAATAGTGAATAAGGATTCCATTTTCTCCATAAACTTTCCAGCATTTGTGCATTGATGCTCTGTTGAATTTTGCTATTCTTACCAGAGTGAGATGATATCTCATAGATGTTTTGATTTGCATGTCTCTTAGAGCTATGGATTTTGAGCATTTCTTCATGTGTTTGTTTACCATTCGAATGTCTTCTTTGGTGAAGTGTCTGTTCATATTCTGTGCCCATTTATCAATTGTTTTGTTTACCTTGATCTTGTTGTTGTGCTTGAGCATTCTATAAATTCTGGATTTAAGTTCCTTATCAGACATGTTTTTAGCAGATTTTTTTCCCCAGTCTGTGGCTTCACATTTTTCCCTGTTAGAGGAGATTTTGGATGTACATTGGCATTTGATTCTTAGAAGGTCCCATTCATCTATTTTACTTTCTTGTGGTTGTGGGTTTTTTCAGGAGGCTTAGAAGACTGTTCATGTTTTGGATTAGTGATTCTTGGGTTCTTTCAAGCTTTTCCCTAATAAAGTTTATAGTCTGTGGCTTTAGTCCTAGGTCCTTGATCCACTTTGAGTTGGTTTTTGTGTATGGTAGTAAAATGTGCAACAATGTTGTTGTTGTTGTTGTGAAGTGCCATGGAGTCATAGTTGACTCATAGAGACCCTATGAACAAAAGTCCTTGACACTTGCATGTCTTTCATCCTTTCACCAGGTTCATAGGGTTTTCCAGAGGCAAGCTATTTACGGAAGTGGATGTCACTCCTGCTTCCAAGCTTATTTTATACAGGGAGCTTCACCCAACACCATCCTCCATGGGTGACCATTATCGCATTTGATACATCAGTGTCACAGTGTTCAGCCTCACAGCAACCGTGAGTTATTTCTGTATGGCAAATTGACACACCAGAGCTATACAACCTAGAAGAATGTTTGACCAAAAACAATGAAAACAGGCCTAGGGCCGAGGATTAGAGTCACCCACCTTTGCCTTGGTAGTATCACTTTTGGTCTGCTAAGCCAACTGGTCTCTCTCTTTGTTATTAAATGCCATTACGTCATAGACAACTCATAATGACCTTATGAACAAAAGTCCTCAACACTTAAATGACTTTCATCCTTTCTTCAAGATCATAGGGTTTCTAGAGGCAAGCTTTTTACCGAAGTGGATGCCACTCCTGTTTCTAAGCTTGTTTTAATTGGGGAACTCCACGCTACAGTATTTTACCATTCCAGCACACCTAAATGTTAGCAAACTCTGGGCCAGAGATCCCTTATTCATCTAGGAAGTCTGCTCTGCAGCCACCCATTTGGGGTATAAAGAGTGTCACAAATGCCCTAGCTTTCCCGACCTGCCTCTCCTTCCAGGCTCCAAAGGCTGCATGCTTCTATCCCGCTGACACTGAGACGCAGAAGAGACTCTGTGCAA
>NW_006399923.1:166199-177977 GCF_000299155.1 Elephantulus edwardii | reverse complement strand
GAGTCAGTGTACTTAAAGGCATTGGCAATAAACATGGTTAGTACAATCCCAACACAGGTATCAAATTAATTTTTCAAATGATCAAAAAGACAATTGTCAAGTTTCTTGCAGAGGAACAAAACATTGAATAAGCAAAGCACTTCTGAAAGACAAAAATGAAGTGAGACCCATAGCATTCCTTGATCTCAAACCTACAGCACAGATGTAATAACCAAAATAGCATGGTACTGGTGCAATGACATCCACATAAACCAATGGAATGGATTCGAGAACCTAGAAAGGAATCTGCCTTTCTGTAATCAATTGATATTAGATAAGGAAACAAAACTTATGAAAGGAGGAAACAACAACATCTCCAGCCAATGATGCTGGTAAAACCAGACTGCTACCTGCAGAAAGCTGAAACAGGATACACATCTCACACCATACACAAAAATCAACTCAAAGTGAATAAGAGACCTGGGAATAAAGCTTCAAACTATAAAGATCATAAGCGATAAAATGAGACCAAGATTCGAAGGCCTAGCCTGTGATATAAAAAGGCTGCCAAATACAGCCAGAAATGTACAGTCATGAGACAATTACATGAATGCATGCGACCTTCTAAAGATTAAGTCTCTGCGTGCATCAAAACCTTTTTCCACTAAAATAAGACAAACTCTACTGACTGGTAAAAAAAAAAAAAATTTGTCAATATCACCTCAGACAAGGGTCTTATACCAAAGGTTATCGGAATACTGCAGGGCCTCCCAAGAAAAAGACTGATAATTCAATTACAAAATGGGCAAAAACATGGGAAGATTTAAACAGTGGAAGACATTCAGGTGGCCAACAGACACATGAAGAAATGTTTAAAATCACTGGCAGTAATAAATGCAAATTAAAACCACAATGAGACTTTGTCTCACTGCAGTAGAAGTAATAATATTGAATAGGAAAACAAGCAATAAATGTTGGAAAAGATTTGGCGAGATTAGAACTCTTGTACACTGTTGGTGAGATTGTAAAATGGTACAACCAATCTGGCAGGCAGTTTGATGCTTCTTAAAAAACTTGAACATGCAAAGTCAATGTGATACAGCTATTACCTTCCTAGAAATATACTCCAAGAAAATTAGAACTGAAATACAAAGACTTGTACATCGTGTTTATAGCAGCAGTATTCACCATCTCGAGAACATAGTAACAGTCCAAATGTCCAAACACAATCAAATAGATTGTTAAATTGTGGTACACTCACATGATACTATGCACCTCTCAGGAGCAAGCATTTCCAAAAATACTTTATAACTTGGGAGAAACTTGAGAGCACTATGCTGAGTGAAATATCTCATAAGGAAAATACTGCATAATACCATAATTATAAAACTAGAATGACAACTAGTGAAATGTGTATGGGGGGCAAAGGGAGGAAGGGGTGGTAGCATAGAGGTGAGGATGAGTAATGGGAAATCACAGAGTTGCAGAATTTGGTTGGTGGAGAAGGGGGTAAAGGAAATGGGGAAGATCTGGACAGGAATGGAAAAGATGGGGTAATGGTGTGCATAGTCCAATGGTGTTTGTTGTTGTTGTGACTCATATGCACACGTTTTACATTAGCTCTGACTCCTGTCCTATTCGAACTCAGTCTCAATGACTCTGATACTCCTACCACCATTACCCCAGTTACTGTGTCAAACTATCTCATCCAGGGTCTTCCTCTCTTGTTCTTTCCCTCTACCTTTCCAAGCATGATGCCTCCCATGGACTAGTCCCTCCTGGCCGCTACCCAAAGTATGTGAAATGAAACTTCAAAATCCTTGACTCTAAGAAGACATTTGGCTTTAATCTCTCCAAAACAGTTATGTTTGTTCTCTTGGAGGTCTATGGTAAGTTTAATACTCTTATGCAGCATCACAACACAAAAGCATCAATTCTTCTTCTGTCATCTTTAGTTATTGTCCAGCTCTCTGATGCATAACAAGACCATGAAGACCATGGCATGGATTAGACCCACCTTAGTCTGTTCACTGATATTTTTATTCCTCAGTACACTGGAGAGTTCCCTCACAGCAGAGTTTCCCAATGCAAATTAGTCTTTTGATTTTCTGACTACTGATTCCAAGAGTGTTGATTGTGGAGCTGAGCAAGCTGAAATTTTTAACAACATCAATCTCTTCTCTATCTATCATCGTGTTACCAATTGGCCCATTAATTTTATAAAACACAATGTATTAGAATAGAAAAAAAAAACAACTCCATTATGTAAACAATTAACACAATGTACATGAATAATTGTATCTATACCAATAAACAAAATCAAAGATTATTTTCATTTCTATTGAGTGATTTTTTGAATTGTTGTCTACCATCAAGTTGTATCTGACCCATAACTGATCTTTTTGAGAGTCAGTTAATTGTACAATAAGTGAATGGTCATCTTTCTCCCTTGGAGAAGCTGGTGGATTCGAACTGTGTTTTTTTGAGGACTGCAGCACAGCTTCTTGCCAATAGGCCACCAGAGCTTCTGAAACCAAAATAAAGGTATTAGAATAAACAACATAAAAGTAAATAAATAAAGGGGGCATTGTTGTTGAGGGTTGAGTTTCAGGTTGTTTTGTTGGAATTGGAAAAAAAAACCCAAAAGACACGGGGAGTAAATGGAATACTAATTAACATATTTCAATATTATAATAAGTTAAATAATATAATCTTTTTTTGCTGTCTGTTTGCCGGAAACTTGACAGTAACACCCTGATGAGGGTAAGCACGATGGAGATACATCACTCTCGGAGAGGTTCAGAGAGTCAATCCAGCACAATTTTAATGGGATCTGCAGTGTACTTTTAAACAGGAAGACAGGATTGGGTGGGCTTACAGACATGAGACATGTGGATTGCTCAGGAGAATCTCAGCCTCGTGCAGACCACTCTCAGCTCAACAGCCAGACATGTTCCCAGGTGGCAAGCTTTCTTAAGCCCATACAGCCAAACACTGAGAGCTTTCTCTAACCTGTATTAAAGTCCATTGGGAGGCTTGCCCTTATGTGGAGCTTAGGCGATCTGTCCTGGCCAGAGGCCCTTGCTTCCTACCCAACATTCACTAACAATCTTTAGTTATTTCATTAGTACAACTTAATTTTAATAATTCTGATTTATTTCCACATTTTTAAATTATATTGCAAGAAATGTTGAAGGATATTTATAAGTAATTTGTCTTTTACACTTAAAATTGGTAAATATTATGTAAGAATTTCAATCCAACATGCCATAGCAATCTTGTTGAGTGGCAGTATTGTTGCTGTTATGTACAGTTAAGTTGATTGTGACTCATAGCAACTTTATATACAACATCCTTGAACCCTGCTCTATTCTCTGCTAACCTTACTGTCCCTGACATGCCTACATACATTACCAGAGTCATCGAATCAATTCCTCTCATCCAGGGCCTTTCACTACTGTGCTGTCCCTCCAGAGTCTTCCTCTCTTGCGATATCCCTCCACCCTTCAAGCATGATGGTCATCTCAAAGTACTGGTCCCTCCTTGCAACATATCCAAAGTATATAAGACAAAGCCTCAGAATTTTTCCCTCCAAGGATCAGCCTGATCTGACCCTCTCCATGATGAATCTGTTTGTTGTCCTGCCGGTACACGGTATATTCAGTCATCTTCTGGAGCACCACAGCTCAAAAGAATCAATTCTCCTATTATCTCTAGCCAGTGTCCAGCTTTCTGATGCATAGAAAGTAATTGCAAAGACTATGGCCTGTATTAGGCACCTTAGTGTGCAGACTAACATCATTGCTCTTCAGTATTCTGGAGAGGTTCCTGACAGCAAAATTTCCACATGTAATTCATCTGTTGATTTCCTGGCTTCTGGTATCAAGAGTATTTTGTGGAGTCAAGTAAACTAAAGCTGTTAACAATCTCATTCTTTTTAGTGTTTATCATGATGCTGCCAGTTGACTCATTGGCGAGAATGTTAGTTTTCTTGATGTTGAGCTTCTATCCATATTGAAGGCTGTAGTCCTTGACTTCTGCAGCAAGTACTTCAGGTCCTCCACAGTTTCAGCACACAGGGTCATGTTATCTGCATAATGCAGGTTGTTGGTGAATCTTCCTCCAATCCTGATGCCATACTTCTCCTCATAAGGTCCAGCCTTCTGGATGATCTGTTCTACATATAGATTGAGAAGGTGTGGAGAAAGGGCACATACCTGGTGCACATCATTCCCAATTTTGAACCATGCAGGCTTTCCCTACTCTCTTCTAATGATTGCCTCCTCATCCAAGTGTAGGTTTTACATAAACAAAATAAAGTGTTGTGGCGTTTTCCTTCTTCTCAGAGTCAGCCACAGTTTACTGTGATCCACACAGTCAAGTGCCTTTGCATAGTCAATGAAATACAGATGTCCTTTTGGTACTCTCTTCTTTCAGTCAAGATCCATCTAAAATTAGCTGTAATATCCCTAGTGCCACAACCTCTTTTAAATCCAGCCTGCGTATCTGGCAGTTTCCTGTTGATATGTTGCTCCAGTTGTTTTTGGATATTTTTGAGCAGAATCTTGCTTGCATGTGATGTTAATTGTATTGTTCGATAATTTCCGTACTGTCAGGTCACCTTTCTTAGGAAAGGGAACAAATATAGATCTCTTCCAGTCAATTAGCTAACTGTTTGTCCTCCAGATTTCTTCGTCTAAATTGGAGAGTGAATTCAGGGCCATGTCTGTTTGTTAAAACATGTCAATTGATATATTGTCAATTCCTGGGTCCTTGTTTTTTTGTCAATTCCTTCAGAGCAGCTTGAACTTCTTCCTTCATCACCACAGGCTCTTCTCATATATTATATTATGAAATTCTTTCTTGTCAGACAATTCCCTTTGGTACAGTGACTCTGTAAACTCCTTCCATCATCTTTCAATGCTTCCTAGATCATTTAAAATATTCTGCCCAAAGCATCCTTAGTTGTTACAACTCATGGCTTGAATTTGTTCTTCAATTCCTTCAGCTTGAGAAATGCTGAGCAAGTTCAAGGCTTTTGATTTTCTGACTCCAACTCTTTGCACATTTAATTAGAATACTTTGTTTTGCTACACTGTCCTTTGAAGTCTTCTATTCAGCTCCTTAAATTTTTCCCTTTGCTTTGGCTTCTTGGCATTCTGTTGCAATATTCAGAATCTCATCTGACATCCATCTTGGTCTTTTCTTCCTCCTTTGCCTTTATAATGACCTTTTGCATTCTTCATGCATGATATTCCACCTTGACTAGAATATGCTTAGTTGTTGGTCTGTTCTACAATCAGCACCTGGCCTAGTTTTCATAGCTGATATTTAGCTTCTGCAGCAAATCTTTGCACAGATGTAATCTGTCTGATTCCTATGCATACCATAAGGTGAAATCCATATGTCTAACATGTTTTTGTGTCTTATAAAAATATTTTCAATGAATAAATTGTTGATTGAACAGAATACTATCATTCTACCTCCAGTTTCATTTATATTACCAAATCCATGTTTTCCAACTACTGACCCTTTTTCTCTATTTCCAACTTTTACATTCCAGTCATCCATTATTATTAATACATCATGGTTACATGTTCAATCGACTTCTGATAAGTGTAAATTTTATGATTTTCAGGTTTTGTGAAAAAAAAAACAACAAAACAAAACAAAACAAAATAAATGATATTGAGCCTAACCTTGCAAAATAAAGACATAGTTCTACTTTTATCTTTGACTCCAGGGAAATACAAGCTGTAGTAATGAAGTGCCTTCAACTATCATTTCCAGGACATGTCAGAGGAGATGTGCTGAGGAGTAAGGTCTTACCCGACCACTTAAAAAAAAAGACAAAGGCTCAGGGAGGTCTTGTTGGCAAAGGTGCTAAGACTGAAGCTATGCAATGGAAACGTTTCATATCATATTTGTGCTCCTCTTCCTTATGATGATTTTTTTAATGTAACCAAGTATGTTGTGTGCATTTTTCAGTTTAGTGTCCTCTAGTGACTTGCTATTGTTGTTAGGTGCATAGGATGTTGCTATTATCCTGGAAGTTACATTTATGAAGTGAAGTTGCATTTATGATTATCTCTCTTTATATTATTTTATTAAATTACAGTTGAAAGTAATAGGTATAGTGTATTCTATGAGAGTGGAAGGGAGAGGTTGAATAATGGCTACATGAATTGATGATGTCAGATACTTACCAAAGAAGTTAGAAAACTGGGAAATTATTGGAGTTTGGTGTTTTTGCATGTGCTACTTTTTTATTGCTTGTCTATAATATTAGTGATATTGTTTGATAATTACCTCACTATGTTGGATCACCTTTTTTTGGAATGAGAATAAATGTGAATCTCCTCCAGTGAGTTGGTGAGGTGGTTGTCCTCCAGCTATCTTGGCAGAGCCTAGTGAGCATGTCAGGGCTGCATCTGTTTGTTGAAATATACCAATTGGTATTCCATCAATTCCTGTGGCTTTTCATCTAATTCCTTCAGAGCAGCTTGAACTTCCTCCTTTATCACTATTGCCTCTTGAACATGAGTTGTTTTATGAAATTCTTCTATGTCAGCCAGTACTTTTTGGAATAGGGCTCTTGACGCTTTGTATTTCTTACATCTATTTTGTTGTTTCCTGGATTATTCCATATATTTTGCCTGTGTGTGTATATGAGTGTGTGTGTGTGTTATGTGCTGTTGAGTTACCTGCGACTCGTATTGTCATAGCAGCCCTATGTACAACAGCTCTGAACCCTGCTCTATCCTGAGCCAATTTCATCATCCCTGACACACCTATTACTGCAGCTACTGAGTCAACCATCTTATCCAGTATCTTCCTTTCTTATGCTGTTCCTCTACCCTTCCAAGCATGATGTCGCTTTCCAAGTACTGGTCGCTCCTGGCAATATGCTCAGTGTCAAATAGAGCTTCAAAATACTTACCTCCAAGAAGCAGCCTGCTTTCACCCTCTCCAGAAAATACCTATTTGTTCTCTTAGCAGTCCGTGGTATATTCTATGCTCTTCTTGAGCACCAAATCAAAGGCATTTATTCTTCTTCTAACACACTTAGTCATTGTCCAGCTCTCTGCTGCACAGCAAAAAATTGTGAAGACCATGGCCTTGATTCCGCCCATAGTATCCTAAAGTATTTCAACTTCTTGTTGTTGTTGATTGCCTTCGAGTTGATCATGACTCATAGCGACCCTATAAACAAAAAAGCTTGAATCCCCTCCACAACTAATATTTATCAAAGTTCATAGGGTTTCAGGAGGCATTTTTTTCTTCAGTTCCTTCAGCTTAAGAAAAGCTAAGCAAGTTTGTCTCTTTTGATTTTCTGTCTCCAGCTCTTTGCACACTTCATTATAATACTTTGCATTGTCTTCCTGAGTTTCCCTTTTAAATTTTCTCTTTAATGACAAATACTATATGGTGCCACTGTTGTAGAATGAGGCTGACAACAGGTTGGGGTAAGACAGAAAAACTGGATAAATTATGTTTACTGCATTGAAGCCAATGAGGGAGAGAATTGTTTAAAAGTAATATATTTTAGGGCATGATTATCATAAGAGTCTGGAATGAGGGTTGCAAAGTGGAGTATACTCGGGGTGGGGTGTGCAGAGGAATGGTATACCAATGAAGGAGTTTTTCTTTTGCTCTTCAAGGAGAAGAGTGAACTGGGGGTGGGGGTGGGGTGGGCGGGGAGAAAAGTGCAACAATGAATGAATGGAAATCCAAAATCTCTTTAGATGTTCATTGAAATTAAAAAAAATATTTTTTTCTTTAACTCCTTAATTTCTGATTTCCTCTCTTTACTGTGGCTTCTTGGTGCTCTTCTGCAATATCAATAATAGACATAAGGCAATGGTAACTAATTATAGAAAATATGTATGAATATTTGTATAAAACACAAAAAAGCAAGGACAGAACACAATATACATGAATGATTATATACAACTAATATTTTTTTGTAATAAAAGGTGCAAAAAAGCCTGAACTACAAAATATTTCTTATTAGTTCACCAGCTATGAGACCAACATTAAAAAAGTATAAAAGTCTTGTAATTATTGCAAAGAACTATGGAAGGTTATCTCCATCCAGATTATCTATGTTTGTCTCTCACATATGCACTATTCTGGCTTTATAAGGAAAAAATGAGCTTTTTAAAAAAGTTTATTAGGTTTAATTTAACTTTACTGGGGAACAAAATAATAGAAAGTTTTTTTCCTAGTATTTCAGGTTAAGTCTACAGCACCAAAAACTGAATAGAATTTTAATTATTCCTTTAACATTTGGGAAGGAAATGAGCTTTTAATTTTTTATTTTACATTTTTAACAAACTTTTATATTTGGTTAATTAAACAATCTTATCTTAGAATTGTCCCTTCTAAATATATAAGCATATATAACTGTCTCTTCTAAATTATATAAATATCTAATCTTCTAATTGTTGGACTTCTCTTATTTATCTGTGCTTTTGTGTTTATGTTTTTAAAGTACTGTATCTTTAATATTAATTCTGGTAAATTTTTGTGTGAATATTTAGGTTGGAAAAAGAGATAATCATTGACAAGTAGAAGAAGTTTTCTGGTCACCTGAAGAATAGATTTCTCACTTATAATTAATCACATGTCAGCTCCTATGCCTGTGTAATTAATGACACCTACCCACAAGGCCACGATGTATAAATGTGTTGCTTATCTAGTTGAAAAAAAATACCAATGTTTTAATGATCACAGCAGTGAGAGGTTTTTGCTAATTCTGTATTTAACTAACGAGGCAAACATTGCTATCAAGTCAGAACTGACTTAAATCTGAACCTCTAGCAGGATTCCTATAAATAAACAAAAATACATATTTATTCTTATGTATATAATAATTAATACATTATTTTAAAATAAAACTACAGTATGACTTAAAATAAACTTGTATTCACACACAAATGCATATATATTTAAAAATAAAATAAATTGAACTATCTTTCAATTCTTGTACTACCAATGATATTGCATAAAGAATGTTCTTAAAAAAAATTAGATCATTTTTCAAGGACCAATCTCTCCTCGCCATGTGTCCAAAGGAAGTGAGGCAGAGCTTAAATATCCTAGCCTCCAAGGAAAGACTACATTTTACCTTCTCAAGAGAGACCCACTTGTTTTACTGGCAGTCCATGATATATTCAAGACTCTTCTCCAGCACTAGAACTCAAAGGAATCTATTCTTCTTTTGTCATCCTTAGTCATTGTCCAACTCTATGAAGCTTAACAAGTAAATGAGAAGGCCATGGCCTGGAGTAGGAGCACCTTTGTATCTAGACTGGCATCATTGCTCTTCAGCACTCTAGAGAGGTCCATGACAACAGATTTTCCCAATGCAGTTCGTCTCTTGATTTCCTGACTGCTGGAGTTAAGAGGGTTGATTGTGGATCTGAACAAACTATAAATGCTTTATATTATTTCTATATTTTTTAATTTATTGATTCTTGCCTTGTGACCTAGAACATGATCTATTCTGGAGAATGTTCCATTCATATTGGAGAAGAAGGGATATTGTGCTTTTTTGAGGTGGATTAGCCTATAAATATATCTGTGAGATTGAGTTGGTTTATTGCATTTTAATTCTTTAGTGTCTTTGTTGAGTTTCTTTTTGGTAGTTGTATCTTTTCTTGAGAGGGGTGTATTGAAGTATCCAAGTACTATAGTAGTGTTTTCTAATTTCTTTTTTAGTTTTGTTAATGTTTGTTTTATGTATTTTACAGGGCTTTCATTTGGCGCATAGATATTTATTATTATCATGCTCGGAATGGAGAATGGACAGTGCAGGAGGGGGAGACCCCGAATGAGATGAATTGGTACAGTAACTGGGGAAATGGGGGTTGGTTTGTCAGAATAGTGAGACTGGCTCAAGACAGGGAAGGGTTCAGAGCTGCTGTAATTAGGGTCACTATATATCACAGGTGACTCAATGGCACATAAAAACAATAACATTATGACAGATTTGGAAGCAGTAGTGGCATCCACTTCCTAAATAACATGCCTCTGGAAACTCTATGAACTTTGATAAATGTCAATTGTTGTAGAGGGGCTATAGGCCTTTTGTCCATAGGGTTGCTGTGAGTTGTGCTTGACTTGAAGGCAATCAACATCAACAACTAAATGTACGCCTCTAGGGAACTGAGTTTAAAAATTTACTTTAACTCTCCAAAAACCCCTTAAGAAGTACGGTTTGTGAGATATCAAAAATGTAATTTTCCTAAACCTGTTTTGATAGTAAAGGCAAGAAATGTACTTTCCTACAGCCCAGAGTAAGACATACATTGCAAAGAGGACTGAGGGGAGAGAGAAGAGGAAGGTAATTAGGTAACAAAGAAAATATTTAAAAAATTAAAAATGTGAACAGTGGAAGAGGGATGGAAGCAGGGACAGGAGGTAAAAACATGCAACCATGAATGAATGAAAATCTGTTTCTGTAAACTTTCATTAAAACCACAAATAAAATTAAAAAAAAACAGTTATTTAAAAATTATTTCAAGGCACAAGGGCAATGGCACACAAGGGTGACAGTGCACGAAGTCTTATTTGCTGAGGACTGGTGACTTGGCAGTTTAATATCTGGGAACAGACTGCAACCCCTAACTCCCAGCACTGCCCAAGCCCTGCACCTCTACCTCTGCCACAGCACCATGTCCAGGGACACCACCCCACTACCATCGAGCTTCCCCACACTTCTGGCACACCTTGGTGGCCTCGCCACAACACTGCATCCCTGGCGGTGCTCCAGGGCCACTAGAGACTCCTTCACGCAGCACAGAGACCTAACAGCAGCCGTGGACAGTACGATTCTGAGTCAGCACACAAACGCACACTGCAGATCCAGCCATCATCTTTAGCCACCAATTGAGCTGCTGTGGGACTGATCTACCATAAGAAAGGCTGGTAGGATCAAATTGGGTTTTCTTGGGCACCGCCAATTGTCTGGGAGAGTACCCAAGCGTGAGCCCACTGGTGGGAATCTGACTGAGCTCTCTCAGGCCACGCCAACTGCACAGGAATGAGCAGGCCAGTGATAATTTGGCTGAACTTTTGTGGACACTGCAGACCAGCGAGTAGGTTGGTGGGAATTTGACTTTGTCTTGTTGAGTCCCCTTGGACCCAGGACCCTCCCTGGGCAGGGGCCACTGTGCAAGCGCAATTGCGTGATTGCTACTGGACAGGGACCAGTGAATAAAAAAATCACTGGCCTTAAGACGGATAGCTGGAATTGGAATAGGGAGTCCAATTGTAAGCACAATCAGAAAACTGAGGTCTGAGTGAGGTCCCTAAGTGTTTGACTTGCCCTTGTGATTGCCCCAAGCACGTGCATGCACCACCCCATTTGGCTCCACACCTGTGTCTACAAGTCTGGTTAAACAACCTGTCTTTAATTCAGAGCACCTTGACCTGTCTTACCTACAAGAGGCTGCTCTCACAGGCTGTGAAATGACATTTCCCTGGAGTGAGATGTTCAGAGAAAAACACAATTGGGATAGCTACCCAACTGATTTATAGAGTATTATCTTCAGATCAAGAACATATCAATGTCTCAAAGAAAGCAAGCTGTCCTACGCAATATACAAGCACAAAGCAAGATGTCACCCCCAAAGGGTGACACAGTATCATTGGATTTCCTCAAGCCAGAATGTCTGATGGAACTTTCTGACACAGAATTTAAAAGAACAGTGATTGAATATTTTCAATGGATGAAAGACAAACTTGAAGAATTACAGGACACTACAAGCAAAAACCAGGAGGAACTAAAAAAAA
>NW_006399923.1:163743-164364 GCF_000299155.1 Elephantulus edwardii | reverse complement strand
AAAACAGCAAAAACCCGACACTCTCTATAAAAACCAAAATTATAAAAATTAGAGCAAAAATAAATGAAATAAAAAGCCAAAAAATAATTGAAACTATCAACAAAACTATGAGTTGGTTCTTTGAAAATGTCAATAAAATCGGCAGACCATTAGCAAAACTCACTAAAGAAAAGAAAGAGAAAACACAAATAATGCAAATAAGAGATTAATCAGGCAACATCAAAACAGAACCAACTAACATAAAAAAGCTAACATTAGAGTATTATGAAATATTATAATCAAACAAATATGAAAACTTAGAGGCAATGGACAAATACCTAGAAATGCACAACCTATCTAAACTAACAGAAACTGAAATGGAACATCTGAACAGACCCATTACAAAAGAAGAAATTGAAAAGGTAATACAAAAACTTCCAACCAAAAAAGCCCTGGACCAGATGGTTTTACAAGTGAATTTTATAAAACATTCAAAGAAGAATTGTCACCAATTCTACACAAACTATTTCAGGAAATAGAGAAAGAAGGAATTTTCCCAGATTCATTCTATGAAGCAAACATATCCTTGATACCAAAGCCAGGAAAGGACACCACCAAAATAGAAAACTATAGGCCAATATC
>NW_006399923.1:141834-160003 GCF_000299155.1 Elephantulus edwardii | reverse complement strand
TTTCTCAAAAATTTGCAAATAGAGATATCATTTGACCCAGCAACTCCACTACTGGAAATATATACCAAAGAGACCATAACTGACATCTAAGTATATATATTCACCCCCATATTTATCATGGCTTTGTTCACAATAGCAAAGAATTGGAAACAATCCAGGTGCTCATCAACAAACGAATGAATAGAGAAGCTTGGTATATTCACACAATGGAATACTACGCTGCATTGAAAAACAAGGAACTCATGTGATATTATTCTAAATGGGTGAGCCTGGGGGACATTATGCTGAGTAAAATATCTCAGTCGCGAAAGTACAAATACTGCATGGTGCCACTGCTGTAAAATGGGACTGATACCAGGGTTGAAGTAAGATAGAAAAACTGGATAAATTGTTTATACTGCAAAGATGAGGGAGAGAATAATTAAAAAGCGATGTATGATGGGGTATTATGGTTCTTACAAGAATCCACAATTAAGGTCGCATAGTGGAATGTACTTAGGGAGGTGGGAGGGATACAAGGGGATTGTATACCAGGGAGGGAGTTTTTCTTTTACTTTTCAAAGAGAGGTGCGAACTGGGGAGGGGGGGACAGGGGAGAGTGCTGGGCTGGGAAAGAAGTGTAGCAGTGAATGGATGGAAATCCAAAAATCTCTGGAAATGTTCATTAAAATGATTAACGTAAATAAAAAAAGAAAAAAATTTAGTTCAAATAGTTACTGTAATACCTGAAATTTTGATGTTCAGAAAAATTTTGTTAATAATTGTTACTGACATGTCCTGTCAATTCAACTACTCATTGAACCATTCTGCACAATAGCTCTGAACCTTGCTCTTTCTTGAACTAGTACTCACTGCCCGTGACACACCTACTTTCATTACTTCAGTTATTGTATCAATCCATCTAATCTGGGGTCTTCCTCTACTGCACTGTCCTTCAACCCTTTCAAGCATGATATCCTTCTCCAAATACTGGTTATTCCTGGCTATATGCCCTAAGTATGTGAGACAGAGTCTCAAAATCTTTCCTTTCGGGGAGCAGTTTGGTTTCACTCTTTCCAGAACAGACCTGTTTTTTCTCTTGGTGGTCCATGGTATGTTTCATAATTTTCTCCAGCACCAAAACTCAAAGACATAAATTCTTCTTTTGATAATTAATTATTATTAGTAATCTCTCTCTCTATATATATAATTCCTATAATTAAATACTCTAGGGTATTTTCTTTATATTCATAAAAGACATAATTTTAATACTTAAAAAACTAAACATATGTTAAAAAATGTTTAATTTTAACCTGAGACAAAGATAACATTGATTTAAAAATATTCCTTTTCCCACTAGTTTATTTACAAAATTCTAATACAAATTTCAACAAATTCTTTCAATTTCCCTTGCCCCCACCCATCAAATTGTACAACCCAATGATTAATCCCCTCTTCTGCCTGCACATCTACATCTTTCTGTTTCCATCCTCTCCCACCCCTCCTGTATCCTCATACTCATTCTACAGTAATGGTCTCATACAATATTTATCCTTGTCAGGCTAAGTTAGTTCAGTCATCATAATGCTCTCCACTCCCTCCCAAGTCAGGCAATAATTTACAAAGTTATTGCTCCTGCCTGCTGCACAATATTCCATTGTGTGAATGTCCCATAATCTCTCAATCCATTTGTTTGTGGTTGGACATTTGGGCTCTTACCATGTTCATGTATGGTGAATCATGCTGCTATCAACATTGGTGTACAAATCTCCATTTGTGCCTCAGTTCTCATATTCTCAGTAGTGGAATAGCTGGGTCATATGGAATTTCTATATTCAGTTTTTTGAGGA
The DNA here is from genome assembly GCF_000299155.1 of Elephantulus edwardii. Taxonomy (NCBI): domain Eukaryota; kingdom Metazoa; phylum Chordata; class Mammalia; order Macroscelidea; family Macroscelididae; genus Elephantulus; species Elephantulus edwardii. The sequence continues at coordinate 158,174 of NW_006399923.1, read as the reverse complement.
AGTGCCAAACTGACTTCCAGAATGATTACACCATTTTACAATCCCACCAAAAATGTATAAGAGTTTATTTCTGGCCACAACCTCTCCAACATCTATTACTTGCTTCCCTGTTAAACTTTGCCACTATTATTGGAGTGTGATGATAACTCATTGTGGTTTGATTTGCATCTCTCTCATTGCCAGTGATTTGGAGCATTTCTTCATGTGTCTGTTTGCCATTCAAATATTATCCTCTGTGAAAATTCTTTCCATGTCTTTTGCCCATTTTGTAATTGGGTTATCCATCTATTTCTTGTGGAGGCTTCAGAGTATTCTGTCAACTCTTGTCTGAGATGGCATTACCAAATGTTTCTTCTCTCAGTCTGTAGATTTTCTTTTCACAGTGCTGGAAAAAGTTTTTGATGTGCATAGAGATTTAATCTTTAGAAGGTCCCATGCATCAATTTTATTCTCTTTAGATTGCGCATTTCTGGTTGTAGTTTGCAGTCTCTTTATACCTTGACTAGCACGTCTAAGCTTGATCCCAGTTTGTCTCTTAAGAACATTTTGGTTTTAGTCTTTACTTCCAGGTCTCTGGTTCATCGTGAGGTGATTTTTGTGTGTGGTGTGAGATGTGGATCCTGTTTCAGCTTTCTGCAGGTGGAAGTCCAGTTTTGCCAGCACCATTTGTTGAAGAGGTTATCATTTCCTATTTAATAGCTTTGATTTCCTTGTAGAATATCAGTTGATCATAGATAGCTGGGTCTCTTTCTGGGTCCTCAATTTTGTTCCATTGGTCGATGTGCTTGTCATTGTACTAGTACCATGCTGTTTTGGTTACCACTGCTGTATAGTAGGTTTTGAGGTCAAGGGGTGCTATGCCTCCAAACTCATTTTTGTTTCTCAGAAGTTCACGGATAGGAAGACTCAATATGATGAAAATGAATCCCAATCTTGGTACCAAATTCATTTTTCAAGGAGATTGAAAGGGAAATTATCAAATGTATTTAAAATTCTGTGAATAATACTTGCTCGTAGCATCTGTAAGAATTACAACTTGAGGCTTGAGTTTGGGGAAGACCCCAAAAGGGATGGAATGACACAGATTAATGGAGATAAGTGCATCAATACCAGTGAGATTGGCTCAGTATAACAAAGGTTTGAAAGCTATTATATATAAGATCACTATGGGTTACAGACAATATAAGGGAACATAAAAACAACATGATAATATGGCTATTATTTGCAATGTGAATAAAGCAATATTAACTGGAATAATGATATAATTGCTATGTTGTTACTATGTGCCATTGAGATGTCTGACGTACTGTGACCCTATGTATAACAGCTCTGAATGCTGCCCTGTCCTGAACTGGTCTCATTGACTCTGACACACCTACCTCCATTGCTCTAGTTACTGTATTAATCCATCTTATTGGAGTTCTTCTTCTCACATACCATCCCTCCATCCTTCCAAGCATGATGTCCCTCTCCAAGGACTGATTCCTCCTACTCACATTCCAGAAGTATTTGAAATGGTGCTTAAAAATCATAGCCTAAAAAATACAACAAAAACCCAAAACCCACAAAAACACAGCCTCCAAAGAGAAGATATCACCTTCTCCTAAACAGACTTATTTGTTTTCTTGGTGGTCCATAGTATGCTCAATACTCTTCTACAGAACTACCACTGAAAGACATAAATTCTTCTTCTGTCATCCTTAGTCATTGTCCTGTTTTCTGAAGCATAGGAAGCAATTGTAAAGACCATGGCCTGGAGCAGGTGCACCTTAGTCTCTAGACTGATATTGTTGCTTCTCAGTCCTCTGGAGAGGTACCTGACAACAGATTTTCTAATGCAATGTATCTTTTGATTTCCCAACTGCTGGGCTATAATTTTAATAGACACATATAAATATACAAACCTCATGGATTATTATACTTTTTAATGTTTTTGGTTAATATATTTCAAACACCACAATTGAAAATATTATTTATGAAATCATTGCTAGTATCACTTCCATTATCCCAAGGATAATATTTAGAATGTTTGAATCACCTCTTACTGAGACAATATTTGTCTTGCCCTAACTACATTTCTTCTACCATGTGCTTTGTGTTTGTATTTTGTAACATGAAGCCAGAATGACTCTATCTTCTTGTGATAAATTTATGTTCTTCATTTTCAAACTTGGTTTATATTGCTTACAAATATGAAACTTGAATTATCCATGTTAACTATAATAATTTTCTGTATAGGAAATTAAAAATATTAGGTTATTCATTGTTTCCTAGATGATATTAAAGCTTATTGAGATATCCATAAGCCAAATATAGATCCACACATAAATCTACCTGACTTCAATGTCCATCTTCCTTACCATTATACTTAGTTGTACCACATAAATGGAAGTTAAAAGAAAGTTAAATGAGAGTCAAATGAAACACTGATTGAGGTCTCCACCTAAAAACATTTGTTAAAGGTGTCACGTTACTGCAGCTGCTTTCAAATTCCGTAACTTAAACTCACAGTGTGCATATTACTTTCAAATTAAACCACATCCTCTGTGATGATTGTACTATGATTATGCATTTTCTGGTGTTATTTTATAGTTATTAGCATACATTTGGCATTGACATTATTTATATATTAGAAAACCTTCAGTAACAATGGACTTAAAGACTACAACAACTACAAGGATACGGAAAGGGAGAGCAGCACTTTGAGCTATTGTATAAAAAAATCCCAACTAACTTGATAATACTGAATATTGACAAATTTACAATTACATGTTGCTCATTATTTTTTTGAATATTGACAAGTTACAATTATATGTTACTCATTATTTTTTTTTGCTTCCTCGGCTTGTATTTCTGTTGCAATTCTGTGTAATCTGTTCTTATTTAAAAGCCAACATTTCAATATTATATTGAATAAAACTTATTGTGTGCTATATGCATGCTAAAGAATTCCACACTATAATATTTAACATAGGTAAAAACAAAAAGCAATTGTAAAACATTCTAAGATGCCATAGCTCACCAATGCACTCAAAATGGAACTAAGTCATAGAATTAAGGAAGGGTAGATCATAAAGCATGAGTACTTTGCAGAAGGAATAGATGTTGAGACAGCATAAAAAAAATTGGGCAAGAAGAACTGAAGCTTTGCGTGCAGTGATTCATTGATCCATTACGTGGAAAGACAAAGAACACACAAACTGACTAATGGTATCTCTAGGACAGTCTATCTGAGCCTAAAGCTCTGAAATTTGGAAAAAGTGAGCACTCAGGAAATGAAGAAATAACATAAAGCATTACAGGGGAAGAATACTAGCAATATTAGAAACAGCTTGAGGGTGTTGTGCTCTAGTAGTAGAATAAAAGTATACAAGCATCTTTGTTACATAATCCATGACAAATATTTATTTTCAAAGTGGGTATTTTCCATTCAAATTTTATCAGTCTTACAGAAAAAAAAGGCATACATGAAAATTCAGAGATTGATAAGAGTTAAGCCCATCCATATATTGTTTCTTATCTTTCATGTCCTTGCAATTCTTTTCTGGATTCTTCTGTATTAGTTCAATTGGCCTTGGCCTTTGTTTGCAGAAGTTTCCAATTTTTATTGTCTCATTCTTAAATCTTGCCTTCATAAATTATTGCTTTCTTTTAATGTACATCCTATTTCAAATAGGTTTTTATGTACATAAAACACGTGCGCACACACCCACACACACCCACACACACACACACACACACCAATCTGTGTTATGCAGATGACACAACCCTGCTTGCTGAAACTGAAGAGGACCTGAACTCCTGCTGCAGAGGGTCAAGAACTGCAGCCTCCAATATGGATTGAGGCTCAATATCAAGAAGACAAAGATTCTCACCACTGGACCAATTGGCAGCATCAGGATGGATGGCGAAGAGATTGAGATTGTTCACAGCTTTAGTTTGCTTGGCTCCACAGTCAACACTCTTGGCACCAGTAGCCAGGAAATTAAAAGGCGTATGGCCTTCGGAAAGTCTGCTGTTAGGGACCTCTCCAAAGTACTGAAGAGCGATGGTGTCTCTCTGGAGACTAAGGTGCACCCGATACAGGCCATGGTCTTCGCAATCACTTGTTATGCATCAGATAGTTGGACAATGACTAAGGAGGCTAGAAGGAGAATTGATGCCTTTGGGCTGTGGTGGTGGAGAAGAGTATTGAGAGTACCAGGGACTGCTGGGAAAGCAAACAGATTCATCCTGGAGAGGGTTAAACCGGGTGGCTCCTTGGAGGCAAGGATTCTGAGGCTCCATCTGACATACTTTGGACATGTTGTGAGGAGAGACTGGCCCTTGGAGAAGGACATCATGCTTGGGAGGGTGGAGGGACAGCGCAGGAGAGGAAGGCCCTCTATGAGGTGGATTGATTCAGTGACTGGGATAATTGGGATGGGTGTGTTGGAGACAGTGTGATTGGCACAGGACAAAGCAGAATTTAGGACCGTTGTACAAAGGGTCACTATGAGTCGCAAGCAACTCAAAGGCACATAACAACAACAACAACAACAAATAAATTTTAAACTTTATGTAAAAACTATTGTTTAAACATGAAAAAATATTTTTCCCAATTTCTTAGGTATTAGCCCAAGAGGATCCAACTATATTGGCATTAGTAATGTTTTCAGTTATACTTATTGGAAGTTATAGGACGGGAAAATGCATACACTTCTTTTCTAATTGTCTTGTCTCCTGAACGTATGAACACATTCCAACTAATATAATCAAGACCATTTCTAGAACCTTCATGAATGTGGAGAAACGATGAAAGATGTGCAGGTCTTTTGTTCATAGTGTCGGTATGTGTTGTTTACAACTAAAGAGCACTTAACAAGAGCAACATTCTAGAAAGAGACAAAAACTTGCAAATAAACAAAAAGTTAGTGTATGGTATGGTATGGTATGGTATGTATGGTATGCTATGCTATGCTGTGCTATGCTATACCATGTTATTAATTCTGACCCAGAAAACCAATGTTGTTGTTTTTTACTAGGTACTCTTGGGTTGACCATGACTCAGAGTACCCTACGAGCAACAAATCGGAGCCTTGACAATTCTGTGCTGTCATTATGATCTCTGTCATACCTAAGTCCATTATTGTTGTGGAATAGTGCAGACTGAAATACACTTCAGCAAAATATTTTTTTGGGCTACGAACCTACTGCTTTTGAATATAATCGTATTTACTAATGGAATTAATTTTGTAATTATAATGAGCCTTATCAATGTGGTTGATGTTTTGTGGTTAGATACCTTACAGTTGACTACAACTCATAATGACACTATCAACAACAGATCTGAGTAACATTTTGTCTTATTGAATCCTCATGAATTCCCATATGTTCAGACTCATTATCCCAGTCAATATACTACGAAGCCAAAGACATTCCTCTAGGTCATATAGTCCTGATGTACAAGTTGCCGTACAGCAATAACTTGTGGTTGCTGTGAGGCTGAACACTGTGACACTGATGTGTCAAATGTGTTAATGTTTGATCACCCAATGCAGACAGAGAGTGGGATGGAGCTCCCCTATTAAAACAAGCTTGGAAGGAGGAATCACATCCACTTCCATAATAGCTTGCCTCCGGAAACCCTATGAACCTGGAGAGAGGATGAGAGACACCCAAGCGTTGAGGACTCTCCTTCATAGGGTCGCTATGAGTCGCCTGTGACTTGCTGATTTTTAAGAACAACAGCATGTTAATCCATTTCCTTTAAGGTTGTCTTCTTTTTCTCTGACCCTCCTTTTTCTCAGTACAATATATTTTTCTACAGACTGGCTCTTTTGACAACATGTCCAAAATATGTAAAGTTTCACCATCTTTACCTTTAAGGAATACACTGGTTGTACCTCCATCAAGACATACTCGCTTATTCTTGTGGCAGCCCATGGCATAGTCAGTACTCTTCTCCATCCACACAATTCAATGGGAATTGATTTTGCCTCAGTCTTCCCTACCCATTGTCCAATTTTTAGATGCATAGGAAGCAACCAAAATTATCATGACCTGGATCAGAAAGACCTTAGTCTTTCAATTGGTATTGAATCTATAGCAAATCTATAGAGCAGAATAAAATTGTCTTGTTAGGGTGGTAAGGATGCAAAGCTTTAATGAAGTAAACTATGCCATCGTTCTCTTACAGAGCACCTGGTGTATTTGAACTATTAACCTGTGATTGAATGCCTAATCACTCTGTTACAAGGATTCCTATTTGAGGAATAAAATGCAGTAAAGTTATATGTAAATGACAATAGTAATTTCTTGCAGTAATTTAGCTCTGAGAAAATTTATAGATGTACAAGCTAGCAATAAAAGGTATTTTTCTCAAATAAATGTGGGTGAGTGAGAATGTCATGAAATGTGTGTTCAAGAAGTGAGTCTACCTGATTGGGCCTGCTACCAAAATAATGAGATTATCTATTTAAAATTAAACAGAGAATTTCTACCAAAAGTCATTTATTCTTCTGGCAAAATTATATGAAATGTAGGCTCTTGTACTAAGTTATTGGAGTATAGTATACCTAATATATTCCAGAACTTAAACTAGATTTCATAAAGAATAAGTTCATTTTACATGTGTGCTAGACAATATACATTCTACTAAAAATCATCTTCCTTTCTAGAATAAAGAAGGTTGTTTTTTTAACATGGAAACAGTATTTTGGTTTTTTTTGGCATACAAATTAACTTCTTCAAGTATTTGATGATATGGTTATTCATAATAAAGTTAATATAAAGTGAGCATTGCATATTCAAACAAATATTTTCCCCTATCCTACTTGCAATTGATCTGAAGTTAACTAAAAATTAAATCAATAATTATTGCAAAAATGTTCTTTATAACTAATATGCTAAAGTTGATATTCTATTCCTAAGTCAAATTCAGCTCTCTCAAAATATTAATTTATGGTAAGGGTAATTAGCTTTTGTTCAATTAATCCAGTTCCTTAGTAGCACTGAATTTTTCATGAATATTTCTTGAGATAATTAGAGAATTTCTATATTTATAGTGCAGTGACATCTCATAAATATAACATTGTGCTTTTATCTTCATATGTGATCTCTCCCACTAAATATAGAAAAGTGGTAATTAGCCTTAGAAATATCCATTAAACATGAAGGATGATAAATACAAAGACTGAATGTCATATATTCATTATACACAAAAAGTTAAAACAGTTGTATTTGCTATAACAGAAAATTTTCATGCACTGATAAGAAATAGCTGTCTTGCCAACCTAAAGCCATGTGACTTGAAACTACCAGGTACTGCACGGGAAAAAAGGTGGGCAGTTTCTTCTCCTGTGATTTAATATCTCTGAAATCCTAAGCTATGATTCAGGGTCTACTCAATGTTACATAACAACACAATGACAACAAATAAATGTAGCATTATGATTCTTATACACTGAATATTTGTTAGAGATTAATCACAATATGAAGTAATGGTATAATATATAATTACAGAAATAAATTATAAAATAAGTAACATTTAATGATAAATTAGTATTGTTTTTGTTGTTATGTGGCATCAAGATGCCTGCAACTCATAGTAATCTTATTGACAGTAACCATGAAGCCTGTCCTATCCTGAGACAGTTTCATTGACTATTACATAGTTAATCCCATTAACTCAGTTATCACGTCAAGCCATCTCATCTGTATTTTCTTCTCCTGAAATCTCCTTCCATATCCTTCTCCAAGGTGTGGTCCCTTCTGGCCACTTGCCCAAAGTATGTGAGATGAAGCTTTAAAATTCTTGGTTTTCAACTTCTTTAAGATGGAGATTTTTGCTCTCTTAGCTGTCCAAATTATGTTCAATACTCTTCTCCAGCACCACAACTTCTGTCATTCTTAGTCATTGTCCAGCTTTCTGAGGCATAGCATGTAATTGTGAAGACTATGGCCTGAATCACATGTACGTTAGTCTCTAGGCTGATGTCATTGCTCTTCAGCACTATGGAGAGGACCCTGACAGCCCACTTCCCCAGTGCAATTGCTGATTTTGAAGCTGATCAAGATGAAACTGTCTACAACATCAATCACTTCTCCATCCAAGATGAAGTTATTAATTGATCTAGTGGTGATAATCTTTATTTTCTTCATTTTTAGCTTCAATCTATATCAAAGACTATAATCCTTGACCTTCTGCAGCAAGTAGTTCTGTTCCTCTTTAGTTCTGGCAAGCAAGGTATATCTGTGTTGAGCAGATTATGACAAGTTTTCCTCCAATCTTGATGACATACCGCTCTTCATAAAGTCTGGCCTCTTGAATGATACCTTTTGCATATAGATTGAAAATGTATAGAGACAGGAGGCATCCCTGACAGTCTTTTCCTAAGTTTGAACCATACCGTGTTTTCTAGCTGTGTTCTGAAGACTGTCTCTGGTTCCAAGTACAGGTTTGGCATAAGCACAATGAAGTATTCTGGCATTTCCATTCTTCTCAAGTTTAGTCACAATTTGTTTCCATCCACGCAGTCAAAAGTCTTTGCTTACTCAATGAAACACAGATAGATAATCCTCTGGAACCCTTTACTTCTGCCAAGATCCATCTAACATTAGTTATAATGTCTCTGGTGACACAGCCTCTTCTAAATCCAGCCTGTATTTCTGGTAGTTCTTTGTTAATGTTCTAGTCCTTTTTGGATAATCTTCAGCAGGATTTTGCTTGTGTGCAATATTAATACTAGTTATATTGTTCAATAATTTTCACGTTCTATCAGATTATGTTTGCTTGTGTTTTTTTTTAACAAGAATAAATATGAATCTCTTCCAATCAGTTGGCCAGGTACTTGGTCTCCAGATTTCTTGGCATAACTTGGTAAGCATGACCAGGGCAGCATCTGTTTGTTGAAATAGGTCAATTGTTACCCATCAACTCCTGGGCCCTTGTTGTTGTTGTGTGGTTTTTGTGCTGTTATTTTTTTCCAATCCCTTCAGACAAGCTTAAATCTTCCTCTTCATCACCATTGCCTTTTTGTCATATGTTGTTTCTTGAAATTCTCCTGTGTGAGCCAATTATTTTTGATAGTGACTATCTATACTCCTTCAATCTTCTGTTAATGCTTCCTGCATCATTTAATATTCTTAAGTGGGCCTGTAGCCTTCTTGAATATTGAAACTCAAGGCTTTAATTTGTTCTTCAGTTCTTTCAGCTTAAGAAATGCCAAGCGAGTTGGCCCTTTTGATTTTGTGACTCTTGTTCTTTGCACATTATATTATAATACTTTGCTTACTAAGTGTTTAGTATTGTTAAATGATAATGTAGATTAATAAACTAATAAATGTAAAAGATTAAAAGTATTTAAATATTTTAAAGAAACATAATATATGTTATCAGGTTTGGAGAAAGTCTCATCAACAATCTGAGTTATTCTGATGGCATAACCTTGCTTGCTGAAACTGAAGAGGACATGAAGCTACAGAAGAGGACATTTGCTACAGAATGTAAAAGACTGTAGTCTTCAATATGTATTAAAGCTAAACTTCAAGAAAACAAAGGTTCTTACCACCACTGGACCAATTATCAGCTTCATAATGGATGGAGAAGAGACAGATTGTTGATAACTTCATCTTGCTTGGTTACTTCATCTTGCTTGATTCAACAATCAACATTCTTGAAACCAGCAGTAAGGAAATAAAAAAAAAATGAATTGAACTGGGAAAGGGAATTCTCTTGAGTACTGAAGAGCAACAATGCAAGTCAGGAGACTAAAGTGTGACTGATACAGGCTATGGTCTTTGCAATTAATGTTTATGCATCTGAGAGCTGGACAATAATTAAAGATGATAGTAGAAGGATCAATGTTTTGAGTTGTGGTGTTGAAAAAGAGTGTTGATCGTACCATGGACTGCCAGGAGAACAAACAGGTCTGTCTTGGAAAAGGTGGAAAGGTGCTGCTGCCTGGAGGCAAGGATTTTGAAGCTCAGTGTCACATACTTTGGGCATATGGCCAGGAGTGGCGAGTCCTTGCAGAAAGACATCATGCTTAGAAGGCTAGAGGGACAGCACAGGAAAGGAAGATCCAAGATGAGATTAATTGACTCAGTGACTAGAGAAATCTGTTAGAAATTATGAGATTGGCAGGATTCAGAGCTAATGTACATAGGCTGGTATTAGTCACAGCCGACTCTATGGCACATAACAATAAACAGTATTTTTACTTAAGTAAAAATAAGGAAGCTCTAATGACCTACTGGCAAGAAGTTGCACTGCAACCCAAAAGCATGTAGTTTGAATCCACCAGCTGTTCCGCTGGAGAAGGATGGGCAATATCCTCCTGTGTTTTTAATTGCCTCTGAAAATCCACGAGAGGGTCAGTTCCAACTCAATGGTGCACAACAACAATGGGTGAAACTAGTTAAAAATTTTAAATAATTATTAATACTGTTTGTTGCCTTGACCAAATTATTTCATTACATATTTATTAATTTGAACATATCCTAAAAGAGATTTTTGCTCCAGGCCTCTAGATTAAAGTTACTTGAAGACACAATTTTGACTTTATTTCCATAGTATTGCTACTGTAAAAATGTACAAATATCAGAACATTAAATCAATTTATTCTTCTACACGAAATCTCATAAAGATAAAAATAATAAAAAAATTATTTTCTTAGTGTGGTGGAGGAATTGAAAAAATTAAGCCTTGAGGTGAAATATTGTGAAATACTATGCCAAAATCTCGACTGATTCAGAATGTGTCAAAAGAAGATAGAGAGGACACATGGAGTAACTTTACAAAACAGTTTTAGCTGCCCCTGAAATATTATAGGAAGCACCATATGATTAAAAGGAAATGATGATGAGGGAAGAAGTTAGCTGTATTAATGGCATTGGAAAAAATAAAGCCCCAGGAATCTATAGAATATTAGTTTACATGTTCGAATGAACAGTGGAACCCTGAATGTGCTCTATAATCTCTACCAGGAAACTTGAAAGACAGATACTTGGTTGACTGATTGGAAGTAATGGGATCAAATATGTTGAGGATGCTAAGACTGGTGAAAGAAAGGAAAGGATTCAGGGAACCTGGGAAATCCAAGGGGTGGTCAGCTATGAGTTGATTCTTATTCAACAATGAGTTTAATATATATAAGAAATTATTCAGAACCAGGGTCTTTTATTGATTCAAGCACATTTTTCTTTCTGATTAGTGAATAGTTTCACTTTAGTAACTTCATTATAAACAGTAAAATCTTATAACTTTATCTTAGGAATACAAATCTAGAAAACTAAACATTGGTGGTCTAGTGACAAGAAGCTGCACTACAACCCAAAGACACAAGGTTTGAATCCACCAGTTGCTTTGTGGGAGAAAAATGTGCAAGCTACTCCTGTGCAATTAACTGGCTCTGAAAACCTACCAGGGAGGGTTTGCTATTGGTCAGTTCTCATCAGATGGTAAACAACAACAAAAAAATCTAAAGAGTCATTAACAATCTTCATTTTATCAAATTGATTTCAAATTCCTGTTAGTACTTCTTATTTAAAAATATAGAATATATTCTCACTTGCTTTAAAAATATGAAATAGTTTTTAAATTTCTGTCAAATGATAGCTTTTATCATTTAAATTCAATAATATGATGCATTAAGTTTGTTTTAATAATTAACCAAAGTATCATGCATCATAACAAAAAGACAGCTGTTTTGCAAATAATTATTCCCAGGCCCTTAGCAATGATGAAATGATTGCAGGTTTATTGCAATTAAATATAATTAAGGCTTAAAGTTTTGATCTTAATATTATAAGACTTTAGAAGACATAATTATTTAAAATTAATTTGATGACTCTATTTTGCTTATCTGTTATTTTCATTACATTCCTCAGAAAGTTGTAAATAAATTTGTTTATTTTCATATTATCAAAATGTGTTAGTACATTAGCAATTCCCTGAATGCAACATTTCTTTAAGCCCTATTTTTTCTTTGTTTCTCTTTTATTTTATATATATATAATACACATATATAACACATATTATGTGTTATACAGGCCATGGTCTTCGCAATCACCTGTTATGCATCAGAGAGTTGGACAATGACCAAGGAGGATGGAGAATTGATGCCTTTGAGCTGTGGTGCTGGAGAAGAGTACTGAGAATACCATGGACTGCTAGGAAAACAAATAGATTTGTCCTGGAGAGGGTTAAACCGGGTGGCTCCTTGGAGGCAAGGATTCTGAGGCTCCGTCTAACTTACTTTGGACATGTAGTGAGGAGAGACCGGTCCTTGGAGAGGGACATCATGCTTGGGAGGGGGGAGGGACGGCGCAGGAGAGGAAGGCCCTCTATGAGGTGGATTGATTCAGTGACTGGGATAATTGGGATGGGAGTGTCAGAGACAGTGCGATTGGCACAGGACAGAGCGTACTTTAGGGCTGTCGCTATGAGTCGCAGGCGACTCGACGGCACATAATAACAACACATATTATACACATATTTTATATATATATATATATATATATATACACACACACACCCACCCCATCAATTTAGGACCACCCATAGCTGACCTAGTGGGTTTTCAAAGGTAGTTAATCACATGGGAGGGGTTTTCATAGTGGTTAGATTGTATATTTTTTTATGAAAATTACTATTATTGTGATTGTTTTTATGTGCTGTCAAGTTGACTCCAACTCATAGTGACCCTATGTACAATAGCTCTGAGCCTTACTCTATCTGAGCCAATTTAATTGTCTCTGGTATACCTACCTCTGTTAGCCCAGTTACTGAGAGAATACATCTCATCCAGGATCATCTTTTATTGTGCTATTCCTCCATCCTTTCAAGTATGATGTCCCTCTCCATGAAATGGTCTCCTCACAACATGCTGAAAGTCTGACAGGCAGAACTTTAAAATCCTTGCCTCCAAGGAGCTGCCTGGTTACCCTTTCCAGGATGGACTTGTTTTTTTCTCTTAGCAGTCCATCATATGTTCAATACACTTCCCCAGCATCACAATTCAAAGACATCATTTCCCTTATTCTGAGCTATTTACATATGTATAAAGCCTAAACATAAATCATTGTCAAGAGAACTGAAGGTGGAGAGAGGTTGGTAATTGTGCAACAATGAATGAGAGAGAGGGAGAGAGGGAGAGAGGGAGAGAAAGAGAGAGAGAGAGAGAGAGAGAGAGAGAGAGAGAGAGAGAACTGCGGTGGGAAAAGGTAGGACAAGGGGGTAAAATATGCAACAATAAATAAATGAAAATAAAACTTATCTGTAAATGTTTGTTAAAATTACAGTTAGAGTAAAATTTTATTTAAAAAATAAAGATATTGATTCTTTGTCTCTAAACCTTTGTCATTGTCCAGCACTCTGATACAAAGTAAGTAATTGTGAAGATCATGGCTTGGATCAGGATCACCTTAGTCTCTTAATTTGTATCATTGCTCTTCAATATTTCAATCTACATTTCAACTAATGTTGTTGTTGTTGTGTTGTTTGCCTTCAAGTTGAGTATGACTCATTATGACTCTATAAACAAAGGTCTGAAGACCCTCTACAACTTTAGACATTACTTTTTGAAAATATGAAGAGATAATGTGCTTGTAATAACTTTTGAAGACAATTTGGAATAGACCCATGTTTCTCCTTCTATCATTGAAGTGCCTTGGCCTTCAAACTGCACACAACACGATGTTGGTAAAGTAACACTTACTTAATTCAAATAATGCAGATTGAATAGGAATCCTTTATGTATCTATAGGCATGTGTACTAATCTTTACCCAATTTCATACATAAATCTTTAGCCTCAGCCTGAAGCTCTGTTTGCCTTTACTTCTTAGTCTTCAAGAAACTACATTTTTTGTTTGCCTCAAAGAAGCTAAGAAAATAAGAGAAAATTTTCAGGGCTTGTTGACAATTAGATTCAAAATTTAATACATCACTTCTGTCACTTTCTGTTTGCTAAAACATGTAACAATGCTAGTCTAAATTTAAGAGACAGGGAAAAATATTTGGTCACACAATAGCAGAATAGGAAAGACAATTGTAATGCATGTAGATACAGGAAAGGTTTTATAAAAGGTGATTTATTTTTTTTGTCCTTTGTCCAATCCATTGCCCATATATGACACTGAAAGACTTGCAATGATTAGCAAATGTTAAAGGTTTTCCAGGTTATAATGACTCATGTAAAGTCATAGCATTTGGTTTATCCTTTTCTGGTCAAAAAATCCAAATAGTCACTATTGTAATTGTGAAAAATGAAGATGTTCAGTGTCAGATGGACTTAAAATCTATTGTTGCTGAAACAAAAGCAATTCGTAATTAATTATACACATGAGAAGAAGCTGATCATCTTTTCCATATAATGTACTGATTTAAAGGCACCATGGATCAAGAAGACATATCCTTGGTCAATATTTACACATCAAATGATAGACCTACAAAAGACATAAAACAAATTTATGTAATAAAAGGCATTTGATAAAATCCAGCACCCTTCCTGACAAAGACAGTCGGGCAAATTGGAATAGAAGGGAATTTCCTCAAAATAGTGAAAAGTATATATACAAAACCAAGAGCCAACATCATTCTCAATGGGGAAAACCCAAAAGCATTTTCTTTGCAATCAGGAACCAGACAAGGATGACCACTATCACCACTCTATTCAATATTGTACTGGAAGTGCTTACTAAGGCAATATGCTAGTAGAAGGAAATAAAGGCCTCCAGATGGGCAAAGAGGTGGTTTAAACTGTTGCTATATGCAGATGATAGTATAGTATACAAAGAAAACCCAAAAGACTTAACTAAAAATACTATTAGAGTTAGTAGGCCAATTTAGTAGAGTGGCAGGATAAAAGATCAAAGTTTTTTTTAAAAGAAAATCTGTACTTTTTCTCTATAGTAACAAAGAGAACTCAGAGAAGCAAACCAAGAAACCAATACCATTTAAAATAGCCAATCACAAATTGTGATACTTGGGAGTTAATCTAACCAGAGATACAAAAGCACTCTCAAAGAGAACTGCAGGGCATTTCTACAAAACACAATGAACAACCAAAAGAAATGGAAAATTGTGCCCTGTTCGTGCAGAGGAAGACTAAATATTGTGAAAATGGCAATCCTATCAAAAGCGATCTACATGTTCAATGCAATCTCAAACAAGATACAAATTCATTTTTCAAGGAGACTGAAAGGGAAATTGTAAAATTTATTTGGTGAAACAAGAAATCACAAATAAGCAAAACACTTTTGAGAAACAAAAATGAGGTGGAGGAATAGCACTCTGACCTCAAATTCTACTACTCAGTGGTAGTAACCAAAACAGGATGCTTCTGGTACCATGACAGGAGCATACGCAAAAACCAACTCATGGTGGATCAGAGACCTGGGATTAAAGCCCCAAACCATAAAGTTCATAAGAAACAAACTGGAATAAAGCTTAACATCAGTCTATGGTATAAAGAGACTTTCCAATAGAGCAGAAATGCACAATATGAAGAGTATAAAATGGATGATTGGGATCTTCCCTGTGTTCATCAAAAACCTTTTCCAACAAGGTGAAAATAAAACCTGTCAACTGGGAACAAACATTTGGCAATATAATCTCAACAAGAGTTTCATAATGAAAGTTTACAGAATACTCCTGGGGCTCCATAAGAAAAAGACTGGTAACTCAATTACAAAATGGTAAAAATATGTGGAAAGAATTTTCTCAGAGGAAGATTATACTGAATGGTTTTTTTCTTTGGACTTTCTACCTTAGAGGTATTTGTTTTTAAAGAAATTATTTATTTTTTAAATAATGTAACTTTTTTTCACAACTGACAGAGAAAATATCCCTTCCTTTGGAACTCTTAGGAGAACTCTGATGGCTCCATGGTAATGCATTGTGCAGTTAACACAAAGGAAAACTCTTGAATAACGTTAAATTTAAATTCATAACTCATGAGCTATGAAGAAAATAGTTTTCATTTGATAAAACTAGGAACAGTATATAACTAGGACAATTTTTTTTCTTCTATAAAGAGTTTATTTTGGTGTTGATCTTAAGAATGCATTGTCCAACTAAGGTCACAAGGGACTCTCATATGCTTCCTAAAAGGTTTCTTGTAGGTTGACATTTAGTCCATGGCCCATTGTTTGTTCATTTTGTGTACAGTTAGATGAATAGGTGATTTTCTTTATTTTGCACATCTGTGTCTAATCATTCCAGTATCTTTTTTTGCCTATTATTATTATTATTAAAATGGTGCAACCCCTGTGGAAAGTAGTATGGCGCTTTCTCAAAAAGTTGCAAATAGAGATACCATTTGACCCAGCAATTCCACTACTGGGAATATACCCTGAA
>NW_006399923.1:106690-140739 GCF_000299155.1 Elephantulus edwardii | reverse complement strand
TAATCATATATACCTTTTAAACAGTTCTCTCTCATCTGTTTCAATGATGTATACATTATTTATGTCATCTTTCCCCCCAATCCCAATGTCCATCTCATTTTACAACAGTGTAATTATGCAATATTTGAAACATATTTTTATTTAAAGAGTTATACACTGCTCAAACATTATATATATATAAAGTATGAGGACATTTTTGGAGTTAAATAATAAGTAGAGGCTGAGGTAATCTGAAGAAAAACAAGACTGGGATGCCTAGTTTCACAGAATTAGGGACAGTAGAGACAAATTTAATGAGAATTCCGAAGGAAGAAAAGAAAATACTAGACAACATTTTTAATTTCTTAGAGAATGTATCTATCACCAGCAACAGAATGTTGCTAGATATGTCAGTGTTAAATGTGCTTATTGTGAGATTTTTGTCTAAATTCTGTTCAAATGTTTAAAGAGAGAAGAACTTGTAAGTGACAGAGTTGGATTCAAGCAAGTACTTTAGAAGGACTAGGATTTCTTCTTGCTGCATATAGTAAAATGCAATGTAAAAGTGATTGGCTTAGTCTTCCGCCCGCCCGCCGCCGAACAGCCATCATGGATACCAGCCGCGTGCAGCCTATCAAGCTGGCCAGAGTCACCAAGGTGTTGGGCAGGACCGGCTCGCAAGGGCAGTGCACGCAGGTTCGCGTGGAGTTCATGGACGACACGAGCTGCTCCACCATCCGCAACGTGAAGGGGCCCGTGTGCGAGGGCGACGTGCTGACCTTGCTGGAGTCAGAACGAGAGGCGCGGAGGCTATGCTGAGCCTGCCACCGGATCCTCGATGTCTCTTCTGCTTGGCCCCGGAAATGATATTCATCGTTCATTAAAATCTATGTTGTGCTTAAAAAAAAAAAAAAGGGATTGGCTTAAAAGTAAACTGAAAAATGAAAGCATAATTTCATTGAAAAATACCATATTATCAATTAAGGATTCCTTATCTAGAATATTCACAAAGGTATAGCTACATAATCTTTTATTAATAAGGTTAAATCTATGACTTACAGAATCTAACCAGTTACCACAGTAATATATCAGTTTAGTCTGAAAATACAGTGAAACGATGAAAGGGGGAAAATAGTTGTCTATATCTTGGAATTCTACAGGAAAGAAATAGAACAAAGGAACTGTATCTGATATCTTTCAAGAAAAGAAAGGAAAGTATTATTCATGGAATAGCATTTCAGCCGAAGAACTTCTGGAGAGAACACCAGTAGTAGTTCTAAGCTTTATTAAAGAATGAAATCTTTGATCTTCTGACAAAGATTAATATCATAGTCTTCTAAATTTCCAAGTTTAAGACTCACTATATCAGTTTTGTGGGATTGATATCAAAATATGCCAGAGGTCTGAAGTAACTTCTCGAACCTGAGGGGATAGAGGTTTTTATGTCCACTGGGTAGATGAATAAGAACGACAAGCCATGAATGAGATCACCATTCAAATGGACAAGGAGAATGGAGTTGGCCAAAAATGAAGGAGTAGAACCGTCCCACAACTGGTTCTACGAGGCAGAGCTTAAGCCCAAGTTCCTCCTATCTAAATCCCCTAGGACATAAATGACACCCAAAATGAGTGAAACAAAGTCATTGCCCTATAGGTTCAGAGGAAGAAAGATCACTATCAAGAACTATGGTACATTCACACAATGGAATACTATGCAGCAGGCAGGAGCAATGATTTTATGTATTACTATCAAACATAGGAGGGACTGGAGATACTTATGCTAAATTAGATAACTCAGTGTCATAAGGACAAATATTGTAAAAGATCATTAGTGTAGAATATGTATAAGGATCCAAAGGGGAGAGGGCTTAATCATAAGGTCACACAATTTGATAGGTAGAGGGAGGGATGGGTAAACAAAAGGAGAAAAATCCAATGAACACCAATTTATATGAACTTTATGAACTTTGTATGTAAGCCAGCATGAAATAAAAAATAAATAATTAAAATAAAATTGGAGGAAAGTAGATTTTTTTAAAAGTTGTAAAAAAAAAAAAAGAGAGAAAAGAATAGAAAATTACTTGTGAAAAACCAACCACTGAAGAGCTTGGCAGCCCAGTTCTTTTCTGATACACATGGGGTCATCCTAAGTTGAGGCTGACTCAGTGTTGTTCTTTTTACTTTTTTTGGTTGTTTTAGTCTCGATACTAAGTTTTTAAGTGTAATTTTCTTTTTAACTTTTTCTTTCCATTTAAATAAAAGTTCACAAAGGAAAAAAAACTAATAAAATGTCTTCTGTTGAAATTTTTAGTTCTCTTTATTTGTCTAATATTTCTCTCATTTTTTATTGGAAATCCTCATACTAGGGAGGTTTTTTTATTCATTTATTTCAGTCAACATCTTTTGTCCTTTTTTAAAGTTCTTTTTTTCTATTGGTTTATTTACAAAATTCAAATATGTTACTTTCAAGAACAAATTCTTTCAATTTCACTTTGGTAATGTATAAGTTACATATTTTAGCTTTTACAACTTGACACAACCCCGCTTGCTGAAACTGAGGAGGACCTCATGCGCTTGCTGCGAAGGGTCAAGGACTGCAGCCTTCAGTATGGACTGAGGCTCAATGTCAAGAAGACAAAGATTCTCACCACTGGACCAATTGGCAGCGTCAGGATGGATGGTGAAGAGATTGAGATTGTTCACAGCTTCAGTTTGTTCGGCTCCACAGTCAACACTCTTGGCACCAGCAGTCAGGAAATCAAAAAGCATATCGCAATGGGAAAGTCTGCTGTTAGGGACCTCTCTAAAGTACTCAGGAGCAACGGTGTCTCTCTGGAGACTAAGGGGCGCCTGATATAGGCCATGGTCTTTGCAATCACTTGTTATGCATCAGAGAGTTGGACAATGACTAGAGAGGACAGAAGGAGAGTGGATGCTTTTGAGCTGTGGTGCTGGAGAAGAGTACTGAATGTACCATGGACTGACAGGAAAACAAACGGATTCATCTTGGAGAGGATTAAACCAAGCTACTCCTTGGAGGCAAGGATTCTGGGGCTTCGTCTGACATACTTTGGACATGTTGCCAGGAGGGACGGTTCCTTGGAGAGGGACATCATGCTTGGGAGGGTGGAGGGACAGGGCAGGAGGGGAAGACTCTCTATGAGATGGATTGATTTGGTGACTGGGGCAATAGGGACGGGTGGGTCAGGGGCAGTGCAGTTGGCGTAGGATAGAGCAGGGTTTAGGGCTGTTGTGCATAGGGTTGCTATGAGTCGCAAAGGACTCGATGGCAGATAACATCAACAAACAACAACAGCTTCATTGATGAAGGATTTTTATCCATGATGTAATATGTCTAAAGTTTCAACCACTTTTCACTTTTATGATTCAAAAGATTTACACTTAAGAGTCAATTTAACACTTAATTCATAATATATCAGAACCCTCTGGTGGTATAGTCCTTAGAGAACTGGATTGCTAGCCAAAAGGCTAGTGTTTCAAATTCACAAGTCACTCCTCTTGAAAAATATGGACAATCTCATCCTATGCAAATTAAAGACTGAAAAATATCACTGAGGGTCAATAATGTGTCAGTTCCAATTCCATAGCATTCACTACTTTGATTTGACAATCTATAAGGAATTCTGATGTGCAATATGTAATCATATTACACTGTGGTAACAGGGGAATTGGGATTAGATGTATTGGAGTCAGTGAGACAGGTTCAGATTAGGGCAGGATTCAGATCAATTGCACATATGGTCACTATGAGTCATAGGCAAATAAATGGCACATAAGAACAACCACCACCACCACCAAAAGGTGCGATGTCTTACCTTGTTTGAATGAACTAGCTTCTCCTAAGTAGGTTTCTTCCTGTTAATATATAAAATTATAGAAGCCCAGCGGAGGATCACTATAAGTTGGACTCCAATTTATGGCATAAATTTTTGAAAGATAATAATATGGAGGGATTTATTTTTTTATATAGGGATATTGAGTATTTTAGGTGGAAAATGGATAGAATACTATGAGTTGGGTCATTATTTATGTTTTAAATTCTTTCCTAAATATTTAAAGTTATACTCTCATTTGAGAATCAAATGTCTTGTTTGAATGAAGAAGACTAGATTAGTGTAAACTCTATGAACAGTGCTCAGGCCTTTCAGTCATAGGGTCACTATGAGTCATCTACAGCTCGACAGCACCTAACAAAAATAACAATGACAACATAGAAAGAGCTATGTTGGCCTAAAGGACAGAAAATTATGCTACCAAGCTCAAGGTGGGTGATCTTAATCTGTGGTCCTCAGGCCTGGTTTAAATTGTTTTATTGTTTTTGTTTCTTTTTTTTTGTCTAACATTTTTCTAGGTGGTATAGCACTGGCCTGTGCATTGCTATACAGAGGTAACTCGTGTTTGCTGTGATGCTAAACACTGTGACACTGATGTGCCAAATGTGATAGGGGTTACCCATGATGGACAGTTTGGCGGAGCTTCCCAATTAAAACAAGCTTGGAAGCAAGAGTGGCATCCACTTCCGAAATGGCTTGCTTCCGGAAACTCTATGAACAGTGCTCAGGGCTTTTGTTCATAGGGTCACTATGAGTCGTCTATGACTCCATGGCACCTAACAACAACCACAAACAACAGATTAGTATGGAGTGAGTTGTTGTTGTAAGGTGCCGTCAAGTTGAGTATAACTCATAGTGATCTTATGAACAACGGATCTGAACTCGGTCCTATGCTGTGCCATCCTCACTCTTCCTGAAACGCTAGAACCCACTAGACTAGTCAATGTGGCAAACCACCTCATCAAGGGTCTTCTTCGCCTTCATGGACCCTCCATTCTTCAAAGCATCATTTCCCTATTCAAGGAATAGCAACTCCTAGCAACATGCTCAAAGTTTATGAAGCAAAACCTTATAATTCTTACTTCCTAAATGCACACTGGCTATACCCTCTCCAAGATATATTTGATTGTTCTTTTAGAAGTCCATGGAATATTCAGTGCTCCAACACCATAGTTCAAAGGCATACATTTTCCCCCATCATCCTTATTCATTGTCCAACTATCAGATACATAGGAAATTATAGGAAACACCATGACCTGAATCAGACACACCATAGTCCTCGAACTGGCATCATTACTCATCAACTAATTTGGAAAGGTCCCTAACTGCAGATTTCCACAGTGCAACATATTTGTTGCTTTCCAGATCCAGATATAGGTTTGGCATAAGCGCAATCAAGTGTACTGAGATTTTCATTCTACTCTGTGTTAACCACAATGTGTGTGTGTGTGTGTGTGTGTGTGTGTGTGTGTGTGTGTGTTCCACACAGTCAAATGCCTTTGCATAGTCAGTGAAGCACAGATAGATATTCTTTTTGTACGGTTTTCTCTCTGCCAAGATTCATCTGATTTTGGTGATAATGTCTAAAGAGCCATGATCTCTTCTAAATCCAGCTTGTGTTTCAGGTAGTTCTCTGATAATGTTCTGTTTCTGTCATTTTTGGATAGTCTTCAGCAGAATTTTGCTTGTTGTGATATTAGTGATTTTGATTGATTACTTCACACTCTATCAGGTTGCCTTTTTTGGAATGAAAATAAATATAGATCTCTTCCAGACAGTTCGCCAAATAGTTGTCCTTCAGATTTCTTAGCACAACTTGGCAACATATTTTTGTTGAAATCCATCAGCTGGTATTCCATCAATTCATGTGTCTCTATTTTTTGGCAAGTCCTTGAGAGCAGCCTGAACTTCATTCTTCATCACCATTGACTCTAGATCATACATTGTTTCCTGAAATTCTTCTGTGTCAGCCAATTCTTTTTGGTACAGTGACTCTGAATACTCCTTCCATCTTCTCTTAATACTTCCTGTATCATTCAATATTCTGCCCATGTTTTTGTTGTTGTTATGTGACATCGAGTCGTTAGCAACGCATAACGACCCGATGTACAAGAGCACGAAACGCCATTCTATCCTGTGCCAACCTCGCCATCTCAACCACATTCATTCCCACCACTCTACTCACAGAATCGATCCATCTCATTGAGGGTCTTCCTCTCCTGCACCGTCCCTCCACTTTCCCAAACATGATGTCCCTCTCCAAGGACCAGTCCCTCCTTGTAACATGCCCAAAGTATGTCAGATGAAGCTTCAGGATCCTTGACTCCAGGGAACATTCTGGCTTCACCCTCTCCAGGACAAACCTGTTTGTTCTCCTAGCAGTCCATGGTATATTCAACACTCTTGTCCAGCACCATAGCTCAAAGGCATCAACTCTCTTTCCATCATCCCTATTCAATGTCCAACTCTCCGATGCATAGCCTAGATCAGGGGCACCTTAGTCTCCAGCCTGATGTTGTTGCACTTCAGTTCTCTTGAGAGGTCCCTCACAGCTGACTTTCCCAATGCAATTCATCTCCTGATTTCCTGGCTGCTATTACCAAGAGTGTTGACTTTGGAACCAAGTAAACAGAACTGTTAACTATTTTAGTCTCTTCACTATCCATCCTGATGCTGCCAATTGGCCCAGTGGTGAGAATCTTTGTTTTCTTAATATTGAGTTTCATTCCATATTGAAGACTGACTGCAGTGCTTGACCTTCTGCATCAAGCGCTTTAGGTCCTCCTCAGTTTCAGCAAGCAGGGTTGTGTCATCTGCATAATGCAGGTTGTTGATGACTTTTCCACTAATTCTGATGCCACATTCCTCCTCGTACAGCCCAGCATCTTGAATGATCTGTTCTGCATACAGATTGAAAAGATATGGAGGAAAAAACAACAACAAACATCCCTGATGGACCCCCATCTTGATTTTGAACCATGTAGCATCTGCTTGCTCTGTTCTGATACTGCCTCTTGGTCCAAGTATAAGTTTTGCATTTGCACAATCAAATATTCTGGGATTCCCATTCTTCTCATAGCATTCTTAAATATTGCAACCCATAGCTTGAAGCTGTCCATTAGTTCCTTCAGCTTAAGAAATGCTGAGTAAGTTCAGCCTTTTTCAATTTTGGACTCCGTTTCTTTACACATGTCATTATAATATTTGTTTTGTTTTTCTCTCTGCTTTCTAGTTCTAAGAGGTTTTAAATATAGGTATTCAGCCCAAAAATATCTGGTCTTCCCCTATTTCTTGTATAGCCTAGCTCAGGATATCTGTCTGGCCCACAGAGTGGAAGAGGCCCATATTTATTCCTATTCCCAAGAAAGGTGATCCAAATGAATGTGTAAACTGTTGAATTACAACATTTTTATCACATGGATGTTAAATACTGCTGAAGATCATTTGAAAACACCTGGAATAGTACATCGATAGGAAACTGCCAGAAGTTCCAGCAAGATTTAGAATTTGTCTAAGCACCAGGGACATCACTGCTGATGTCAGATGAATCCTGGTTGAAAGTAAAGAATACTAGCAGACCTGCCTCTTTGTATTTTATTGACTCGTTCTAATGCAAAACTTATACTTGGACCAGGAGGCAGTCGTCAGAACAGAGCAAGGGAACACTGCTTGGTTCAAAATTGGAAAGGGCGTACGCCAGGGATGCATCCTATCTCCATACCTTTTCAACCTATATGCAGAACAGATTATCCGGGAGGCTGGGCTCTATGAGGAGAAATGTGGGGTCAGGATTGGTGGACGATTTATCAACAATCTGTGTTATGCGGATGACACAACCCTGCTTGCTGAAACTGAGGAGGACCTGAAGTGCCTGCTGCAGAGTGTCAAGGACTGCAGCCTACAATATGGATTGAGGCTCAATGTTAAGAAGACAAAGATTCTCACCACTGGACCAATTGGCAGCATCAGGATGGATGGTGAAGAGATTGAGATTGCACACAGCTTTGGTTTGCTTGGCTCCATAGTCAACAGTCTTGGCACCAGCAGCCAGAAAATTAAAAGGTGCATTTCCATGGGAAAGTCTGCTGTTAGGAACCTCTCCAAAGTACTGAAGAGCAATGGTGTCTCTCTGGAGACTAAGGTGCACCCGATACAGGCCATGGTCTTCGCAATCACTTGTTATGCATCAGACAGTTGGACAATGACCAAAGAGGATAGGAGGAGAATTGATGCCTTTGAGCTGAGGTGCTGGAGAAGAGTATTGAGAATACCATGGACTGCTAGGAAAACAAACAGATTTGTCCTGGAAAGGGTTAAATCGGGTGGCTCCTTGGAGGCAAGGATTCTGAGGCTCCGTCTAACATACTTTGGACATGTTGTGTGGAGAGACTGGTCCTTAGAGAGGGGCATCATGCTTGGGAGGGTGGAGGGACAGCACAGGAGAGGAAGGCCCTCTATGAGGTGGATTGATTCAGTGACCGGGATAATTGGGACAGGAGTGTCAGAGACAGTGAGATTGGCACAGGACAGAGCGGAGTTTAGGACTGTTGTCCATAGGGTCGCTATGAGTCACAAGCGACTCGACGGCACATAACAACAACAACAACAAGGCATTTTACTGCATGGATCATAACAATTTATGGCTAACATTGAAAAAATAGGAATCTCAGAGCACTTAATTGTGGTCATATGAAACTTGTACCTAGACCAGAATGATGTTTTATTAACTGAGAGAATGGGGACTCAATTTTTTTAAATTTTAATTTAAGAATAGAGTGCATCAGGCTTCTATTCACTCTCCATATCTATTCAATCTGAGCGTTGAACAAAATATGCAAGATACCAGTCTCTACAAAGAGAAATGTGGCATCAGGATTGGAGGGAGATTGATCAGTAAACTGCATTATGCAGATATTTAGCAATGCTTGCTGAACATGAGAAGGACTTGAAACACTTGATTGCAGAAGATCAAAGAAATTACCCTTCAATATGGATTGCATCTCAATGTCAAGTAAACAATGATTTTTATCACTGGACTGACAGGCAACATCATGATAGATGGACATAAGGTTCAAACTATCAACAACTTCATCTTACTTGGATTCACAGTTAAAACCCTTGGTAGCAGTAGTCAGATAATCAGGAGAAGACATATTTCAATGGGAAATTCTGTAGTTAGGGACTCTTCAAAATTATTGAGGTGTAATGATACCAGTCCTTCAGTGTATCTGATTCAGGCCATCATCTTTTTGATCACTTGCTATGCTTCTGAGAACAGGAAAATTAACAAGAGCGACAGAAGGATTGATGTCTTTGAGCTGTGGTTTTGAAGCAGAGGGATGAACATCCAATGGACTTCCAAGAGAATAATCAAGTATGTCTTGGAGAAAGTGCAGACAAATTGCTCTTTGGAGGCAAGGATAATGAAGTTTCTTCTCACATGGTTCAGACATGTTACTAGGAGGAGCTAGTCCTTGGAGAGGGACGTGATGCTTAGAAAAGTGGAGATTTGGTGAAGATCCTTGACCAGGTGGGTTTACATGGTGACTACCACAATGAGCTCTAATGTATCACTTTGTGTGATGATAGCACAGGATAGAACAGGGTTCAGACCTATTGTTTATAGGATCGCTATAAGTCATACTCAATGTGGTGGCTAACAACAACAACAACAAAACAAAGTTATGAAAAACTAATGTCTTCCTTAAAATTTTGTATTTATCTAATCTGTATTCTTATTTATATAATCTCACTCCTGTCAGGAATCCCATGTACATTATACACTTTACATCACATTTCTCAATCCCCTTTGTGGGTCTTAAGTACTTTCATATATTATATTGTTAACTGAACGTCATTGGTTTAAATCCACTAGCAACTTCAGTGGAGAAAGATGGGAAGTATCTCTCCTTCCATTAATATTATAGGCTTGGAAACCTGATGAATAGTCATTATAATTTAGAATAAACTCAACAGCAGTAAATTAGTGCCTGGGACAAATAATTGTGTAGATGCTAAACAAAGTAGGGTTAGAAAGACCATAGTAAGTAAGTGATTGTATCAGTATCTCAAAATTTGACTCAATAAATTAGATCAAATGGATGGACTGGTATTCTGAATAAGAACATATTACTATCTAATTCCTTCAGGATATTAGCACTTTCAATCTCTGCCTAATATGCAAAGATATTTAGCTACTAGTTTATATTCTTTGCTAGACTCATATTTTGCTTTAGACAAATACACTTTGAATTTGAATTAGTTCTCCCTTGGTTTTTTCACCTGTCAAACTCGATCCTATTATAAGAACATCAAAAGCTTAAATGTCTTCCCTGACCTAATTTTCACTCAAGTGGCCAGATAAAAGGGAGTAAGAAATAAATTATGAAACGATCAGCTGAAACATAAGTGAGTAAATATGAAAAGAGGTTAATGAGAGAACAAAGATCAAACAAGCCCAACCAAAATAACAAAGATAGTACCT
This sequence comes from Elephantulus edwardii, assembly GCF_000299155.1. Taxonomy (NCBI): domain Eukaryota; kingdom Metazoa; phylum Chordata; class Mammalia; order Macroscelidea; family Macroscelididae; genus Elephantulus; species Elephantulus edwardii. The sequence continues at coordinate 130,422 of NW_006399923.1, read as the reverse complement.
CTAAAGACTGTGAATGTTCACAAGACTTTAACTTTTATTATATAAAATAAAACATCATGAAACAGAAAATATATTTAAATATTAATGAAGACCATCTTAAGGCCAGGGTTCTTTATTGTATGTTCTAGCCTTGTGCTCTTAAGATAAGAATGCTGTTTCTCTGAAGTCATTCTTGTTTTAAGCTTCATTTTAGAAAGTAATAATTATTTTCTGTTTAGTCATTTATCTCCTTCTGCACTAGTAGTGCCATGGTTTGAGTTGTAATCCACCCCAAACAAATTTACCGTATATAATCTTTTAATATTCAGCTTTGTATGGTTTTCCTATGCTCAGGGCCATCAGTTGTTCCATGAAAGAAAGATGGGAAATCTCCTCCCATGTAATTAATTGAGTCTGAAAACCCGCTGGAGGGTCAGCTATGGGTCAGTTCCAACATGATAGTACAATAACAACAACAACATGGTTGTCCTATATTATGTAATAAGTGTTATAAATCCTGTCCTTTTTGTATTAGTGGTATATCGTTAGAGTAAATTTTTTCTCAAGTCACAAAGATACATGTTGCTATATGCCATCAAGTTGATAATGACTACTCATAATGACCCTATGAATAACAACAGATCAAAGCCCTACTCTAGTCTGTGTCATTTTAATGATCTCACCCATGCTTACACCAATTTTTGAAGTTGAAAAGTCAATCTATGTTGCTGAGATCTTACTCTCTTCTATGAACCTCTGCGCTTCTGAGTATGGAAGAAAAAAAAAAAGAAGGAAAGACAATATAATAGGGTACAACTGAAATTCCACCTGACTTCTACTAACGTCATCATACTTTCTCAAGTTATAAGTTTTCTGAAGATTTTTCTTTTTCTTTCAGGAAATAAAAAGAAGAGGGGAAGTTTGCAGAGAGAACAGACCTGACTACAAATAAGAAAGACTATCTGAGAATAGAGAGAATCACCAGACTTAAGGTCCTCCTGCTAACAATATGCTAGATTCAGAATAACATTGATGGAGACTTAGATGGCAGGCTTAGTTACAGATACATGGAGAGCTCCAAGGTATATAAATTCCAAATATGTTGAAAGGAGAAAAAATACAGCCAAAATGAAGGAGAGAACTCTATACTCCAAAGCTGGACCCCTTTATTCAGACTTCTAATCCCTTACATACTAAAGAATAAATTTTCAATTGTTAAAGAAAATTACTTGTATTATTTCTGTTACAGCAGCAGTAGTAAATTAATCACTTATGTATGTTGAAGATCAACAAGGATTAAGAAAGACCAAGGAATTTGTACCTTTAAATTATGATGTTATCACATGGAGTCAATTTGAAGTTTGGGGATTATATAGCAGGTTAAATAAATTTTATATGTCTCAAGGGAGCAAGTTTTGGGAGTTAAAGTGTGGGATGTTTGCTGCATGTTAAGATACTTTGAAGCACTTATTGCAAATTATCAAAGGCTACAGCTTTCCATATTGATTGCATTTCAATTAAAAAAATTTCTCTCCATTGGACCAATAGGCAACATTATGATAATTGGAGGAAACATTGAATTTGTACATGGAGCTTTCAAAGGCCTGTTGTTTTGGAAGTGGATGGCATATCCTTTTTCCTAGTCTTTCTTTATTTGAATGCTCAATTTTAGAACAATATCTAACGGACAGGCATTTTACCTGTCACAGATGAGGAGCAGGAGCAGATGAAAGGGACATCCTCCTTACAGAAGTAATCAACGGATTGAATATCACCATCTCCCTCCTTTGGCACTTGTGTCCTGTCTTGTCCCTTTCCCTGATCCATCAGCATCCCCTTGCACTCGTGCCAACCTCATCCAACACCTACTGTCCTCAAATCAACATTTCATATGATGGCTCCTGCCCCAAGTCACTTCTGTGATGCCTTGCATATCATTCTGCTGCTTGCCTCTTATACTGCAGCCCATCTTGAGTTTTGGAGGCTCTAAGTCTAAATCCTTTGTACCAGCTTTAAGGGAGGATTTTGGTCTGAGGCAGTAGTGGAGAAACATTCTTGCCCTTGATTCTCTGCTACATGACTATCGTCTGGTGTTTTGCTGTCTCTGCTTCAATGTTTGCAGCACACTACTGTCACAGTAGGATAATTTCCCACGTGAAGACTATGTCTCCTTTAGATCTGGTATGCTGTAGGTGTTTAATTGTTGTTGATGAGGAAGATTCATCAACAACCTGTGATATGCAGATGACACAATCTTGCTTGGTGAAATGAGGAGAATCTGAAGCACTTGCTGCAGAAAGTCAAGGACTATGGTCTTCATTATAAATTGAAGCTCCACATCAAGAAGACAAAGATTCTCACTAGTGGACCCATTGACAGCATCATGATAGATGGAAGAGATTGAAGTTGTTAACAATTATAGCTTGTTGGCTTCATAATCAACACTCTTGGCACCAGCTATCAGGAAATCAAAAGATGAATTGCACTGCGAAAATCTGTCAGGGACCTCTTCATAGTACTCAGGAACAATGATAGAGACTAAGGTATCCCTGGTCAAGGCCATAGTGCTCTCAATAATTTACTATGCATCAGAGAGCTGGACAATGATTAAGGATGACCAAAAAAAAAAAAATAGATGCCTTTGAGTTGTGATGCTTGAAAAGAGTCTTGAACATACCATGGACCAAGAAAACGAACAAGTCTATCTTGGAGAAAGTGAAACAAAGTTTCTCCTTAGACCTCGAATTTTGATGCTACATCACACATGCTTTGGGCATGTGGCCAGGAGATACCAATCTTTGGATAATATACTGCTTGGAAGTATGGAGGGGTAATACAGCAGAGGAATACCTAGGATAAGATGGATTGACACAGTAACTGAGGTATTGGGGTTGGATATGTTGGAGTCAGTGAAACTAGCTCAGGACCAGGTAGATGCAGAGCTATGAGTCTCAGGCAACTTGATAGCACATAACAACAATACCTAGTAGACTAATTTAATAGAGTGACAGGAAATTATATCCACATACAAAACTCAGTGGGATTTCTGCACAATAAAAAGAAAACATGGAAAAAGAATACTAAGAAAGCAATAAAATCTGTAACCAACCACAAACTGAGGTAACGGAATAAATATAACTAAAGACAAAAAAGTCCTTTAGAAGGAAAACTACAAAGTTTACTGTGAGAAACAGTGAGACCTAACTAAATGGATGACAAGAACAACATCCTTATTCATTGTCAAGCTCTCTGATTACCTTCTTCTGTTGCTAAACTTCCCAATCTTGCCTAATGAAATGACAAAACTAACCAATTATCTCATGAGTCACTTGTATACATCTTATTTGCATGTTATCAACTAGTCATGTTGCAAAAGTTAAACTTAAGCTAGGAAAGTAATTTTCATAGTCAATGTGTTATAAATACTGCATTGAATAAGTAAGAGAATAGAAAAAAACAATGTATGAATTATATGCTGCCAAGCAGTATTGAATATATCATGCACTGTCAAAAGACCAAACATCTCTGTCTATGAAGTACAAAAAAATTTCCCCTTAAAAGTGAGAATAGTTAAACTTTATCTCACAAATTTGAGCACGTAATCAGGAAGACTTAGTTTTTGAATAGAACATTCTTACAAAAGTTATGAGTCAACAAATGAGAGAAAGGCCCTGAAGGAGAAGGGCCTTTCCTGTTGTACATGAAGTCTGTATGAGTGAATGCTGCCTTCGTAGTACCTAACAAACCACAGTACAATATGTTAATAAGAAGTATTATAGATAAATTTTGTCTTGTCTTCTTGTTATTGTTTTTAGGCACCTTGAAGATGAGTATAACTAATAGCAACCTTATGAACAATAGATCTGAACCCTGTCCTATGCTGTGGCAGCCTCACAATCTGACATATTCAAACCTATCGCTGCATTAATCCAACAGTTTGAGGATCTTAATCTCTTTCGCTGAAGTTGCACCTTTCCAATCGTGATATCCTTCTCTCAGGAATAGCCCCTCCAAGTAATGCATGATATCCCTCCCACCTAAAAACATGCCCAAAGTATGTAAGCCAAAGCTCTAACACTTTTGTGTCCAGGAAGGAACATTACTATACTCTCTCTAATAAATATATCTTTGTTCTTTTGTAGTCCATTATGTATTTAATACTCTTTCCCAACAACAGATCTTAAAGGCCTTAATGGTTTTATCAACCTTATCTGTTGTCCAGCTCAGACGTATAGCAAGTGATTGAAAAGACCATGGCCCAAATAATTTGCAGAGGTCCCTGATGGCATACTGATTGCCTGACTGCCAATAGCAAAGAAAAGGAAAATGAAGTTGTTGGCAGTTTCTATCTTCTCTATCTATCAGGAAGTTGCCTATTGGCACAATGGTGAGAATTTGGGGTTTTTTGATCTTTAGATGAAATCTGTGTGGAAGCTGTATTCTTTGATCTTCTATAGCAAGTGTTTTAAGTTCTTATATTCAACAAGGAAGGTTTGTCATCTGCATAAGTAGGTTATCAATAAATCTAATTTTAATCTAATGTAAAGAAAACAAAAATTCTCAACTCAGGGTAAATTGGCAGTATCATGATGCATGGTGAAGAGATTAAGATTGTAAAGGGCTTTAGTTTGTCTGTCTCCACAATCAACACTCTTGGCACCAGCAGCCAGGAAACTAAAAGATGTATTGCATTGGAAAAGTCGGCTGTCAGAGACCTCTCCAAGGTACTGGAGAGCACTGATGCAAGCCTGGAGACTAAGGTGTGCCTAATACAGGCCATAGTCTTTGACATTACTTGCTATGCATCACAGAGCTGGAACAAGACTAGAGATAATAGAGGAGAATTGATGCCTTTAAGTTGTGGTGTTAAAGAAGAGTATTCACTATACCATGGACTGCTAAGAGAATGGACAGATTCAGCCTGGAGAGGCTTAAACCAGGATGCTCCTTGGAGGGAAGGATTCTGGAGCTTCGTCTGACATACTTTGGACATGTTGCAAGGAGGGACCAGTCCTTGGAGAGGGACATCATGCTTGGGAGGGTGGAGTGACAGTACAGGAGAGGAACACACTCGATGAAATGGATTAATTCAGTGACTGGGACAACAGGTATAGGTGTGTTGAATGGAGACTGTGAGGTTGGCACAGGATAAAGCGTGGTTTAGGTCTGTTGTACACAGGGTCACTATGAGTCGCAAGCGACTCAATGGCACATAATAGCAACATACAACAACTTCTAATATTGATTCCACATTCTTCTTTTTAGAATCAAACTTGTCAAATAATTTTCTAAGCATAACAGATTGAATAGTTACTAAGAAAAGACAGAACTCCAACACATTACTTTCTTAATTTTATGCCATGTAGTGTTCTCTTGCTCTGCTCACACAATAGCCCCGTGGCCTAGGTCTAGGCTTCATATGAATGCAAGTTAATGTTTTGAGATTCTCATTATTCTCAATGGTAGCATAGTTTGTTGTGGTCCACACAGTTAAATGCCTTTTTCAAAAAAGCTCAAATATATTTTTCTTATTTGCTTTTGGGTAGGTTACATCTACTATCTCCAATGCTATGACTCTTCTAAAGTAATCTTGAATTTCTGGCAATTCTTGGTCAATATACTGTTCTAAAACTTTTTTGAATGATCTTCAGTAATAATAATAATTACATTGTTGAATAATGTCCACATTCTGTTGGAGCACCTTTCTTGATAATGAGAACAAATGTGGATCGCTTCCACTGAACCAGTCAAGCAGCTATCCTCCATATTTCCTGATATAGGTTGAAGAGAGCATCTACAAGGTTTTTTTAATTGGAATTGAATTAAATATGGATATCTTCCAGTCAATTGGCAAGTTAATTGTCCTCCAAATTCCTTGACACAACCTGGTGAGTATGTCCAAGGTAGCAAATTTTTGCTGAAGCATGTTAATTGGTATTCTATCAATTCCTGAAGCCTTATTTTTTTGCCAAATCCTTCAGAGGAGCCTGGATTTTTATTCTGTGTCACTAGTATCTCATATATTGTTTCTTGAAATTCTTCTGTGTCAACCAACCCTTTTTTGGTACAGTTGTTTTTGTTACATTTATTCAGGGAATGAATATAGCAATATCTCAAATTGGCAATATTTAACTCTGGACGTTGCTTATCTTTTAAGTGCCTTATATTCTATATTTCTGAACCAGAAAAATACAACGGAAGATGTTGAAACTTATTCAGATATTATTTCCAAGCAATAATAATGCTATTTTCCAAACATCCCTAGGTGATACTAATTGCTAAGGTCTATAATACCATCTGAACGGCTGGTGTCCACTTAGAGGTACCTAAGAAGATAGGCCTGACAATCCGTTCCCAAAATTTAAAGCCTTGGAAACATAAGGGAGAAATTCTACTTTGCAAACATTGGTAGTTACTATTATGGTGGTAACTAACAAAATTACAAATTGATATTTTCACCTCATTTACTGACTCAGTCCTGTGAAGTTAAAATTGGTTCATACTTGACCTTCCCATGAGGTTTTTAGAGGCCATAAATTGCGCGGCAATTGATTGTCTTTCATTTTTCTTGAAGCTTCTGACCGATTAAAACCTTCAGAGAGGTTTAACTATCTATTAGATATCTTTATTATGAAGATTTTGTTACTACTTTTAAAATGTGTCTGTGTTTATGTGTAGAAAAATCTACTTAATTCTGAGGTCATTGCAATAATAGCACATAATCATTTTAATTGTTAAAAGGCAATAAAAAAGCACTAATAAGTGATGGGACTTTTTGAAAAACGAGAACAAATATACTTGCAGAAGGCACAAACTAGTCTCTTGTGAGTTTGAGTTTTTTACAGATATACATGCTGGATGGTGTCTAACATTTGTATTCATCATATGTTTTACAATCAAGGTGCACTTTATCGGAAAGCAAATTCTGCAATAATTTATATAAACATAGATTTGAATACTTTGATTATAATTGCTTCACAAAGCTACTTTTAAAATATGGCTACTTTCATACACTCCTAAAACTATTAAAATATTTTAGTAATCGCTTACTTTAAATATCTTCTTTTCTGAATATTCACTATTATCAATATTCTATTGTTCAATATTAAAATGCAATGTATTTTTATTTAATAGAATTTTTGTAAAGAAACTCTTAAAAAAGAAATAGAACTATCAATGAATTTTCTTATATCTCCAACTATAGACTCTTTTTCAAGTTCAGCATTTTCTGAAGCTAATCTTTACGTTTATATTTATTTATAGCTTTAATTTCAAACATGTAGTAATTAAGTCAGTTAAAATAAAGAAATTAGTATAATATTGAAATAGTTTCTTTTGTTTTGACTACAGTTAAAGTATAAGGAGTGTGAGGATGGCCCAGGCTGCGACAGGGTTCAGATCTGTTCAGAATCACTATGGGTTATACTTAACTTGATAGCACTTAACAAGAATGAAAGTTTAAAAACATGTTTATAACTTCAGAGCTAACAATTCTGCCTTATTTTTTCATATTACTCATGGAGGTAAAAATGTAAAAGGAATAAAATAAGTAATTACTTTTTTATAAGCTAGATTATTATCTTTCAAGAATAATGCATGTTGGTATTGGTAGGCTCAGCTCTTTGAATTTGAAAATTGAAAGGAAGACCTTGATTCTGAAGGGAGTTGTTCATGTACTCTAGTTTTGTTAAAGTAGACATCATGATCTCCACAGTCTCAGAGGTGCAGATAAGCTCTTTACCACTTTGGGCTGCAGCAAGTAGCCTCAGCTGGTTGGATCATCAACAGGAAGGTGTGGCTTTCGATACTTCTGCTTACCTCAGTGTCAGAGTGCAGAGCCTCAGAATGAGGTGCCCCTGGACTTTCCTCTCTGCCTGAGTCATGGAGAGTGAGTATCGGGCTCGAAGTTAACAGAGATGTGACTGTACCAACCAACAAACAGAATACAATCCCTGATCAAATTTCCATCAAGCAAGAGACACCTCTCCTCAGACTGTGCCTGATAGGTAGAGCCAAAGCTTCAGAAAATACTTAATGAGCGGAGATAAAAGATCCTAGTCAAAAAAGTGTAGGAGGTTATGCATTCAACAAACAACAAAGCAATAAGTTAATGGATACTACATCAGCTATTATACACAAGGCAGCAGTCAACAGGCCAAATAAAAGTTTAAAAATATTTCTTTTTCGTTCTACAAAAGCACCAACTATCCTAACAATTACACAGAATAAGTATACTACCTCAAACCTCACACAAAAAATAATGTTACCAAAGAAACAAAGTAAAAGTGTTTTTATTGGCTGAAGGAAAAATATGAATAATTGCATGAAACTACAAACAAAACCTTACATGAACTTTTAAAAAAAAACAATAGAAGAAAAAACATATGAAACTTATAAATCATAGAAAAAAAAACAGCTGTACAGAGTAGTAAGATCAACATTTAAGCTTTCAAATTATTGGAGGAGAATTGAAGAGATGGAACACAGTGAAATAGAAGATAGCGCTCCCAACATTTATCTGTTAGAATAAAAATCAGAAACAAAAAAGGAATAAAACTGAAGAAAGTAAAAGAAATATGAGGGCCAAAATCAGAAGGAATAGCACATATGCAATCTACATTCTAGAAGAGGAAGAAGGAAAAAAAAAACACACAACAAATAAAAAACAAAAATACAGTGAACTAATTATTAAAGTGTCACTTGAAGAAAAAAGTTCAAGTATCATTAGAAACTAGAAAATACACATCCAAGTAGTTTTATAATCCCAGACAGAATGATGTGGTTGTAATTGTTATTGTTGTTGTTACATATGATTTAGTCACCTGCAACTCAAAGCAACCCTATGGACAATAGCTCTGAACCCTGTCCTATCATGAACCAGTCTCACTGTCTCTGACACACCTGTGTGCATTATTACTCCAGTTACTATAAATCTGTCTCATCAAGGGTCTTCCTTTTCTGGGCCGTTCCTTCCCCCCACCCCCCAAGATGTTTTCTTTATTTTCAAAAGGAAAACAAAAATATGATTTTGAATAATAAAACCCTTTCTAAAAATCAAGAATAGATTAGGCCTTGGGTTCAAAAAAGTTAGGGGGGAGTTTCGGGGTTTGTTTGGGTTTTTTTCCCCCATTCATTCATTGTTGCACTTTTCTCCTCTCCCAACCTTCCCCTCTAGTACACTACCCTCTTTGAAAAGTAAAACAAAAATTTTTTCATTGTTTTACAAACCCTCCCCCAGGTCCACTCCATCATGTAACCTTCGCTCTAGATACCTGTCATGACAAAAGTACCTAATCACATATCCCTTTTAAACCTGGGCTGTCCTTTTACCTTTCTAAGCATAATATCCTTCATGAAAATCTGGTTCCCCCCAGCAACATGATTAAAGTATGTAAGAAAGAGCTCCAAAATCCTTGTTTCCAAGAAGAAGCTTGGTTTCATCCTCTCCAGGATGGCCCTGTTTGTTCTTTTAGCAACTGTTGCATGTTCAATAATCTTCTCCAGCACTACAGCTCAAAGGCATCACTTATTCTGTCATCCTCCGTCATTGTCCAGCACTCTGATGCAAAGCGAGTAAGTATGAAGATAATGAACTGAGACTCTAAACTGACATCATTGCTCTTAAGTACTCTGGAGAGGTCCCTGAAAGCAGATTTCCCTAATGTAGTTTGTTTTTTTATTTCCTGACTCCTGGTACCAAGAGTGCTGATTGTAAAGATGAGCAAGACGCTGTCAATTGGCCCAATGGTAAGAATTTTTGTCTTCTTAGTGTTGCACTTCAATCTATGTTGAAGACTACAGTCCTTGATCTTCAGCAACAAGTGTTTCAGGTCCTCCTCAGTTTCAGCAGTCAAGATTGTGTCAACTGCATAATGAAGATTGTTGATGAATCTTCCTCTAATCTTGATGACACATTCTCCCTCATAAAGTCAAGCCTCTCAAATGATCTGTTCTGCATATAAACGGAAATGATAAGGAGAAAAGATAAATCCCTAATGCACTCTTTCCCTAATATTTAACTATACAGTGTTTCCTTACTCTGTTCTAAGGGGGGGTAGAGGGGACAAAAAAAGGCCTCAAGAGTTGATGGAATACAATTTGACATATTTCAGTCTTAGATATGCTTACAAGGTTGTGCCAAGTAATCTGGAGGACAAGCAACTGACCAACTAACTGAAAGAGATTCATATTTATTGTTTTTGTTATGTGCTGTAGAGTTGCTTGTGATTCATAGCGACCCTATGTACAACAGCCCTAAACTCTGTTCTGTCCTGTGCCAATCACACTGTCTCTGACACACCCATCCCAATTACCCCAGTCACTGAATCAATCCACCTCATAGAGGGCCTTCCCCTCCTGAGCTGTCCCTCCACCCTCCCAAACATGATGTCCTTCTCCAAGGACCGGTCTCTCCTTACACCATATGTCTTACATATATGTTAGACAGAGCCTCAGAATCCTTGCCTCCAAGGAGCAGCTTGGTTTGACCCTTTCCAGGATGAATCTGTTTGTTTTCCTAGCAGTCCATGGTACTCTCAATACTCTTCTCCATCACCACAGCTCAAAGTCATCAATTCTCCTTCTATCATCCTTGGTCATTGTCCAACTCTCTGATACATAACAAGTGATTGCAAAGACCATAGCCTGTATCAGATGCACCTTAGTCTCCAGAAAAACACCATTGCTCTTCAGTACTTTGGAAGTACTTTTTGTATGAAAGCCGTATTTATTACCATTAAAAAAATAGAGAGAACTGACAGAGTATAGAAAATACTGAACAATATAATTAATATTACATGCAAGCAAAATCCAAAATCCTACTGAATATTATTAAAAAATGACTAGAACAGTAATATGTCAACTAAAAATTGCCAGAAATATAAGCTGGGTTTAGAAAAGGCAGTGGCACTAGATTCATTATCTCCAATGTCAGATGGACCGTGACTGAAAACAAATAGTATCAGAAGTTTCTATCTGTGTTTTTTGTTTAAACAAAGACATTTGACTGTGTGTATAACAGCAAATAATGGCTAATCTTGAGAAGAACAGGAATTTCAGAACACTTGGTTTTGCTCATGCTAAACCTAAACATGGACAATAAATCAGTCCACATAGCCTAGACTCCAAAAGAAAATCATTAAGGTATATCATAATCAAATTCTCCAGAATCAAAGATAAAAAGAGAATTCTCAAAACATCAAAACAAAAACCAACCTAAGAATTACCTACAAAGAAAACTAGTAAAATTAACTGCCATTTTTAAAGCAGAAACTATGTGAATAGGAAGAGAGTATAATGATGCATTCAAAACTCTGAAAGAAAACAACTGTCAACCAGAAATTCTATATCCAGCAATATTTTCTATCAAATAGGGTACAGAGTTCAGGGAATTCTCAGAAAAGCAGAAAATAAGGAAGTTAATGAAAATAAGGCCAATGCTGTAAGAAGTATACTACAGGATGTCCTTCCCACAGAGACACTACAGAAAAGTAGATAGATCAAAGTAACCAGCAACACACAGAAAGAACAAAGCAAAAAGACAGCCATAAAATCTTGCCTCTCAAAAATTATCCTAAAAATGAATTGTTTTTTTCAGACCAGTAGAGAGAGACAGAGTAGCAGGTTGAATAAAACAACCAACCAACCAAAAAAACAACAGAAAAAAACCCACCACAAATAAATAAAGTCCATACCTATACTGCCAATAAGAGATACACCAAGAAGTGAAAATAAAGACAGGCTAAAAATCAGAGGCTGGAGGAAAAAAATATACTAAATAAGAGACAAACAAAAAATGTAGGAGTAGCAATATTAGTATTTTAGAAAATAGATGGCAGGGTGAAACCAAGAGGAAAAAAAAGAGACAAGGAGGAAGACTGTATGATGAATAAAGGTTAAATAGAACAAGAGGAAATAATCATAATAAGTATCTATGCACTAAATGAGGGAGCTGCAAAGATATAAGACAAAAATATAGACAAAAAATAGATTATATCACCAAATGATAGTAGAAGACTTCAATAGACCATTCTCAATAAAAAAATAGGATGACTAGAAAGAAACTTAACAAAGATACAGAAGACTGAAAATAAAAGTAATTCCAATTCATATTTCATTGTCATTCTTCAACAAGATGTAAAAGGTAATTTCTATACTTATTTAGAAGGTAAAGAGATTCCAAACAAATAAAACACTACTGAAAAAGAAAAACAAATTAGGGGGTAACACACTCCCTGACTTCAAAACCTACTGAACAGTGTATTACTCAATGAAGTTGGTGCTGATTCAACAGAAACACAGATAAATAGAAGAGTGAACCCAGAAATCAACTGATCTACCTATGATCAACTGAACTTTGACAAAAGCAAACTCAATAAAGTGGGAAAATGGAAGCCTCTTTAACAAGTGATGTTGGAAAAATTGCCCAACCAGAAAGTGGAAGCAAGATTCACTCCTTATCCATACCATACACACAAACTAACACAAGGTGAATCCGAGACCTAGAAGATAAATAAAACACTATAAAGGTCGTCAGAGAAAGAAAATTAGGAATAAATCTTGAAGGCTTATTCTATGGCAAGAATAGGCTTTTAAGAATAACTAAAAATTTACAACTAAAAGTGGATAAAATAGATGACTGAGACCATCTCAAAATAAAATATTTGTAAATATAAAAATAAAAAAAAACTTCTCATGTACAATATAAAGGAAGGTAATTAATTGGAAAATATGTATGGAAATTACATATTTGATGAGAGACTCATAACTAAAATTTAGAGGATACCCAGCACAGTAACAATAAAAGACAGACAATCCAGTTACAAAATCAGAAGACATGAATAGATATTTCACCAATGAAGAGTGTCAAATGGCCAACAAACACATGAAAAACATTATTCAAAATCACTGGATATTGGAGAGATGCAAATAGAAACAACTGTGAGATATCAACTCATCCTAGCAACAAGCAAAGTTTAACAAGACAGCAAACAACAAACGCTGGAGAGGATGCAGAGAGACAAACCTCTCATGCACTGTTAGTGGGGATATAAAATGGTACAAACTCTTTGGAAGACAATTGGGTTCTTTCTCAACAAGTTGAAAATAGAAATACCACTTAGTACAGCTATCCTATACCCACTCAAAAGAAATCAGACCTGTGTCACAAACAGATATATACATATTCATAGTTATTGGAGCATTATTAACAATGGTGAAGGGATGAATGCAGCCCAATAGCTGACCATTAATTAAATGGATACAACAACTCGGATACACTCACAATGAAATATTGCACAGCAATTTAAAACAACACATTTGAAAACATTACATGACATGGATGAGTCTGGAAGACATTATGTCAAATGAATAAGGATGGTGAAAATTTGCTTCACTTACATTGGGCTTATTCTCTGGAGCAACCAATCCTTGGAGAGAGATATGATGCTGGGAAAAGTGGAGTTTCAAGAAAGGAAATCCTTCAACAAGATATCGTGACAGAGATTGTGAGAATGGTGCAGAATAGGACAAGATTTGTCAAGTAAGCAGCACCTAGCAAAATAATACAGTATTATTATCTTCATGATAGATCTTTAAATGGTCTTTTTGAATTGAGAATATACCCTGAAAAAACCCAGAGATACCACTTGCATAGATGTATGCACATTCATGTTTACTGCTGCATTATTCACAATAGCAAAAAGATGGAAGAAATGCAAGTGTTCATCAGCAAATGAATGGGCAGAAAAACTATGACACATTCATACAATAGAATATTATATAGATCTGAGAAACAATGAAGTTGTAAAAGTATTACACAACATGAGTAAGCCCGGAAGACATTATGCTGAATGAAATATCCCAGTCACAAAAGGACAAACACCGCACAACACCACTGTTATACAATAAGATTGACATGGAGGTTGGAGGTAGAATAGTAGAAGAGTAGATAGATAATGAAGAGTGCATTGGAATACATAAGAGGAAGAACTGACTTAAAGGAATGTATGATTAACATTTATGACACAATCTGGAACAAGAGATACTTTGAAAAGTTGACTAGGGAAGGAGGTAGGAAGAGGAAAGGAGGAAAATGTGCAACAATGAATGAGTGGGAGGGAAAAAGGTATGCAAGAAATAAGGGGGTGGGGAGGATCTTTTGAAACTGAAAGTAACACCATTCTCCTTAATTTGTCATTCCTGCTGCCATTGGAGATCATACGATTTTTCTGATTCAAATTTCCCATAGCAGTCCATCTCAGCTCACTAATACTTAGGATCTTCATCTTCATGAATTGTATTTTATTTTTACAACTTCTGATTTTTCTAGATTTGTGTTTCATATATTTTATGATGGCACTTAACAACAACAACAATTATTAATGGAAGTTTGCAGCTGTTCCTACTCATTTTTTAAAAAAAATTTCTTCCAATCTAAGAAGCTTTACTTACTAAATTATAACTAAGAATGTTCCACTGTTATTTATAGGTCTTATGAAGGCTTTTTATTCCTTAATGAATAGAAAATCATGCTTCTTAGCATGTCTTAGTCTGGAATCTCTTCTGAAACCTATCCAAGTTAGGTGACTGCACATGTGTTTGAAAAAATGGTAACGCAGCATCTAGCCTAACCCCAAACTGAATGGCCAATCCTCTATATCAAACTGACAGAAAAAGACTGTATTCTTAAGAGCAAATTATAAAGAATCAAACATATTAATACACAAACTATAAAATGATCATTAAATGGGAGTCACTTCTCAAAGCAGTAAACTGATGGATAATTTCTGTACCATACACAAAACAAATAAACATATGGATATAATAGAAAAGGCATGCATGCTCCGGGAAGGGTGTGTGTGAGTGTTACCCTCTACAAAGCAGTAGTAATGTAAAAAAATCTGCACATACTTTCAGGCTGATTTGTTAAAGGATACATGAAGCACAGAGGGAGAAGGATCCTTCACAAAGGGAAATGGTTGAGAAAAGAAAAATTCCTTTACATGACCTTAAAATATCAATATTTCTTTATTATTACAAGAAGGAATTACTGCAGTCTTATTTTTGGTCCCATCGGACTAAGGGCTCACCTTTTGATGGTTGCCATTTTCTAGTGTTTTGTGCGTAATAACTATCTTGACATTTATGGCGCTCCAATGTGTCTTTTTTAATGTGAAGTATTCATCTGTGCATTAATGAACTAGCTTGATGCATCTGCCAAACCTTTCAAAGAAGCAATTAAGTCTCTGTAAGAACTGCATGAGTGACACGATTTATTGTAATCCAAGAAGAAGTATAAACAAAAAAAGTAATTAACTTTATAGGTGGCAATTAAGTGGTACAATATCAAGACTACATATATTTGACTTGACTCTATCTAGATAGAACATGATAACAACATGCAATTTTTTTAAAGAGTCTTATCTAATTTCAAACACTAGTTTGGGGATGTTCAACTTTATGTTTTTAAATTTTTCATTAAAGTAGTATGCCGTTATCTTCATTTATCAAACTAGATCATTTAAATTAGATACAAAGCATTAAAATTCAGGACTAGGAAATGAATGATGAAATGGATACTACTTTACATTACTCCAGAAGTTCTGCAGGATAAAGAAAAGGAAACTTCTCATGTATCATTTTCAACCTCTGAAAACCCACTATATGATCAGATTTGAGTCGATTCCAACTACTCGGTTGTCGCTGTCTGTTCACCAGCAACTTATAACAACACCCTGATGGAAATAAGCACAATGGAGATACACCACTCCCAGAGAGGATCAGAAAGTCAATCCAGCTCAATTTTATTGGGACTGCACTGTACTTATATACACAGGAAGACCAAATAAGGTGGGCTTACAGAAGTGGGGCATGCAGATTGGATAGGAGAACTTCACCCTTGTGTGGATCACTCCCAGCTCGACAGACTTGGCAGCTGTCTTCCCAGGTGGCGAGTTTTCTCAAGCCAGTACAGACAAGCACAAGGGAGCTTTTTCTACCCGGTATTAAAGGCCATTGGGAGGCTTGTACTTATCTGGATCTTGGGAGATCTGTCCTGGCCAGAGACCCCTCCTTCCTCCCCAACATTCCACAAAACTCAGTATCTAGTTGTTACTGGGTTTTGTACTCGTTAGTGGAAGACAGAATTATAATTCTGTTCATTGTAAATATTGCAGTATACGTTGTTCTTATTTATATTTATTGTCAAATTGGAATCTTGATCAATTGGGGAATTCAAACAGTATGCATTTTCTTTGGAAGCACAAAATCCTATCCAATATGCCACTATGCCATATACTATGTTGTTGTTGATTGTCTTCGATTTGAGAACCACTCATGGTGACCCCTATGAACAAAAGCTGTAAATTCCTTCTACAGCTATTGACATTTATCAAAGTTAGAGCTTCAATAGGCATGTTATTTAGGTAGTGGATGCCATTCCTGCTTCCAAACCTGTCATAGTGTGTGATTGTTGTTTTGTGCAAGTGAGTTACCTGTGATGCATAGCAACCCTATATACAGAAGCTCTGAAAATATACTATACAAACTAAAAATATTGCCATATGAATTAGAAGCTTAAAATTGCATGAATTACCTCTTCTGAAATAATTTCAAATTATTAAAAGCAAAATAGAACAACCAAAAAAAAAACCCAGTCAAGAGGATCACTGTGTAATTTACAATCAATCAAGGCAACTACCAAAGTGGCCAGAAATGAAAGAATGATACATTTGAAACAATCTTAGAAATGCTCAGACATAAAAGAATCATCAGTGGAACTTTGCAATGAATGGCAGTTTATTTCATATTAAATACACAAATAACATTTTCATATAGTGTATATTGAACATCTTTTTTGATAGGCTCCATTCGAGATGTTTTGTATATAAATAATGCAATCCTGGAAAGCTCTAGTGGTTCAATGAAAAAAATTTCACTGTAAATCCAAAGACAAATGTTTCATACATCAGCCTTTAAACATACTGAAAACATACTGAAGTGCACATAACAACAAAAACAATACAATCCTTAATTTATCGATGAAGATTATATTTAGTAAGCTAACTTATGAGAAGTCACACTGTACATATGTAATAATGAAATACGAGACTGTATGAGTAGAATTATTTAAAAATAGTAGTTATTGTTGTTCTTGTTTTTAGATTCTGTCTACTTAAATATGACTCATAGAAATGCTAAAAACAACAGATTTTAACCCTGCCTTCTCCTGTGATAATTATACAATATCAGACACACATAAGCCTATTGTTGCAGACACTGTGTCCACCTAATTGAGGTTCTTCTACTCTCTCACTGTCTCCCCAAGCTTCTCTTAGCATATGTTCCTGCTCTTGATAAGGTTGTTGCAAAATGAGAGAAAGCACAGCTTATGAGTACAAAGAAGTCTTGCTTGAATGTATGTTTTTTATCAACTCTGTACCCTGTCCATTCGGGCTCTGTGAGGTAAACCTTAATGTTTCCATTTCTCTGTGAACTATTCCTTTGTTTCTGAATGCAAATAAAAGTAAATAAAAGCAAAGGTTTTGGGGTTCCTGGGGGCTAGTGGTCTGAGCGTGCCCTAGCCTATTCTGAATTTACATTCTGTTTTGCCAGTCTTCCTTTAGCTCCGCTCATGAGAAACAACATTCAGTGTTTCTCCTATTCTATTGATTGTTGATACCAAGTGTATTGATTGTAAATCCAAGTTAGATGAAGTCGTTGACGATTTTAAGTTTTTCTCCTTCTATCACAATGTAACCTTTTGGTGCAGTGGTAAGAACTTTGATTATCTTGATGTTAAGATGCAGTCCATATTGAACTTTGCTGCTTTTGATATTTTGCAAGTGTTTCAAGTCCTCTTCACTTTCAGTAAGAAAGGTTGTGTCATCTGCATAATGTATTTTATTGATGAGTCTTTCTTGAATTTTGAATCCACATTATTATTCATAGAGTCCAGTTTCTCAAATATTTTATTCAGCATGCAGATTAAGTTGATATTTATATAGGATACCAAAAAAGGACATAACACTGGCACATCTTTCTTAATTTTTAACCATATAGTGCTCTCTTATGTATCAATCTGTAAGGATACTATGAGCAGGAACTTGAACGATCCAGGATGCATCAAAAGAAGATAGAAAGAATACATTAAGTCCTTATACCAGAGAGAACTGGCTGACACAAAGAATGTCATGAAACAACTTACGATCAAGAGAAAATAGTGATTAGAAGGAAGTTAAAGCTCTTCTGAAGGAACTAGCAAAAAATAAAAAAAAACAAACAAAAAAAAACCAGGATCCCAGGAACTTTCGCAATACCAATTGACATGTTTCAACAAAAAGATACAGCCATAGATATGCTCACCAGGTTATGTCATGAAATATAGAGGGCAACTACCTGGCCAACTGACTGGAAGAGATTAATTTATTCTCATTCTAAAATAAACTGATTCTACAGAGTATGGAAATTATTAAACACTATCACTAATATCATATGCAAGATTAATCAAAGATTACATCAACAGAGAACTATGAGAAGTGCAGACTGGGTTTAGAAGAGGTGGTAGAACTAGGGACATCATCGCTAATGTCAGATGTATCTTGGCTGAAAGCTGAGAGTACCAGAGGAGTATCTATCTGTATTTAATTGACTATGTAAAGACATTTGACTGTATGGATCACAAAAAATTCTGGCTAACTTGGAGAAGAATGGGAAACCCAGAACACGTAATTATGCTCATGTGAAACTTAGAACAGAAAACAGTCATAAAAACAAAGAAAGAGTCCATGGTTCAAAAATCAAGAAAGGATTGTGCCAGGGATGTGTTCCTTTTTTAAGACACTTTTAATATACATGTAGAACAGATTAGGATCCTGGATTTATGAGAAGGAAGATGGCATTAGGGCTGGAGGAAAACTGATTAACAACCTGTGTTATGCAGACGACACAGTTGTTGAAACTAAGGAGGACATGAAGAATTGGCTGCAGAAGAACAAGAACTATAGTTTTCAATATGAAGTGAAGCTCAACATCAAAAAAACAGAGATTCTCACCAAGGGCTAATTGGTAGCATCAAGTAGATAGAAAAGAGATGGAGTTGTTAACCATTTCAATTTACTCCATTCCACAATCAACAAACTTCACACTAGTAGTCAAGAAATCAAAAGACAACGCATTTTGAAAATCTGCTTTTAGGGACCTCTCCAGAGGGCTAAAAAGCAACCATGTCAGTCTGTATACTAAAGGGTGCCTAATTCAGTCGTTACATCAAAGACTATGCATGAAAACCTGGACAATGATAAAGATAACAGAAGAATCTATGTTTTTGAGTTCTGGTGCTGGAGAAGAATATTGGACATGCCATGGACTGTCAAGAGAACAAACAGATCTGTCTTGGAGAGGATGAAGCCATGCTCCTTGGAGGTAAGAATTTTGAAGATCTATCTCACATACTTTGAGCATGTTTCCTGGAAGAACGAGTCTTGGAGAATGAGACCATGTTTGGAAGGGTGGAGGAACAGTGCAAGAGAAGAAGGACCATGAATAGATGGATTGACATAGTAACCAAGATAATGGATGTAGGTGGATGAGAGACAGTGAGATTGGCTCATGATACACAGGTTTCAGAGCTACTACACATTGATTTGCTACAAGTCTTAGTTGATTTGAGGGCCCAGGACAACAACAGGGTTCCCTTGTTCTGTTGCACAATTGCTTCTTAATCTGGGTACAAATTTTACATGAACTCTAATGAGTGTATGTGATACTTATTTTTTTCATTGTTAGACATAATTTGTTATGATTCATATGCCTTTACATATTTAATAAAGCATAAAAATGCATTCTTCTGGTATTCTCTGCTATCCACCAGGATCTGATATCATTAATGATATTCCTGGTGTCACAACTTCTTCTAAATCCAGCTTTAACTTCTG
The DNA here is from genome assembly GCF_000299155.1 of Elephantulus edwardii. Lineage (NCBI taxonomy): Eukaryota > Metazoa > Chordata > Mammalia > Macroscelidea > Macroscelididae > Elephantulus > Elephantulus edwardii. The sequence goes on along the minus strand of NW_006399923.1, from coordinate 110,509 downwards.
ACGATTTTCTATGTACTGTTCTTCCCAATTTTAAATGATATTAAATAGTATGACTTTTTTTTTCTCAATAGTATTTTTCTTGCATCTTATATCATGAAATTGTACTGACTTTAGGAACCATAACAGAAGATTAATTATACTTCATTTTAAATTTCATGTGGGTTCTATGAGAGCTACTAATATACAAAAATTGGATCTAACTTTTGGCTGACTTTGCAGTATTGTTTTCACAGGCTGGAAAACATATGGGAGGAGATTGGTCATCTTTCTCCCTCAGAATCACTAGTAGATAGATTTGAACTCCCTCACTTTGAGTTGGCAGTTCAGTACCTTTCCAAGATGAATTGTCCACTGTATTATATTATTTGTTTATTCATTTTATTTTGGGGATTGTTGTTACTGTTGTTATGTGCTGTCGAGCTAAGCACAATTCATAGAGACCCTATAAGCAAAAAATTTGAAACCTCTCCTATCCTGCACCATCCTCACACTTTCTGACACACAAAATCCCATTGCAGCAAACACCATGTCAATCCACCTGATTGAAGATCTTTCTCTCCTTCACCAACCTTCCACTCTTCCTAGCATCATGGTCCACTCCAAGGAACAGCCTCTCCTAACAACATGCCCAAAGTATGTGAGGCAAATTCTTATCACTCTTGTCTCCAAAAAATATTCTGACTGTACCCTCTCCAAGACATATCTGTTCTTTGGCCATTCACAGATCTTCACAGATCAAAGGCAACAATGCTTTTTCTATCATCCTCATTCATCTCTCAGATGTGTAGCAAGTAATTGGAAAGATTATGGCCTGAATCAAGTGCACCTTATACTGACAGTCCTCATATTGACATTACTCCTCAATAATTTGGAGAAGTCGCTAACTGCAGATTTCCCCAGTGCAATGCATCTCTTGATTTCCTGATTGCTGGTAATTAAGGGTGTTAATTGAAGAACCAAGCAAGATGAAACTGTTGATAGCTTCAATCTCCTCCCCATCCATCATGAAGCTGCCTGTTAGCCCAGTGGTTAAGAATCTTTGTTTACTTGATGTTGAGATGCAGTCCATACCAAAGTTTTTTATCTTCTGCAATACATGCATTACGTTTCCCTCACTTTCCACAAGCCGAGTTGTGACAGCTTCATAAAGCAGGTTATTGATGAATCTCCCTCCAATTTAAATGTCACACTCCTTTTTAATGAGTCCAGCTTCTTGAATAATTTGCTCAGCAGACAGACTGGATAGGTGTGGAAAAGGATACAACCCTGATACACTCCCTTCTCAATTTTAAACCATTTCATTTTCCCCTGCTCTGTTCACATAACAGCTTCCTAATCCAGGTCTAGATTCCAGAAGAACACAATTAAGTGCTGTGGGACTCCCGTTCTCTATGTCAACCACAACTTGTTATGATGCACATAGTCGAATGCCTTTACATAATCACTAAATCACAAATAGACATTCTTCTGGTATTCTTTACTTTCAGCCAGGATCTATATGACATCAGCAATGGTATTCCTGATGTCATGGCCGCTTCTAAATCCTGCTTGAACTTATGGCAGTTCCCTGTCTATGCATTGTTCTAGCCATTTTTCTTTAAATTATCTTAGGCAGTATATTGGTTTTTTTTTTTTATGTTGTGGGTTAAGAGGTTAGTAATCACTTTCTCTTTGCTTGACTGCATCTTTTAAATAAAGCAAGCCATGATATGCTGGACAATGGTAGGAATATTGTACTTTAAAAAATCAAATGTGTTTTCAATTCAGAGAGAGACATTGGTTTATTTACTGTTTACAGGATTTAGTGGTAAGCTAAACTTCAATCCTGAAAGCAAGTAGTTTGAATCCTCCAGCTGCTCAGGGAAAAGGATGGGCACTCTTCTCCCGTGTGATTAACTGCCTCTGAAAACACACCAGAGGGTCAGCTATGGGCCCATTCCAACTTGACGGTACACAACAATAACAAAAGAATACACAGCACCTGGAACTATAATGAGCTTTATTAAGGATGCCAAAATATTATAATTCAGGTTAATAGCAAGATAATATCACTAAGGCAGGACTGTTGCTGGAATGTCAGACATGTGGCTTTAGGCTAGGATTACAAAGCTCTTACTCCGGTCAATTATGATTCTCACCCTAGTTCTCCAACACACTTGAGCAAAGGCTCCCAGCTCTGGTTCTAGCTTAGGAATAGAATGGCCAAGATCAGCTCTGCCTCACACCAGGTCTCTAGTTCACTGTTGCAGCTACTGCTGTCCCTTCTGTATCCCCTGATCTAAATGTCTTCTTGATGTTAATCTTTAATCTGTATTGAAGACTTCAATCTTTGACGTTCTGCAGTAAACATCTCATGTTTTCTTCAGTTATTGTTATTGTTATTGTTATTGTTAATTGCCATTGAATTTAGTATGACTCATAGCAATCATATCAAGAAAAGATCTAAACCTTGTTTTTTATCCTGTGCCTTCCTCACACTTCCTGACACACAAAACCACAGTGCAGTCGTCACCACATCAATCTACCTTGTTGAGGGTCTTCCTCTCCTTCACAGACCCTCTGTTCTTTCTAACATCATGTCCTACTCCAAGGAATAGCGACTTCTAGCAACATGCCCGAAGTATGTGAAGTGAAGACCCATCATCCTTGCTTCCAAAGAGCACTTAGCCTGCACCTTTTCCAAGACATGTATTTATGTTCTCTTGACCATTCATGTTGTGTTCAGTACTCTTCTCCAAAACCATAGGTCAAAGGCAATTCTTCTGTCACACTTATTCTTTTACCAGCTCTCATATGCATAGCAAGTGATTAGCAATACTATGGTTCTAATCACAGGCACCTGAGTCTTCAAACTGACATCATTACATCTCAATAATTTGGATAGATTCCCTAAATGTATATTTTCCCTGTGTAATGTGTCTCCTTATTTCCTGACTGCTGGTACCAAGAATGTTAACTGTGGATCCCACCATAATGAAGTTGTTGACACTTTCAGTCTCCTCTCCAATCATCATGATGTTGCCTTTTGGTCCAGTGGTAAGAATATTTGCTTTCTTGACGTTGAGATGCAATCCATACCAAAGACTGCGTTCCTTTATCTTTTGCAATAAGTGCTTTAAGTCTTTCTCATTTTCAGCAAGCAAGGTTGTGTCATCTGCATAATGCAGGTTTATCACTGAGTCTCCCTCTAATCCTGATGCCACATTCCTCCTCATCGAGTCAAGCTTCTAGAATAATTTTTCTCAGCATACAGACTAAATAGGTATAGAGAAAAAACATGACCCTGACTCACTCATTCTTAATTTTAAACCATGTAGTGTTCCTGTTACAGATTTCACATAGTAATTTTCATAGTAATACGTTTAGAAATTGCTCCAGTCTCTAATGATATGAGGAATAATGTGACAGTGTGAGAAAAGTGCAAATTTTTACTTTCTTTTAGGGCATAAAGATTCATATGAAAATAATTTAATGTTATTGTAGGGCCTTAACTTTGCCTTCTTTGATACCTTTAAATGAAAATGAAGGCTGACCAGGTGATTAAAATGTATTCTACTGTTATCTTCCACTCATAAGGTACAAAATAATTTATTTTCTCTAAAGAATTTACTTTTATCTAAAGAAATTATGTATTTTGATAATATATATTTATGAAAAGACTACCCATAAGAATTTAGCAAATCATGATCATGTATAAATTAAACATGTTATTTTCTGTTGCTTTAAGGAATTTACAGGTTCCTTTAATTTCTTTCAAAGATTAAGTGTGCTTTTAAGTGCTTCATCATTTTACAGAGCATAGCTATATAATTTATCTAC
>NW_006399923.1:100235-105570 GCF_000299155.1 Elephantulus edwardii | reverse complement strand
TCTCCAAGGACCGGTCTCTCCTCACATGTCCAAAGTATGTTAGATGGATCCTCAGAATCCCTGCCTCCAAGGAGCCACCCGGTTTAACCCTTTCCAGGATGAATCTATTTGTTTTCCTATCAGTCAGATTATGGCTTGGGCCAGGTGAAATTTAGTCTTTAAAGTTACTGATTAAAACTTTCAAGATTTTTTTTGTTTTTACACTAAATTTCCCCAGTGAAGTATAAGCTTAGATTTCTTAACTAGTGTGTTCTTGAGTAATGATTGCAGGACCCAGTAAAATAAAATTCTTGATAACTTCAAAGATTTCTCCTTTTAAGATGATTCACTTGTGTGGATTTTCATTTTTTTTGAACATTCAAATATGATTTGCTGTCAATGACACCCCAAACAGTTTAAGAATAAAGATGTCAATTTTAAGACTAAGGTATTCTTGAACAAGCCATTGTTTTTTTGAATCCTTCTTGTGCCTCTGAAATTTGGACAATGAATAAGGATGACAGAGGAAGAACCAATGTCTTTGAATTATGATGTTGGCGAAGAGAACATACTATATCATGGATTGGCAACTGAACCTATTCAGTCTTGGAGGAAATGCCAGCAGAGCTCTCCTTGAAGACGAGACTATTGAAACTTTACACACATTGCCAGGAGGGGCTAGATTTGGGGAAAAGACATCATCCTTAGAAAGGTGGAGGATCAGAGAGGCTGACCTCAACAACATAGTTTGACACAGTGAGTGTAGCAGTGGGTTTGAGCAAATCAGAGACAGCAAGAATGACATGTTTTTAACAGGCTCACTATGAACTGTAGTGGACTTGATATTTTAAACAATGACATTTTATATTTTATTTTATTTTATTTTGTATATTGTCTTTGCCTTCACACAATTTATCTGTTTCTTAAAATTTCCTCCCTTCTATCCCCCGTCTAATCCTCTGTAACCATTCAAGGTTGACTTTAAAAGGACCTTTGATTCTCAGATTCCATAAAGCATGGAAAGTTGAGTATATTGTGTGGCAGAAGATTAGTTTGATATCGTAATACTATGTAGGTAAATTACTATGAAATCTATATGATATTTTCAAAGACATACTATAATGCTATTTATGTGAATTTCATATGTAAAATGTTTATTTGTATTTTGAATTATCACAAGAAAATTAAGCCACAATCTCAGTAACTTATTACAATGTTGTATATTTCAACTTTTCATTGCTTTACAGTGTTATAAATAATTTAATTTTCATTCTAGTTAGTTCTTACAACATATAAATATTCCATAGTCAGTATGCATTACATTTATGCTTTTTATGTTAGCATAACTTTCTTATTTTATATATTAAACACTATATTAGTTCCTTAAAATTTCAAATGATTTATTAAATTTATTTTATTGGTAAAATTAATGTTTGTTGGTTCTCAAACTTTTTTAGGAACATAAATCTACTCATGTTACATCAAAATTACTATTTACCAAAACCATGTTCATATTTTTCCAGAATTTCAATTAGAAGAAACCTAAAAGAGAATGTCTTTAAAGGAGATTAATTTTATCTTCTGTAAATTCTGAATCTAGTAGTTATAATTAAGTTACTGGTGGAATTAATCTCCTCTGAGAACTTTGAAAAGCAAACTACCCTAAAGACTGTTTCCTAGTTTGGTGTGACTTTCAGCTATACTTCACATTTATTTTCTAAGCGGGATCCTCACATGGAATATTTCTCACTTGTGCAATTATTGTTGTTGTTGTTGTTGTTAGGTGCCATCAAGTATGAGTCATAGCAACCCTATGAACCCTGTTCTGTCCTGTGCCTTCCTCACACTTATGGACACACCAAAACCCATTGCAGCAGTCACTGCGTCAATCCATCTTATCAAGCATCTTCCTCTTCTTCACTGATCCTCCACCCTTCCAATCAGCATGCCACTCCACTCTCCAAGGAAAAACCCCTCCTAGCCATATGTCCAAAGCATATGAGGTGAAGCCTCATTATCTCTGCTTTCAAAGAGCACTCTGGCTACACCCTTTCCAAGACATATTTGTTTGTTCTTTTGGCAGTCAGTATAGGATGTTTCCTGTTCTTATTCAACACCACAGCTCAAAGGATCAATTCTTCTGTCATCGTTATTCATAGTCTAGCTTTCAGATACATAGCAAGTGACCAAAAAGACCACTACATGAATCAAACTCAACTTATTCCTCAAATAGACATCATTACTTATCAATAATTTGGAGATGTTCTTAACTGAAGATTTTCCCAGTGCAATGTATTCTCTGATTTCCTGACCGCAGGTACCATGGTGTTAATTATACTTGCAAGCCAGATGAAGTTAGTTGTTTATAGTTTCAGTCTCTTCTATATCCATTATGATGTTGCGTATCAGTACACTGGTAAGAATTTTTGTCTTCTTAAAATTGAGATGCAACTCATATTGAAGACTGTAACTGCACCTCTTTTGTAGTGATTCTCAGTGAGAAGGTTTTGCCTTTGGTGCCATATTTTCTCATATTGTTCATAGGGTTTTCTGAGGCCTGTTATTTTGGGACCAGATGGTCAATCGTTGTCCCTAGTCTGTCTTAATTTTGTTGCTCTACTTGAAAACAATACTTGACAGACAGGAACTTTGTCCAAAAGAGGAAATGAGACCTTTCTCATTATTCAGGTGACAGATCAGGTTTTAATCCTGCCCACCATCCCTTAGGCACATGTGTCTTACTCCCATTCTCCCCATGCACACCTGCTTTTCTGGCATCCAGCTGAATTCTCTTTACCCCTCCAGCATCCCCTACCTCTAGCCAATCCTGGTTTGGTGGGTCAGGCTTTCATCCACTTCGGTCTACCCACTACTGGTCTACCTCTCCACTACCCTGTGATATTGTTCCTGCAGTGTGGCTGGGGGGATCTTTCTGCTGACATCTTCTCTCCTTAAGTCTGCTGTCCTCCCTTGTGTCAAAAATGGCATGAACCAAGAGGCACTAATGTAAGCAATGTATATTTAGTCTTATGTTGTGTGTCTGTGAATTGACATGGCTGGGATCCTCAACTCTCATGTCTACTTTCTGATTGTTCAGTAGCAAATCCTTGACTTCATTCATGTACTAGGTGAAGGTGATGTCTTGACAGGTTTTTGCATACTGGTGATTATATACCCCTACCTTTCTTATGGTTTTTTTGAGAGTTTTGTCATTCAAGAATGGTGGGCATATGTCTCCGCAGGACCCAATCCCAGTTCTGTGAGCTGGTAGGGGGATAATTCTCACCTGCAAAGGCAAAGAGGCATATATGGCACTTGGGATATGAGAGTGGAAGCTAGGTATTTCCCTATCCAAGGGAGTTAGGCTGACCATTATATTAGAAGTATGATAATTCTCAAAAAAATGAGAATATCATATTCATTGCTGTGATTCAAACTGATTTTACTCTGATCTATTTTATTCTGATTTATCCTTTATTCTAGGTTAAATAAAGTATTAGGAAATTACCTGAATTACTGGGTTAGCAAGTTTGCAAAAGCCTGTTATTTAAGAAGTAGATGGCCAATCTTACTTCCTAGTCTGTTTTAATCAGGAAGCTCCACTAAAACTTGTCCACCATGGGAAACCCTTACTGCATTTAACTCACCAGTGGCACAGTTTTCAGTATCATGGCAACCCCAAGGTATTTCAGTTCAGCAAACTGACAGACAAGTGTTAAAAAATGTTCTCCCAAAACACAATTAACACCAATTGGCTTCTCAATGCAAAGGCCTTCCCACCAGGTCCTGATTGATTTAATCAAGAGTCTTCCAGCACACAGCTGATTTTGTTAACTAAAACAAGAGACAAATCATCTTACACCTGATTGTTACCTAAATTTTTTTGGAAAAACCCAACCAATCAACCAAACAAAACCCAAAACTGTTTACACCAGACTTTAAATTTAATCTTAACAAACTACCTTCCTGATTCCACCTGCTTTACATGGAAGAAAAAACAAATGTATCTTGCAAAAGTGTAGCTGGAGTGCTCTTTGGAGGCAAGAATGAATGCAGCTTCTCCTCAAATACTCTGGGCATGTTACTAAAAGAGGTTATTCCTGGGAGAAGGACATGATGTGGAAAGGGCGGAGAGTCAGCAAAGGAGAAGACCCTCAACCAGGTGGGCTGAGGTTGTGACTGTGGCAATGGCTTCTAGTGTGTCATGAATTTTGAATATGTCACAGGATAGAATAGAGTTAAGATGTTGTTCCCAGGGTTGCTAGGAATTAGAATTGACTCTAAAGCACTTAACAACAGCAACAACTGAGATAGTAAGTAAATATTGCCAAATTATCATCTTTTAAAAGTCACATAGTATCACAATTAAGGGAGCTGTTGTGTTCTAGTGGTATATTGGCAATCACCTTCTGTACAATTTGCTGTGTTTGCTGTTTTGTACTGTTGAGTTGAAACTGACTCATAGCTGCCATACAGCAGGTTTTCACAGGTAGTCAATCAAATGGGAGGAGATTGCCCATCCTTCTGCCATGGAGCACCTGATAGGATTTGAAATCTGTGCCCATGGAATTGCAGTGCAACTTCTTGCTACTAGACCACCAGAGCTCCCTGTACAATTTTCCTTGTGCTCTTATATACCTTCATTAAAATGGGAGATGTCCCTAAACTGAAGGTTGTATTGCCAGATTTCTTTCTCTATAGCTTTTATTTTGGTTATATTGTAGTTAGGTAGCCTGAATATATTTCAAGTTATTTGTCCCCAAAATTAATTAAATAGCAAAAAATTAATTAAATTTTTGTATCTCACAAAATATATGTTCACACTCTAATTTCCAATATAAATGAATTTGACCTTATTCGATATGAAATTATTATAAATATAATTGTTGTTGCTATGTACTATTGTTGGTGCATATATTTGAATGATAGTGGTATTCACTGGACTTCCTTGTATGCATATAGATATTATCCTGTCACTGACAATATTGTACTTCAAGATGGATATAGCAATGACTTTTTTAACTATGAAAGCAACTCCATTTCTCCTCACCTTTTCATCTCCAGAGTAATATATAATATGGTCATGTGACTCAAAATGCCCCATGTCAGTCCATCTCATCTCACAAATGTCTAGTATGTCAATATTTATGCGTTCCATTTATTCCTTAACAATATCTAATTTTCCTACATTCATGGGATCTCACATTACATGTCCCAATCACCAGTGTCTGCTTACAACTGTTCCTCTTCCTTTGTATTTCCATACTTGAAAACTCAACCTCCTTTGCCTTTTCTGTTATCTAAATGTGTTCTGTTGTACATAGGGTTTTCAGAGGCCTGCTATTTCAGAAGTAGA
>NW_006399923.1:97703-98575 GCF_000299155.1 Elephantulus edwardii | reverse complement strand
GTGTCAGAGACAGTGTGATTGGCACAGGACAAAGCGGAGTTTGGGCTGTTGTGCATAGGGTCGCTATGGGTCACAGGCGACTCAACAGCACATAACAACAACAACATGTACTGTTGAATCAGAAATGACTTGTCGTTCACACTCCAGTGAGTTTCTAGAGGCTATATAACATTAGGGAAAAGATGTCACATCCTTTTCCAATGAAGCGGCTGGTGAATTTAAACCATTTGTCTTTGAATTAGCAGTGGAACGTCTTACTTCTATGCTACCAGAGGTCCCTGTGGATGTAATTGTTGTGGTTGCTAAGTGTCTTTAAATCAAATAAACTTCTTCATCATACTATGAACAGCAGATCTGAACTCTCTTCTATCCTGTGCCATCTTTGTCACCCCTACAATATTTGAACTCATTGCCTCAGATACTCTATCAATTTATCTTGTTGAGGATCTTATCCTTCACTGACCCTCCACCTTTCCAATGATGTCCCTTGTCAATCATAGCTTCTCTTACTATTATGTCCAGAGTTTGTGAGAGAAAGATTCTTCATCTTTGCCTAGAAAGGTGCATTCTTTTGGCACACCAGGGACTACTCATTACTATTCTTCAGTGTCACAATTCAAATGCATTGATTGTTCTCCTGTCACCCTTATTCAGCCCACAGATGCATAATAGATGATTAGAAAAAAATGTTGCTTACACAAATTACACCTTAGTTTTTAAACTGACATAATTGCCCTTTTAAAGTTCAGAAAGTTCCGTAACAACTAACTTCTGCATTGCTATGAATCTAGTATTATTCTTTTACTGTTGGTACACATTCTATGTTGTTGTTGTTTTTATGTGCCATTGAGTTGCTTGCGACTCATAGTGAC
>NW_006399923.1:84318-96828 GCF_000299155.1 Elephantulus edwardii | reverse complement strand
GCAACCACTAGTTACCTCTGTAGAGCCATGCACAGACCAGTGCTATGACACCTAGAAGAATATTGACAGAAAAACAAATTTCCTTACTGCTAATTGTGTGTTTAAGTAAGATGAAATAATTGACAATACCAATTATTTCTTCATTTATCATGATGTTACCTGTTGATCTAGTAGTATGGATTTTTATTTCCTTGATGTTGAGTTATTTTTATTTTCTTGATGTTGAACATGACAAAGAGATCTATGATGAACTATAATGCGGTTGGAATTTCTTATATTCATATTTATTTTCTTATTTTTAATACATACCTATGCTGACTTATTTGAAAAAAAATATTTTAAACATAAGAATCTGACTGGCTTTACTTAAGCATCAGAATACAAGATGTATAAGTCATGCCAAAATGAAGTCAGTAGGGTATTCTTAGTAATTTTTGTTACTTTATAAACACAAAAAGGATAAAAATAATAAGACTGTGGCAAGTTTACTATTTAGAACAATAAAGATATTTCCTATCTTCGTGGAAGTCTGTAAAACTAATGTCCCGAATTGATCTGCCTTTATCTTTGATTCTATATTAACAATATATGTACGTTTGTCTCTTTCAATTCCTCATATGTAAAAAGATGCTAGTATCTACTTAATATGTTGTCTAGAGTGTTACAATTTACCACATATAAACATTAAGAACTGTAATTGATTTGATTAGTAATCAATACTTCTTGCCTAATGTTAAAGAGTTGAGCTATCAAACCAAGGGCAGGAGGTTCAAATCTGCCAGTTTTTCTGCAGGAAGAAGATGAGCAATACTCTCCACAGTGAAAATCTACTAAAAGGTCAGCTAAGAGTTTCTTCCAACTTAATGACATTTACTCAACGTCATTATGCGTCAGAGAGTTGGACAATGACTAGGGAGGTTAGGAGGAGAATTGATGCCTTTGAGCTGTGGTGCTGGAGAAGAGTATTGAGGGTATCATGGACTGCTAGGAAAACAAACAGGTTCACCCTGGAGAGGTTTAAACAGGGCTACTCCTTGGAGGCAAGGATTCTGAGGCTTTGACTAATATACTTTGGTCATGTTTTATGGAGAGACTGGTTCTTGGGGATGAACATCATGCTTGGGAGGGTGGAGGGCAGGTGCAGTAGGGGAAGGTCCTCTATGAGCTGTATTGATTCAGTGACTGGAAAAATTGGGATGAGTGTGTTGGGACAATGCGATTGGCACAGGACAGAACAGAGTTTAGGGCTGTTGGCATAGGGTCTCTGTGAGTCGCAAGCGATACGATGACACATAACAACAACACCATTTAACAATAACAATATCATTATTATTATTGTTTAATTTTTTTACATACCTCAACATGTTCACACATTGAGTACACATGAAATTTTAGCATAAACTCTTCACTTACCTCAAAGATGATATAATTCCCATTTCTCTATGTTCTTCTATGCTACCATTTTTAATATGAAGTTAGTCCTATTATATGCCTTTGAGCTGTGGTGCTGGAGAAGTCTTGAATATACCATGGACTGCCAAGAAAACAAACAAACAAAAAAAAGAGGGTCAAATTAAGTTTCTCTTGGAGGCTAGCATTTTAAATCTCCCTCTCACATAATTTGGGCATGTGACAAGGAGGGACTGATCCTTGGAGAAGGACACTATGGAGAAGGACTATTTGGAAGGGTGGAAGAACAGCACAGGAGAGGAATACCCAGGGTGAGATGGATTTATACAGTAACTAGAGTAATGGAGGTAGGTGTATTTGAATTAGTGATACTGACCCAGTGCGGGTTTCAGTTCGATTATACATAGCGCTGCTATGGTTAGTAGGCAACTTGACAGCACGTCAATAACCACATTCTTGTAGTTAAAGCATGTTTACAACGAAGTCACCATAGATACTTATGACAAATAAGAAAAGAATAAATAATAATGTAAGAAATTTAAACACAGTATTTTTGTTTGTAATAGTCATCATATTTATATTCACCAAGTATGATTTAACTCAGTTCTGAGATTGAAAAGTACAATGAAGATTTAGTCAAATATTGTGAAAGTACTTATAACGTGATTGTGTTCCTCTTTTAGAACACACTAATAGGAGACAAATTACAAATTCAACATAATTTTGTGTACTGACAGTATATGTTATAGTATCCTGTTAAAGTGTCTATTAAAATTTATATGAGAAATTACTAACACAAATGAAATTAATGTTGTTTTTGTTATTATGTGCCTGTCAAGTCAACTACAAGTCATAGATTGCCTATAAACAATAGTTCTGAAGCCTGTCCTATCCCAAGCCTACTTTAGGTTCTCTGACACACCTACTCCCATTAGCCAACCAAGTTAATGTGTTAATCCACCTTCTCCAGGGCAGTTCTCTCTTGTGCTTTCCCTCCATCCCTCTAAGCATGATTTCTTTCTTCAAGGACTGATGCCTCCTGGCAAAATACACAAAGAATGTCAGATGGAGCTTCAAAATCCTTGCCTCCAGAGAGCAACTTGGTTTCACCAGGTCCAGAACAGACCTGCTTCTTCTATTGACAGCCTATGGTATATCCAATACTCTTTGCTAGCACTGCATTTCAGAGGCATAAATTCTTCTTCTGTCATCCTGAGCCATTGTCCAGCTCTTGGACACATAGAAAGTAATTGTGAAGACCTTAGCCTGGATCAGGCACAATCTTAGTTTCAAGGATGACATCATTCTTCAGTACTCAGGAGAGATCCCTGAAAGCAGATTACCCCAATTTAATCAATTTTTTGTTTTCCTGACTGCTGGTACCAAGAGTGTTTATTACTTAATGTCTTTCTCCATCTGTCACTGTTCTATCAATTGGCTCAGCAATGAGAATCGTTATCTTATTGATATTGAGCTTCAAGTCATATTCAAGACTGCAGTCCATGACCTGCAGCAAACACTTCTGGTTCTCAGTTTTGGCAAGCAAGGCTGTGTCATCTAAATCCAGCTTGTTGACAAGTCTTCCTCCAATCTTGATCCTACAGTCTTCTACATAGAATCTAGTCTCCTGAATGATCTGTTCCACACACAGATTGTAAAGATGTGTAGACCCTTCTGCATTCCCTTCCTGATTTTGAACAATACAGTGGTTCATTGCTCTGTTCTGAGGACTGCTTCCTGGTCCATGTACAGGTTTCACATAAGTCCAACTAGGTGTTCTGGGATTCCCTTTCTTCTTAATATTAGTGACAAGATATTTTGATCCACACAATTAAATGTCTTTGCAAAGTCAATGAAACACAGATAGACTTTCCTCTGCTACTTCCTGCTTTCAGCCAAGATCTATCTTACAGTGGCAATGATGTCCTCAGTGCCACAGCCTCTTCTAAACCCAGCATATACGTAGTACAAGAGGCTGAGACCTCTTATTGGAAAATATATACATGAAGGAACTGTTGCAAGTTGACACTAGTGTTTGGAATGTGGACTATGAGAGTTATGAAAGTAAGAAAAGTGGATGTTTGACTCCAATTTATCATAACATTATAAACAACAGCTCTCAACCCTGCTCTATCCTGACCCAATCTTTTTTGCCACCTAACCCCATAATTCCCATTACCCTACCTTAGCCCACCTACAAATATTACCTCAGTTCTTGAGTAAATGCATTTTATCGAGGATCTTCCTCTCTTGTGCTGTTCCTCCATCCTCCCAAGCATGATGTCCTTCTCCAAGGACTGGTCCCTCCTTGCAACATGACCAAAGTATATCAGATGGAGTTTCAGAATCTCTGCCTCCAAGAAGCATCCTGGATTTACCTTCTCGAGAATGGACCAGTTTGCTTCAACACTCTTTTCCAGCACCACAACTCAAAGGCATCAATTCCCCTTCTATCATCCCTAGTAATCGTCCAGCTTTCTGATGCAAACATGCAATTATGAAGACCATGACTTGGATCAAGTGCACCTTAGTCTCCAGACTGACATTATTGTTCTTTAGTAATCTGTCAAGGCTCCTGAATGCAGATTTCCCCAGAGCAACTCATCTTTTAATTTACTGGCTGCCAAAAGTATTGCAAACTGAAGCTGTCAACAATCTCAATTTCTTCACCATCTATCATGATGCTGCCAGTCAGCCCAGTGGTAAGAATCTTTGTATATTGTTGTTGCAGTCATTTGACTGTCTATAAAACTACACCTCATAGTGAATCTATGATCAGCATTACAGAATCTTGCCCTATCCTGCACTATTTGTAGAATCTCCAATGGTCTTATGAAGACCATTGTTTTAGTTATTTTGTTTATTCATTTCTTTAAAGGTCTTCTTTTTTGACAACCCTACACACTTCTAAGTATTATATCTCTTTCTATTACTGGCTATTCCTGCCATGTCCAAATTTTTGAGATGAAATCTCACCAACTTTGCCTCTAAAGACCATGTAGGCAAAATTTTCTCCAAGACAGACTTGTTCATCTTGTTGTTGTTATGTACTGACAAGTTACCTGTGACTCATAGGAACTCTGTGTACTACATCTATGAAGCCTGCCCTGTTCTGAGCCAGTCACATACATATCTCCATTTTCCCAGTTACTATTTCAACCTAACTCATCCTAGATTTTCCTCTTCTGCACTGTACCTCCGGCTTTCCAATCAATGTCCTCCAAGGATCAGTCCCTCCTGGCCACATGTCTAAAGTATATGAGAGGGATCTTCAAATTCCAAGACCGATACGATTGTTTTCTAGGTAGTTCAGAGACTATTTAACACCCTTCTTCAACACTGAAATTTAAAGGCACATACTCTTCTTAGGTCATCCTTATGCATTATGCAATTTTCAGATTCATAGGAAATAATTGACAACATCATGGCTTTGCTAAAGTCACGTTAGCTTTTAAAATAACATCTTTGCTGTGTAGCACTTTAGCAACAACACTAATTCTGAATTTTTCTTTGTTTGTCATCCAACTTCCACATGCATATGAAAAAACTTAAAAATGACAAGACTTGGCTTAGTCTCCCCAATGTCATAAGAGGACATTCTTGATTTTTATTGCTTTATAGAGGTCCTTGACATTTGATTTACCAATACAACTTGTTGTTTGATATTTTGATGTCTGCTCTCATTGGTAATTTTTTTGTTAATCTAAGGGAAGAAAAGTCCTTGAATATGTCAATTTTCCCCTCATTTATAATGATGTTATTTACTGGTGGAATTGTGAAGATATTTTTTTTCCTTGATGTTAAAATGTAATCCATACTGAAGACTATGAGCTTCATACATAAATATTGTTCATTTTCTAATAGTCAAATTGTATCATTTTTATATTACAGGCTGTATATGAGTCTTTATCCAATCCTGATGCTACAGTCATCTTCACGTGTTGTTATTGTTAGATGTCACTGAGTCCAGTATGATGCATATTGACCCTAGGAACAAGCTAGGAACAATAGACCTAAATCTTGTCATATTCTGTGCCATCCTCATTATCTCTGATACCCTTGAGCTCATTGTTACAGATATCAATCCATTTTGTTGGGGATTTTCCTCTCTTTGCTTTCATCAAGTTTAAAACAACTAATTGGGACCCTGTGAGCAAGAGACTTTGCCCTATAAAACAATATTTTTGTTGTTATTGTTGAGTACAGTCAAGTTGGTACCAACTCATATCTAACTCTCTGGTGAATTTTCCTAGGTAGTAAATCACAAAGTATGAAATTGCCCATTTTTCTCTTTAGGACACCTAGTAGATTCAAACCACATACCACTGTCAATTCTATACCACTAAACTTAAAATTTTAACATATCTTTAATTGAAACCATTCATCCTCCCACCCGCAGACTGACACAGGATGAGATTTCCCCTCCTTCTCCAGGAGGTAGAGAATCTGGCAGATTCAAACTGTGTACCTTTGGTATTACAGTACAGCTTCTTGCCAATAGGCCATCAGAGCTCCCTAAAACCATAATCTTAAAACATAGAATATATGCTAATTCATTCTAAAGAGAATTCATTTTATTTTGAAAAGAATACAAGAATTAGTCACTATTTGAGACATTATTACACTCAAGTAAATGTTTGTTTTTTTTTTAATTAGGTGCCAACAAGTCCCTCACAACACAGAGAAATCCCGTGAATCTTGCTCTCTTCTAGTCTACCCTCACCATCGCTGTTATGTTCATACTCATTGTACAGTCACTACGTCAATACATCTTGTTGAGGGTCTTCCTCTCTCTCTCTCTCTACCTCCACCTTTCCCAACATGTCTTTTTACAAGAACTGACTCCTTCTGACAAGATACTCAAAGTATGTGAGACAAAGTTTAATCGTTCTTGTCACTAAGGAGCACTCTGGTTGTACAAGACACACTAGCTTACATTTTTGTAGGCTTTTGTCAATCCATGAGATATTCAATAATTATTTTCAATATCACAACTCAAAGGCATTGATCCTCTTTTGTCATGCTTATTGTCCATGTTTCAGATTCATAGGAAAAATTTTAAAAGACCATCATCGTATGGGTGCAAAACTCATTAACAATCTATGGTATGCAGATGACAAAATTTTTGCTTGATGGAGGAAAGAAGTCTTTAATTTACTCATTATTTTAGTGTGGATTACATCTGAACATAAATTTAAGAACAAACTGCAATCTCCCTGCCATCAAGTAGTCTCTCACACAGAACAACCATCCACCAGATTTCTGAGGCCATAAATCTTATTGGGAATGACTTCCTATTTGTCTGCTGAGGAATTGCTGGTACATTTGAACTGCTAGAATTATCAGAGCAGCTCAACCTTAGGTTTAACAGTGCAACTTGCTTTTAACTATACTACCAGAGCTCCTTAATGAAAGCAGAAATACTCACTGAGTAGTAATATACATTTCAATAATGGGGAGGAGGAGAAAAATGACTTGTTAAAAATTTCATTTTTTTGTACCCTCAAGCAATACACATGGAAGGAGCAGTCAAGAAGTCAAAAGTCATGTTGAATAGGGCAAAAGTGCTTCAATAGATCTCTTTAATGTGGTAAAAATGCAGAAGTCAGAGTGTGAAAATCATGGTGAAACTTAGCCAAGCAATTGTAATTTTATGCACATGCTATGTGTGTGAAAGTAGAACCATTAATAAAGAAGATTGAGAAAGAATTAATATATTTGAATTGTGGTGTTGAATATGAATGCTGAATATATATCATGGGCTGTCAGAGAATAAACAAATCAGTTTTGTAAGCACAATCTGAAGGCTCCTAAGAGGCAAAGATGGTAGAATTTGTTTCAAGTATGTGGCTTTTTTTCAGGAAAGATTAGTCTCTGAAAAAAAGAATATCACATTTAATAAAGTAGAGAATTGGCTGAACTAGATTCACAACAAATAGAATACCATAGTAGCTGTGAAAATGTGTTTAAACATAACAACAATTGTGAGCACAGAACAGAACTGAGTGATATTTCATTCTGTTGTGCTGAGTGTCTTTATGAGTTTGAATCAACAGAAGAACATCCAACTTAACCACAAGTGTTTTCAATAATATCGATGAAGTGTGAACTATTTTCAAGAACCATTTTCTAAATAATTTATCCTTTTTTTTAAAAAAATCTTATTCTCCACTCCCCAGAAGTTCAAGACATCCCATCTTTCTCAGTCTCACCCGAACACTGATGTCAGTTCCATTTTACAACAGTGGCACTGTGCAGTATTTGTCCTTTTGTGACTGAGATATTTCACTCAGCATAATGTCTTCTATATAGGGTCTTTCCCATTTCCTTCAACACATCCCCCCAATGCAATTTTATGAGCCTATCGTAGGGTTAGTTCAGGGCAAACATGTTTTCAGGGCTTGGCTATGTGCCTTACATGCGAGACATGCCAAGAGGACTGTAAGCAGTCTCTACACATCCTGGAACACATACTCCCTTGAAGATAGAAGCAGATGTTCTTGTTCTTGATAAGGTTGTTATTACTATAAGAAAACCCAGCTTGTAAATGTAAAGAAAAACAAAGTCTCATTTGAATAAATGTTTTTTATCTATTAGTGTACTTGGCCCATATTAGCCTTATGAGGTAATTCTTAAAGTTTCCATTCTTTGTGAACTATTTCTTTGTTTCTGAGTACTAACAAAAGCAGGGCCATTTGCCTGAGCCAGCTTTTGGCCCTCTGGAAATCTGCATCTTACTGGTTTTCAGCTCCACTCACATCTGACACCATCTATGATTAACCATATCCTATGCCCCACCGATACTCACCCAATGGGTCTGTTTTTTTTAAGTGGAATACGTATGTCATTGTTTACTTTCTAGACCAAAATAAAGTTAGATTGACTTTAATTAATATTTTAATAACCACTTTGAAGGTTTCAAGTTATAATGTATAAATTATAGATTTTAATTCATCACCAATATGTATCTTCACATAAATTTTTATTAAATAGTATAATACATAGAAGTCATTTAAAAGAAATAAAACATTTATTACTGTATACTACATATACTTTTTGATAAAATTTCTAGTGGCATTTTTCCAGGAAAGTATTGCAAGAAATATTTGCTTCTTATTAATACACATGCTGAGTGAGACTCTCTGACTAAAATTTGATGAGTACTATGCATCTAATTTTGAACAAATCAACTTAAATTTGAACACAATTAATCTTTCAAAGTTACTTTGAAACATGTATTATTCATTAACTCATGTAGCAAGGCATTATTTTAAAATAATTAGTAGAGTGTTTATGAGGATCTAGGAAATTACAGAAAGATATAATATGCTTGTGAATTTTAAGTTCTTGCATACAAAATTGCACTAAGGTAGTCAAGAAGACAAATCGTGAAGTAAACACCCTGTATTTGTTTGTAAATCACAACTTTAAAAATACATTTCATACTACAGACCATAGTTAAGAGAAACAATTTTCAATTGTTTTCAGAAAGCCACTGTTAAAGAAAATTATTCAGCATTTATAATTTTCATAACTGTCAAATAAATTTCACTTTTTAATATATTTAACCTAAAAATACCAGTACAGAGGTGGCTTCAGTTATCTGTCTCAGCAAAATTACTCATTTCACCAACATTTACTAAGAATCTATTTGCATGAAGCATATTCTTCTTGTTGTTGTTATGAAACTACTTAATGAAAGTAATGTTGCTTTGTTATCCACACTCCAGTCTGAACCAACTCATAGCTGAACCTTCAGCAAGTTCTCAGAAACAGTAAGTGATGTGGCAAGAGATTGCCCTTAATTTTTATTTTTATAATAAAAGTAACTGAATTATTCAAATGTTACCATATTTCTTAGCCATGAAATGTAATTAATAGTATAGCTAGATTGACTCAATTAAAAAGTAATAAACAAAAATATTTATCTTTGCTTTGCTGATTATAAAATAATATGTTCTTTAGGTGAAAAACCATAGAAAGGCATATAATATAGAAAATAAAGGACACCATAATGCTATCATCCAAAGACAGTAATGTTGTTGTTTTGTTTTTATGTGCCTTCGAGTCGCTTGCGACTCATAGCACCCCTATGTACAACAGCTCTAAACTCTGCTCTGTCCTCTGCCAATCTCATTGTCTCCGACACACTCATCCCAATTACCCCAGTCACCGAATCAATCCATCTCCCAGAGGGTCTTCCCCTCCTGCGCCTGCCCTCCACCCTAGCAAGCATGATGTCCCTCTCCAAGGACCGGTCTCTCCTTACAACATGATCAAAGTATGTGAGATGAAGCCTCAGAATCCTTGCCTCCAAGGAGCAGCCCGGTTTAACCCTCTCCATGGCAGTCCATGGCACTCTCAGCACTCCTCCAATACCAAAACTCAAAAGCATCAATTCTCCTTATATCCTCCTCCTTATATCCTCCCAGGTCATTGTCCAGGTCTCTTATGCATAACAAGTGTTTGCAAAGACCATGGTCTGTACCAGACGCACCTTAGTCTCCAGAGACACATCATTGCTCTTGAGTACTTTAGAGAGGTCCCTAACAGCAGACTTTCCCATCACAATACATCTTTTAATTTCCTGGCTGCTGGTGTCACTTGGTCAAATGACTGGAAGAGATCTATATTTGTTCCCATTCCAAAGAAAGGTGACCCAACAGAGTGTGGACACTATAGAACAATATCGTTGATTTCACAAGCAAGCAAGATTCTGCTGAAGATTATCGAAAGACAGTAATAGTTAATACAATTCAAAGGAGTTTCTTTTCCAATTTTTTTTAATTTTTGTGTTGATATTGAATATTATATCACAAACAATCCAATGCAATTAATATGCATAATGACTCTTCCTAAGATAAAGCCCTAGAATTGAAAGTATAGTGTTTTATAGCAAGTTTTTTAATCTATGAGCAAGGTAGGTTAATTTCCATGTAAGAACTGTTTAAGCAAGTACGTGATTAGTGAGTCTGTGTTCTTGAGCTAAGTGAATAAACATTAAGCTTTGTCTTCATATTTATACTTTAAAATAAAAAGAAAACTATTTTTTGACAAACATTTTAATAATATAATTAACTCATGAAAAGTTCTTAAAATATGTATTAAACAAAATAGATACTTTAGTTACATACTTCAGTATCTAATATATATTCTAAAATAGTTTTGTATGAAGAGTAAAGTTTGTTTTCAAAGTATGTTCATCAATAGCCAGTAGATTCACATACCAGCCAGATTTGTGTGCAAGATGAGAAAATCCCAAAGCATCTCAGTATCAAGTTTTATTATGTAAAATGGTTCTTACAATAAAAGAAACTGGAAAAGAGAAGTAAATCTGAAACCAGTAGAACATTAACTATAGCCAGGCCTCCTGGAGTCAGTAACTGTTCTCTTCATGTGTGTTGTTGTTATGTGTTGTCTAGCCAGAACTAATCCATAGCTGACCCTCCAGTGGGATTTCAGAGACAGTACATTTCACTGGAAGAGACTGCTCATCCTTCTCCCCTGGAGCAGCTGGTGGATTCAAGCCTTTGGTATTACAATGAAGCTTCTTACCATCAGGTTACCAAAACTCCCTTTATTAAATCTCCAGTCATTGGTGTACAAGTCTCTGTTTGTACCTCAGTTCTCATTTTCTCAGGGTATATTCCAAGCAGTAGAATAGATATCTAGGTCATATGGAATTTCTACATTCAGCTTTTTGAGGAAACACCAAACTGCTTTCCAGAGTGTTTGTACCAATTAACAATACCATCAATAGTGTATGAGAGTTCCTATCTTGTCATATATTCTCCAACATTTATTACTCGCTGCCCTGCTAAACTTTGCCACTGCTACTGGAGTAAGATGGTATCTTGTTGTGATTTTGATTTGCATCTTTCTTATTGTGGGTGATTTTGAACATTCCTTCTTGTGTCTGTTGGCCATCTATCTGAATGTTCTCCTCTGTGAAAAGTCTTTCCATGTCTCTTGCCCAGTGTTATTCATCATAGCAAAACCATGGAACCAGCCCAAATGCCCAACAAAAATGAAATGGTTTGAGAAATTAATGTACATTCACACAATGAAATACTTACGTAGCACACAGGAGCAATTAATCTGTCTAACACAGGAGGAATTAGAGAGCATTTTGCTAAGTGAACTAACTCAGTCTCATAAAGGCAAATACACTATATGACCATTATTGTAGAATGAGTATGAGAATACAAGGAGGGAAGGAGGGTGCTTAATCATAGGATGACACAATTTGATAAGTGGAAGGAGGGTGGGTAAAGGAAAGGTGAAAGATCTAGTGTGAAAAATAATGTATATGAACTTTATAAGTAAACCAGTATAAAATAAACAAATAAATTGAACCACATGAATGAAAAAAAATTAGTCGTGTGTAGCTCTAGTGCCTAAAAGTCAATACAGTGTTCAGAGATGTGTGTTTTCATGAAGACTTTGGTATGTATAAACTACTCCATCCACTATGTTTATTTCTTCACATTCTTCATTAGTTTTACGTCCAAGCAACCATCTAGAATCTATCTCTCTTTTTTTGTAGTTTAATTCCTTCACATCAATTGGTACCATCAATAAGGTTGCCCTCAATGCCAAAATCACCCCCACCAGTCCAGATTTAGATTTGAAACACCTTCATTAAGAAAGTTAAAAGCATCAGAAGAGCTACTTGAAGGACTACATTATAGCAATAGAATTATCCCATTTAGTGTTGCTTATCAACGTATAATAAATATCTGATTTCTGATTTCATAGCTTCTCAATATATAATAGTTATACATGTAATTTTAAAAAATCCTTTGAAAAGAATATAAAGACACTCATGGTGAGAATCAATGTATCCTTGTGTGTATTTTGTGTATCTTTGGTTTTCATTGTTCAGTAATCTCATACATTATGAGTGAACATATGATAGCATAGATCAGACCTCTTAATTCATGAAACAGATGTTATTTTTTTCTCAAAAAAAATTCAGCAAATTAGAATATTGTTGTTTTTGTTGTTGTTAGATGTCATCAAGTCCTGTAAACCTTTTAGTGACCATATGAACAACAAGCTTGAATTCTGTCATATTCTGTGCCATACTTCTGATACACT
>NW_006399923.1:72902-83268 GCF_000299155.1 Elephantulus edwardii | reverse complement strand
GTATTTCCTTCATAGGAGGTGTATAGATATTTGTTATTGTTATGTCCTCTTGTTCTATTTATCCTTTAAGCACTGTTTAGTGACCTTCTTTGTCCTTTTTGATGGTTTTGCATTGAAATTTATTTTATCAGAGATTTATATTGCTACTCCTGCTTTTTTCCTTGCCATTAGTTTGGTATATTTGTTCCCAGTCTTATTTTTAGACTTTCTTTATCTTCAAGTGTTTCTTTTATAGACAACATACTGATGAATTTTGTGTTTTCATCCAGTCTGCTACTCTTTTTCTCTTCAATGGTACATTCAAATCATTCACATTCAGTGTGGTTATTTAGAGGCAATGTTTTATTGCTCTCATTTTGTTGAGTTCTCTCTGGGTGTGTTGCTAGTAACTTTGGTCCATCCTATTTTCTGTGGCAACTCTGTCAGCAGGACATCTCTCAGTGTTTCCTGCAACAGGGGTCTTGTTTTACAAACTTCCTTAGGATTTATTTTTATGGGAATATCTTGATCTCTTCTTTATATTTGAAGGACAATTTTGCAGGGTATGGTATTCTTGGTTGACAGTTGTGTTCTTTGAGTATTTGATATATGTCCTTCCACCCTCTTCTTGCTCTCATGGTTTCTGCTGAAAAAGCAGCATTTAATTTTATTTGCTTTCCCTTATATGTTTCTCTTTGCTTCTCCCTCACTGCTTTTAGCATGCTCTCCTTATCTTTCATTCTGGCAAATTTGACTGATATGCTTTGGTATTTTCCTTTTAGAATCAATTATATATGGTATTTACTCAGCTTCTTGAATATATATTCTCTCATTCTCCATTATACCTGAAATGTTTTCTTCTAGTAATTCTTCCACAATTTTTGCAGTGCCTTTATTTGTTTCTTCCTATTCTGGGATTCCAATTATGTGCATATTATTTTTCTTGACACTGCTCCACATAATTCTTATGTTTTCTTTTCTTTTTGATTCTCCTTTTATGTTCTAATAGATCAGTGGTGATAATTCTGTCTTATATTTCAGTGATTCTGTGTTCTATCTCTTCAACTCTGTTCATATGTCCCTCAATCATGTTGATAATGTCTTATACCTTGGACCTCATACTTTGGATTGTGGGGTTTTGGGGTTTTTTTGGGGTTTTTTTTTGTTTTTTTTTCTTTTTCTAGAGCTTCCTCTAATGCCTCATTTCTTTTATCTGCACTGTTTTTCATTTTTTTAAGCTCCTCCTGGTTTTTGCCTTCTGTGGTTAATTCTTCAAAATCATCTTTCACTCATTGAAAATATTCAGTCATTGGGGGTTTTTTTGTTTTGTTTTTTTGTTTGTTTAAATTCTGTGTCAGAAATCTCAATCAGATTTTCTGGCTTCAAGAAATCTATTGACATTGTATCACTTTTGGGGGCTAACATCTTGCTTTGGGCTTGTGTAGAATGTGAGATAGCCTACTTCTTTCGTGACATTGCTGAGGTAGAATTTTTATGCCTAAGGAGATAGCATGTGTTTGATTTAAAGTCACTGCTTCACAAGATGATTGGGCAGGCACACACATGTAGAGATACTTGTAGGCTGCACACACTCACAGATGTCTGTAAGGGTGCAGTGGTGGCACACACACACACAGATGCACATGGGAGGGGAGACCTGAATGGAAATCCAGAAAGCCTTGATTTTCCTCTTGAGAACTAGGTCTTCCATCCTAGTCAAGCTCCAGCTGTCTCACTCCCTCTTGCTTAAGGTGAAGGGGTCCCA
Source organism: Elephantulus edwardii (assembly GCF_000299155.1). NCBI lineage: Eukaryota > Metazoa > Chordata > Mammalia > Macroscelidea > Macroscelididae > Elephantulus > Elephantulus edwardii. Next base: position 81,524 of record NW_006399923.1, on the reverse strand, counting down.
TGTGGTCCAGCAATCAGCAGTGATTTCCCACCAAGTGCCTCACCAAATTCCAACTGTGCTGCTTGCTCCTGGTGGTTGGGCTCCACCAATGCTCCCAAGGCTCACTGCTCCCCACTGAGAATCACTGCTCCCACCTAGGCTTGCCACTCCCTCCTGAGGCTCATCTGCCATTCCTCACCAAGTCTCACCACTCCCCACCAAGACTCCCAAATGAATTCTTTTAATAATAGTTCTCACTCAAATGCCAGCTGTCCTGCCCATTCTCTGCTTCTGTTGCTCTCTGTGTGCATCACTCTCTGTTCGCATGGCTCTTTGTGCATGTTGCTCTCTGCATTTGTTGCTCTCTGTGCAAATCATCACTTATACCTATTAGCAGATTTTGAAAGATTCTCAGTGGTGTTTTACTTGCATGTGAGTAACTATGTTGTTTAATAATTTGCATATTATTTTAATTCAAAATTTCAAACCTATAATTAAGATGATTTTTAAATCCATCTAGGGTAGATTCAATGTCATATTTTGGTACGTGTAGACTTGTCTTCATCTTCTTTAGCAACAAAAGGAAAGGTCCTTAATGAAATATTTAACAAAGTGACTGTAACAATGGCAATAGGAGAAAATATTTCAAGGTCTGTGCAGGCTATGGCAGGATTTTCTTTCCATTTTTTATAGGTTGTTTTTTTTTATGAGTTGTAGTTGACTCAAAGGAACTTAACAAGAACTGTAAAGGAATAAATTTATGTTTGTTAAAGACATTCACTTGTTATTGTCCCTAGATAACTAAGGCTCTATCATTATTGAGTTATTGAATGTATTACAACTGAAGAATTAAGGTATCATCATTAATTAATATGGAACAGAAACTAGAAACATTTTGTTCAGTTATACATATGATTCTCACATGAATCAGAATTTACTCCAGGGCAGGTAGAAATAGTAACCAATAAAACATAGGTAGATAACTGTATTATTCCTTATAGTATCACTTGTTGATACATCTTTAGGGTTTTTTGAGATTTAAGTGCAGAAACCTGGCCATAATTTATATCACTATGAGTTTGTTAATGACCAGCTTTCCTATTTTAATAATGTATTTTCAATTGCTTGTAAAGAAACATAATTATTAATACTGAGTCCTAAAAAATATAGTGATAGAAGAATCTTGTAAACTTGAAATATTACAATAGTGAAAATTTAATTAAAGCATTCTTCTGCATCTCTGTTACTCTCCAGAAATTATTCTTTCTGCAAGTATAAGTGAAGAGATATAAAATAATCCCAGTACGACAGCGATCATAAAGTAGCAAGTTACAATTAACAGTATGCCATATTTACTCAGTATAATTAAAAAATATTTTAAAATAAAGCATTGTCCAAGATGTTGTATTGGGTTGTTATGGTCAAGTACAACTCATAACAATCCTATGAACAATAATTATGAACCGTGTCCATCCTCACAATCTCTGATACACTGGGACCCATTGCTGCAGTCACTGTCAATTCTCCTGGTTGAGGGTTTCCCTCTTTATACTGTCCCTCCATCTTCCCACACACAATGTCCATCAGTAATAGGTGGTTTGACGATGTCATAAGTGGATGTCAGAAGAGACTCTGAAAATTACACTGATGAATGATATTCCAAGACAGTTGCTTTTAATTTTTTAATAAGTCAACCACTTTCAACATTTACTTGTATTTATAGAAAGTGTTTTCAGAATAAATACGGATGGAATAAAGGAAAAAAATTTTAAATAAATTTTTAATAAAATCAAGAAAGTGAACTGATTCTCTTCAAGAAACTTTGCAAAGCATAAAAGTTTAAGACACCATAATTTGTTATTTATCTATGTGTATGATTTTGTTAGCCCATAGTTTTAAAATATTCCTATTTGATGTAAAAACAGAATTATGGAGGGATTTTTTTTACTTGTGATCTTAACAAAAATGTATAGAAAGATTGGGTTTTGTTGCACGTTTTCCTCTTCATTCCCCCCTCCTCCAGTCTACTTTGCAATGGACCTTTTGTTCCAGATTGTTTCTAAACTGAACGCAATGACTGCTAATTACATTTTTAAGCTTTTTCACATTGCCATATACTATAGAGAACATGTGTGCATGTGATATGCCTCCTAGTCAATCCTCAAAAACCTATTTAAAGATAGACTAAAATAGATGAGTTCCTCTGGTCCCTGATGGAACTGTGAAAGGTAAGAACATTGAGTCATTTGAGGAATATCAACAATCAACTTTATTCTAATATAGTAATAAACATCTTACATCTAATTTCTATGTGGATGCTATTTCTACTTTTTATTCCAAATTGTATATTAAACTTTTAAATTACAAAATGAGAAATGCTATTAGGGATTTAATCTTGTCCTATATTAGATATTATTCTTTAATCTTGCACTTGTTATTATGTTACAAATTGCTACTATAATTTTCAAAAATAGTATCGGTTAAATCAACATGAGCTTAATATCAGATTAGAAAATGCTCTAACTTTAAATGACTGACATTCTTATAAAAGAAGAAACAATACATAGAATAAAGAGAAGGAATAACTGTAATATTTTGGTTTCAAGCCAAAAAAGTACTGTAGTTTCCAGGCGATGAGGATAAGTGTAAGGTATAGATTATTTTTAGAATTCAAGAATAAAATGGCAACTCTATTATAGATTGTTAAATATTCTTTAATATAGTTTGTTAACAGCCAGAAGTTTGGCACAGTAAATGTCTCTTTATTCAAGTCAAATCACTTAGAAGTAGTATACTTACAACAGATTTTAGGCATTAAGGCATGAGCATCTGATTAAGGCCCCGTAGTCTTTCTGGTCACTTGTTATGCATATTGAGAGCCAGACAATGAGGAAAGATGACAGAAAAAGAATTGATGCCTTTGAGCTGTAGTAGAAGAGCACTGAACATCCCGTGAACAGCCGAAAGAAAACATTGATATATCTTGGAGAGGGTGCTGCCCATATGCCCTTAGGAGGTTAAAATGGTGAAGCTTTGCCTCACATACTTTGGACATGTTGCTAAGAGGGACTATTCCTTAGAGAAGGACTTGATGCTGAGAATGGTGGAGGTCATTACAAAATTTTTCCCCCCAGTATGTGACTTCCCTTTTTACCTTGCTGGAGAAGTTTTTGCTTGTGTATAGGTATTTGATTCTTAGAAGGTCCCATTCATCTATTTTATCCTCTCCTGGTTGTAGGTTTTTCAGGCTGCTCGGAAGATTATTTATGTTGTGGATTAGGGCTTCTAGAGTTCTTCCAAATTATTCTTTAATGTAGGTAGCTAGTCCTTTGTTTTAGTCCTAGGTCCTTGATCTATTTTGATCTATTCCAATGAATTGTGTTGCAAATTATACTTGTTGGATAGTTTGAGTTCATCAGTGGTTCCATGAGAAAGATATGAAATCTCCTGTTTTGTGATTTACACTCTACGAAAGTCACTACAACATTCAGTGTCAGATAATGAGATTTTTATGTTCATTATAGTCATTCTGAAGTATAGGTAATAGTAACTATTACACTGAAAATTCTATTTTTTTTTTAAAAAAGCAAAGTAACTTGAGTAATTTTCCTAATAGCTTGCCTCTGGAAACCCTGTGAACCTTGAGAAAGGATTAAAGTCATGCAAGGTCACGGACTTTTATTCATAGGGTCGCTATGAGTCGCCTGCGATTCTACAGCACTTAACAACAACAACAACAACAACATTTATTCTGTTTACATAGGGTTACTATAGGTAAGATAGAAACAATGACAGCAGTTGACTATATAAAAAATACATTTTTATATATGACAGAACAAGTTTTCACCAATTTTTCTCTGCTTTCTATTTTTCTTATTAAATTTGTAGAAGTTATTTGTACTGATCATAAAATAATCCACTATCAGATATGCATGATAGAAATATGCCTTTTTTTATAATGATGTTATTTGTATTTGATTTTTAAAAAAGTTCTTTTAAAACATGTTATTGTTAGATGACATAAAGGAGACTGTGATTCAGAGTATCACCCCCCCATGAACTTAATCCTATCCTGTACCATCCTCATGATCTCTGTCTTGCTCACAATCACTGTGGTAAGCACTATCTCAATTCATTCAATTGAAGGTGTTTCTTTCCTTCAGTCACCTTTACCTTTCCCAGCATAATGTCTCTCTGCAAATGTGGGTTCCTCTTGAAAATATGTCCAAAATAAGTGAAACAAAGTTTGACTATCTTTACCTCTAAGAATACTCTGGTTACACTGTCTTAAAGACAAACACATCAGTATCACAATGTTTAGCATCACAGCAACCACAAGTTACCTCTGTACAGCAAATGGACAGACCAGAGCTATACCACTTAGAAGAATGTTTGACCAAAAACAATTAAAACAAGGCCTGAGGGCCAGAGGTTAAAATCACCCACCTTTGGCTTGGTAGCATAACTTTCTATATATTAGACCAAGAGAGCTCTCTCTTTGTTGTTGTGTCAAATGCGATCATGGTTAGCCTTGGTGGACAGTGTTTGTGGAGCTCCCCGATTAAAACAAGGTTGAAAGCAAGAGTGGCATTCACTTCTGTAATAGCTTGCCTTCGGAAACTCTATGTAGGTGGAGAAAAGATGAAAGATATACAAATGTTCATTCAAGTCTTTAGTTTATAGGTTCACTACTAGTCATCTACGACTCTATGGCACTTAACAAATACAACAACAGCTATTACCTTTACTCAAGAAATATCATCAATGCAAACAACTCATATATTTAAAGTTCTCAAGGATAATGATACCATATTCATAACAGTGTTTTTATGCATCCTTAAAGAATTTCTGACTTATTACAGTTACACATGCTTATGAATTAAATTCTGGTTCAGAGCAACAATCTTTCAGGTTTCCATAATCTAAATCTAAAGAAGAGAAGCAGACTCCGATGAAAGGAGCACTGATTATAACCCTTAGAAGATTGTGCTGCTAAACAAAAGGCTGCATATCTCTGGGATTCATATCCAAAAGTGGATCCTCAAGGGAGAAGATATTCCATTCTCTCCCATAAAGACTTATAGCCTAAATGAAGGGTGCTCTGAGTTGGAATCAACCCAATGGTAGTGAGTAAATAGTAGAAAAACTTCATATTTAACAACATTTATATCGACAGAAATCTCTTATGGACTGCTGTTCTGTTCTAATGTGTTACTTTTCTATTTATCATTCTTAGAGAAAATGATTATATATATTTCACAGATATATATATTTCACATATATATGAAATAAACATTGCTTAAATTAATATTGCTGTGACATTCTCACAATTGTTATACTATATTTGTGTCTATTGTTACAGCCATTATGTTAATTCATCTCACTGAAAGTCTTCATATTTTTTACTGACCAAACATGATGTCTTTTTCCAGAGAGTGATCTTCCAGGATAACATGTTCAAAGTCTAATATTATCCTACTATCTTTTTTCCTCTGAGAGTGGTATATATACATTTGTTTAGGTGTGGTAAGAGAGAGAAATGGAGAAAAAAAGAGGGAGAAATATGGCTGCATGTGCAAAATTAAATAATTCCATTAAATAAACTTAATTTTAGGGAAAATTTTCTCAGTTTAATTGTTTACTTTACATTAAGTTTACATCACATTTTCTTGACCAATCCATGCATGCTGGGCTTTCAACTTCTCTTAGTATATGTTTAAAGTTGTATGATACTTACCCAACATCTTTTCTCTTTTCACCACCACAAGTTGCTCAACTACGTTTCCTATTTCGTGGGTCAGTTATTCTCTTTGTCTCACCCACGAAGGATAAACCCTAACCTTTCTTATTGTATTAAGGCAACTAATGTGAGCATTAACTCTATTATAGATTTGGACTTGTCACAGATAAATTGCTTCTCTTTGATACGACTTAAGAAATCTATCTAGTATGAAGGAAAATGTCATCTCTCTGCAAAAGGAATACAATTCCAATCAAAGAGACATGTCTATTGTTCAAATTGAATGGTGACTGTTGGCTGTTGACAGATCCACAGTCAGTTTAAAGCTGCTAGTTAATTGCCTCTTGAGAGACACACTGAAATAAAAGTGTATAAATGGTGTTGTTGTCCCATAGGTAGTGCTGCTTTAAGTAATTTTGACTGCTTTAAATGTAAAAACAAACAAAATAAATATAAAAAAGCATTTATATCTTCATAATAAAATAAGTGAATGAAGAGAAAAACTACGTTCCAGGTTTCAATATGAATTATTAAAGCTCAACTTCAAGAAAACAAAGATACTCAGCACTGGGCCCATTGGCAACATCATGACAGATGGTTAAGAGACTAAGATTGCTAGCAGCTTTAGTTTGCTCGGTTTCACAATCAACACTCCTGGTACCAGCAGCCAGGAAATCAAAAGAGGAATTGAAAGTCTTCTCTCAGGGATCTCTCCAAAGTACTGAAGAGCAATGATGTCAGTCTGGAGACTAAGGCATGCTTGATCCATGCCATAGTCTTTGCAATTACTTGCTATATGTCAGAAAGCTGAACAATGACTGGGCATGATAGAAGAATTAGCTCCTTTGAGCTGTGGTGCTGGAGAAGAGTATTGAATATATCATGGACTGCTAGGAGAACAAAAACTTTTGTCCTAGAAAGGACGAGACTGGGTTGCTCTTTGGAGGCAAGGATTCTAGAACTTCATCTAACATACTTTGGACATTTTGCAAAGAGGCACCAGTCCTTGGAGAAGGATGTCATGCTTAAGAGGGTGGAGGGACGACGCAAGGGAGGAAGGCCCTCGATGATATGTTTTGACTCATACACTGGCTTAATGGATGTAGATGTGTTAGAGACAATAAGATTGGCAAAGGCTAGAGCAGGGTTTAGGGCTGCTATACATACGGTTGTAACAATAGAATTATAAAAAATGCTTGGGTCATAGACATACTGTTTATAATGGAATTAAATACTGCCTGGTCTTGTACCATCTTCACAGCCCTCCTGCATTTGAGTCTTTTGTTACAGTGACTGTTTTTCAGGCTTTTCCCCCCTTTCCCTCCTCCCTGCCCCACTTCATCAACAGTATAGTGATATACTAAAATTACAGAGGATAATTTGACGTTGTTAATTTCAGAAGAAATGAGATGTTAGTAACATTAGTTGAAGCATAATTAATGTACTTTTTCAAAATAAAAGCTGTATTAGAATAAATTATTATTATATAAGCATATTATTCTTTAGCATAGGTAATTTTTTAAATTTTAAAACAAATTATTATTATCTAAGTATTATCATTAGGTGTGTATTTAAAGATATAACAATTTCATTATGAAAACATATTTACTCTTGTTAAATAAGTTATTATTTACTGTTAATCACACACTTCACTGGGTACCTATAAATTTAAGTACAAGCATAAAAATTCCTGAGCTATTAAAACATGTAATATACTATGTTAAAGCAAATATCTTCATAAAAGGATTTGTTCATAATCAAATAAGAACTCGATAGATGTCAAATAAACAAATATACTTAATGTTCTTAAATAAAATAATAACTTCGTGTTATCTAACTCTAAAAGTTAGATTTTTTAAATTTTTTTTCTCATTATTTAGCTGTCTCTGGTCTCCAGCTACCTTAACTGCAGATACATGTTCTTGCAAATCAGCATGGTCTTAGTAAGCATCAACAGCTGAAGCAGCAATATAAAGAGTGCTTCTCACTCCGGGCAGCAAGACTTGAAGCAGCGATTCTTGTGGGAGAAAGACTTGAGGCAATATTTGAGGTGAGAAATGCTTTTTAAACCAAGACCCTGGTGAGAACGAGAGACGCCACCCTTGGTGATGGAGAGATTGGCATTGATGTGGAGAAAATATGCCAAGGTATGAACTGAGGCTTCTTGGATTTATGCTGGCCATGGTTAGATTTTACAATTCTTACCTTTGAAGATGGAAGGGAAAGTTGTTTGCTGAATTGAAAATGGAGTTTGGACTAATTGAGGAGTTGTACCTTGAAACTCTTGGGTTAAAATCTGGACTTATTTTTGGCAAAATTCTTTGCCTCTCTCACTCTCCAACTGTCTCCCCGACTCTTCAATTTCCTCTGTAATCAACCCCGTTGTTGATACTATAACTATTATTCTGTGAGTCAGCAACAAATAAAAGAACCTTTTGCTGTTGGTGGGACTCTCTCTACATGCACCATGGAGCTGGGCTACGGGCTGCTGATCTGCTTTCTGCTCTGGGGTAGTAAGGAGCTGTGTAATTCTTATTCTCTCTAGCCCTTTCAGACATATATTCATGGCCCTATACCCCCATGTCCTGTTTACCCCTCATTAGACACTTGGGTTTAGCTTTTTCCATACAATTCTATAAGGAAGATGTGCAGCTAAGCTACGTATTTAAAAACTGAAACAATTCAAAATTGTATGAATTGTACTATCACATTTGTATGGATATTAATACTTTATTAAGTTGTGTATTTATAACTTTGACTTTTGCCTTGACATTTTGATTTTTTGTTTTGGGTTGCTTGGGTTTCTTTCTTTCTTTCTTTCTTTCTTTCTTTCTTTCTTTCTTTCTTTCTTTCTTTCTTTCTTTCTTTCTTCCTTTCTTCCTTTCTTCCTTTCTTCCTTTCTT
>NW_006399923.1:71991-72802 GCF_000299155.1 Elephantulus edwardii | reverse complement strand
CTTTCTTCCTTTCTTCCTTTCTTCCTTTCTTCCTTTCTTCCTTTCTTCCTTTCTTCCTTTCTTCCTTTCTTTTTGTGTTTCTTTCTTTGCATACAAAATAACAATATCTGGGGAAGGTCTTTATGATAAGAAATGTGGAGAGTTAGTGAAAAAGACAAAACTTCAACAAAATGGACAACAGCTGCTGCAAAAAAGAGCTGAAATATGACACCAATTGTGATGGCACCAAGTGTGATGCAGTACCACGTGTCTTCACTAAGAGAGTAGTACTGAAATAAATATTTTCTTACGTGATTTACTTTTCATCTATAGTATTGCTTATTCATAGATTCTATTTTCTCTATTAATGAAACCTTCAGGAATTTGTAGGAAAATTGGGTAGTGTAATGGTAGATACACTGATAATCCTGATGCCGCGTTTTTCTGGTTAAATGCACCTGTTACTCTGCAGAAAAAGTTGGGTAATCATCTGTTATGCCATTTAGTGTTTCTGAAACCCAACCTTACATCAACTAAAACTTGGTGCTGACTCTACTGAAACAAGTAAATGAGTTTTGAAATTTCTTTTGGCTTTTTTCTGTGTTTTCTCTTTCTATTCTTTAAGCTTTCTTTTTTGTTTTTATTTTAGAGGTATTCATATTCATAAGGCTATGAAAGAACAGACAAAAAACAAACACGTATTCACCAATGACAAATGACTGGAATGACGCACGAAGTCACCTTCGTAGAGAGTGGGATGATATAAACTCATATAAATGGATGACTTGTTAATGACGTTTTGCTATTTTTTTCTTCTAATGCCCCAAACAAA
>NW_006399923.1:68836-71343 GCF_000299155.1 Elephantulus edwardii | reverse complement strand
CTTTGATCTGTGGAACTGGAGAAAAGTATTGAATATACCATGGACTGCTAGGAGAACAAACAGGTTCATCCTAGAGAAGATGATACCAGGCTGCTCCTTGGATGCAAGGATTCTGAAGCTCTGACATACTTTGTGTATGTTGCAAGGAGGGACCAGTCCTTGGAGTCCATCATGTTTGAGAGGTTGAAGGAACAGTGCAAGAGAGGAAGTCCCTTGATAAGATGTATTGACTCAGGGACTGGAGTTGTAGAAGTAGGTGTCTCAGAGACAATAAGATTAGCTCAGGATGTAGCAGGGTTCAGTTCTGTGGTACATAGGTTCACAATGAGTCACAGGTGATTGAACCGCACATAACAACAACAACAAAAACAACACTACCTAGATGTGGAATGAGGGAGAAGCACTTTGCAGGTGGAGTGCTATTTCTATTTGCCATTGAGTCACCTGTGACTCATAGTGACCCTATGTACAATAGTTCTGAACACTGCTCTATCCTGAGCCTGTCACGCTAACTTCAGCATACCTATCCCATTACCCCAGGTACTATGCCAATCCAGTTTATTTGGGGTCTTTCTCTCCTTCAATGTCCCTCCACGCTTCCAAGCATAATGCCTTCCTCCAAGGGCTGGTGCTTCCTGGCCACATGCCCAAAATATGTGATACAGAGCTTCAAAATCTTTTCTTACAAGGAGAAACTTGTTTTCACACTCTCCCTTTATTTAATACCCTTCTCATTGTTTAGTTCTGTGATGCATAGCAATTAATTGTGAAGACCCTGGCTAGGTAAAATAGCCAATGGGGAGTACTCTTGAAGTGAGTGATATAAATATTTTTTAAGGAAGTATGAAAAATACAGAACAGGGAAAATAAGGCAGAGAACTAAGCATGGGAGAATTTAGTGGGTCCTATCTACAACCAGAAAATGATACTATAGATGAATGGGACCTTCTAAGAATCAAATCTCGATGCACATCCAAAAACTTCTCCAACAGGGTAAAAAGGGAAGTCATAGATTGGGGGAAAATATTTAGTAATGAAATGTCAGATAAGGGACTTATATCTAGAATTTGTAAAATACTTGAGGACCACACAAGAGAAAGGTAAATAACCCAGTTGAAAAATGGGCTCAGGATATAAACAGACACTTCATCAAAGAAGCCATTCAGATGGCAAACAAGCACATGAAGAAATGTTCAAAATCCCAAGCTCTAAGACTGATGCAAACCAAAACTACTATAAGATGTCATCTCACCCCAGTAAGAATAGCAAAATTTAACAGAACAGCAAATATCAAATGCTGGTGAGGTTGCAGAGAAAGTGGAACACCTATTCACTGTTGGTGAAAGTGTGGAATGGTGCAACCACTATTGGTTGTATGATGTTTTCTCAAAATGTTGCAAATAGAAATACCATTTGACTAGCAATTCCATTACTGGGAACTTGCCCTTAAAAAACCATAACTGCTACCCAAGCAGATATATGTACACCCATGTTTATTTCGGCTTTTTTCATAATAACAAAGAGCTGGAAACACGTCAAGTGCCATCAACAAACAAATGGATAGAGAAGCTCTGGTATATTTACACAATGGAATACTATGTAGCATTGTAAAACAAGGAACTCATGAATTTTGTACAAAATGGGTGATCCCAGAGGACATTATGCTGAGTGAAATAGTTACAAAAAGAGAAATATTGCATAGGTCTACTGTTGTAAAACAGGACTGACATCAGGGTTGAAGGAAGACAGAGAAGGAGGGGATGAATGGTATATACTGCATTGAAACAGATGAGGGAGAGAGAATTGTTTAGAAGGAATATATAATTGGGTATTATTGTCATGACAGGAGTCCAGAATGAAGGCTGCACAGTGGAGTGGACTTACCGGGAGGGATTATATAACAATGAAAGAGTTTTTCTTTTACTTTTCAAGGAGAAAAGTGAATTGGGGAGGAGTGGACAGGTAGAAAAGTGCAACAATGAATGAAAGGAAACCCTAAGTCTCTGTAAAGTTTCATTAAAATTAATAAAAAAATGGTGGGTCCTGTTACTTTTGTGCAATTTTATTATGTATATAGTATTCTCAAAAACTCTCTATGGTTTATAAATTATTTTGAGGAAAATTCCTCAAATAGCAAATTTGCTTCATATGCTAGAATTATTGATGTAGTTATCTTCACAGGATACAATCTTGTTTTTGTTTAGGTGTGGGAAAATGTTGTAATTATCTTTAAAGAAGAAAGTAAACAGAAAAAGAAAATAACATCATTTGAAAAGAGTCAAATCCTGTGTGTAAACTTATGGCTAAGATTGACAAAAATGGGAATCCCAGAAGAGCTATTTGTTCTCATGAGTAATTTATACCTAGATAAAGAAGCTGTTGCCTGAACAGAGTAAGGTTTAAAATCAGGGAAAGTATACCTCAGGGATTTGTTCTTTCTCCATACCTATAAATCTGAATGCTGGGCAAATTATTCATGAAACTGGACTCTGAAAAAGAATGTGACA
>NW_006399923.1:38964-68401 GCF_000299155.1 Elephantulus edwardii | reverse complement strand
GACTGCACATAACAACAGCCACCAATGTTTACATAATGAAATTTCTAAAGAGACAGTTAAGATTCATTAATAACAATTGGTGATTGAAACTGAATGAGAGAAAAATAATCAAGGAAAAAATAGAAGACTTAATCTATGACATGAACAAATTGCACCACAAGGAAAGGACAAAATTGAGAAATGGAACTTTAAAATATTAAATTTCTGTATGCATCATTAAGCTTTTCCAATAGATTAAAAAGAAATTCAGACTTGGAAAAAAATAGGCAATTGCATTTTAGACAAGAAACTCAGAAGTGAAAATTTATGGGTTATTACAGAGCTTTCTTGTTATCAAGAATATCATCCATGAAGAAAACAAAAGGTCATTATAAAACAGAGATGGAATAAAAGACCAAAACAGATGGCAGAAGAGGCACTGTAGATTATGCTAGAACTCTGAAAAGCCAAAACAATGGAAAGAAGTGAGAATGTTAAACAGGAAATATCAAAGGTGAGCTTGGGATGACAAAGCTACTGTATTATAACAAAATGAACAAATAACTATCATCAGAAAATCAATAAAGGAAGACATTGCTCTATATTTCCCAAGCTGAAGGAACTAAAGAAATTCAAGCCTCGAGTTGCAATTTCTTTTTTTTTTTAGTACTAGTTTATTTACGGAATTCTAATACATTGTTTTCAAAAACAGAATCTTCCAATTTCCCTCACCTCTCTACCCATCAAATTTTTACAACTCCATGATTAATCCCCCCTCCCCCTACACATCTTCATCCCTCTCCCACCCCCCATGAATATTTATACTCATTCTACAGTAATGGTTTTATACAATACTTTTCCTTGTGGGACTGAGGTAGTGCTATCTAGTCCCTCCCACATTAGGTAATAATTTACAAAATCATTGCTTCTGCGTGTTGCATAGTTTCCTATTATGTGGATGTACCATAATTTCTCAACCCATTCATTTGTGGTTGAACATATGAACTGTTTCTATATTCTTGTGATGGTGAGTAAATCTGTGAACGTTTGTGTAAAAATCTCTGTAGGTGCTTCAGTTCTCATTTTTTCAGGGCATATTCCAAGTAGTGGGATATCTGGGTTATATGGAATTTCCATCTTCAGCTTTTTCAAGAAGCTCCAAACCACCTTCCAGAATGGTTATACCATTTTACAATCCCACCAATAATGTATAAGAGTTTATTTCCACCCCATCCTCTCCAACATTTATTACTTGCTGCCCTGTTAATGAAAAAAAGAAGCTAGAACTGTACTGAAGGTATTGTCAAGAAGTAAGGCTGAAAGAATTGCTGTAATACATGTTGACATATTTCAACACAAAGATAACCCCTGGGTGTTCTTACCAGATTGTGCCAAAATATCTGGAAGACAGTTACCTGGCTATCTGACTGGAATCAATCCATATTTATTCCCATTCCCAAAAGAAGAGATCCGATAGAATGTGAAAATTATCAAACAATATCACTAATATCAGATGAAAGGAAAATCTTTCTAAAGATTAGCCAAAAATTACTAGAACAGTACATAGACAGAGAACTGCCAGAAATACAAACTGAGTTTAGAAGAGACTGTGACACTTGGCATATCAATGGTGATGTCAGATGGATCGTGACTGAAAACAGAGATTATCAGAAAGATGTCTGTTTGTACTTGCTTTATTTACTATACAAAGACATTTGTCTGTGTGGATCACAACAAATTGTAACTAACATTGAGAAGATTTGGAATAATAGAATACTTGATTGTATTTATGTGAAACCTATACCTTGACCAGGAATCTGTTCTGAACATAGCAAGGAAATATTGCATGGTTCAAAATAAAGAAGATATGTTTAAGAGATGTATCCTTTCTCTATACCTTTCCAGTCTATATGCTGAACAAATAATTTGGTAGGCTGGTCTTTCTAAAGTGGAATTTGACATCAATATTGGAGGAAGATACATCAACAACCTGCATTATGCGTGCAACACAAGCTTGCTCATTGAATATAGAGAATTGATGCTTAAGGCTGTCAATTTTTCTAGATTTATACTCCATATAGTTTATATTATTGTTTTTAATGAATGTTTGGAATTGTTTCTTGTTACTTTGAATCCTATCACATATGAAAATATAAGTGTTTATTTGGAAGAAAGTTTTACTCCACCTGCACATGGTGGATTCAAATCTGAGGAGACAACACTTTTCCAGTAACATTTACATCCTTTCCAAATATATTCAGCAATGTTCTTCTGTTATTCATGGTGAGGAAATTCAAAACAACAATGAGATATCAGCTCATCCCACGAACGAAAGCAAAGTCCCAGAAGACAGAAAGCAATAAATGCTGGAGAATATGTATAAAAATGGAACTCTCATATGCTGTTGGTGGGAATATAATATTAAAAGCAGTTTTGTGCTTTCTTAGAAAGTTGGAAATAATATTATTTTGTCCAATAATTGCACTACTAGGTACATAACCCAAAGAAATGAGATCTGGAACACTGACATATATGAAATAATTTTAATATAGCATTAAACATAGATGGAATCACTTGTTCTTGCATAGTTAACAGAGATGAGAAAATAGAAAGAGGGAAGAAAAAAAGTAAGTTGCAGTGAAAGGTAATAAACAAAAAGGGGGTGATTAGACATTGCAATTAGTTGTATCAACTAATGTTAATTAATATTATAATGGAAACTGATTGTGAAGGATTGTATGAAACATTATTATTTATAAAACTTCATTGAAATAAAAAACATGTAAAAGTTAAACAAAAAGTAAAAACATAATAAATTTACAAAAATACAATTAAAAAACCCAGAAAGGAATCTGACAAATAAATTTGCCATGGCATTGGGGATATAATTACTGATGTCAGACAGATCTTATCAGAAAGTAGAAAATACCAGAATAGTTTCTGTTTTTATTTTATTGACAATGCAGAGGTTTTTGACTGGGTTGTTGCTATGTGCTATCAAGCTTCCTATGACTCATGGACACCCTACGTACAGTAACTCTGAACCCTGCTCTATTCTGAGCCAATCTCAATGACTTCTATCACCCCAGTTACTGTGTCATTCCATCTCATCTGAGGTCGTCTTCTCCTGTGGTGTGCCACCACCATTCTGAGCATGATGTCCTTACCCAAGAACTGGTCCCTCCTGGTCACGTGCTCAAAGAATGTAGAAGGAGTTTCAAAATCTTTGCCTCCAAGGATAAACTTGGTTCCACCTTCTTGAAGACAGACTTTTTGATATCCTGGCTGTGCATGATATGTTCAATACTCTTCTCCAGCACTGCAACTCAAAGGCATCAATTCTTTCATTGTCATTATCTAGTTATCTGATGCATAGAAAGTAACTGCAAAGACCATGGCCTGAATCAGGTGTGCCTTATTCTCTAGACTGACATCAGTGCTCCTCTGCACTCTGGAGAGGTCCCTCACAGTAGACTTTCCCAGTGAAATTCTTTTTATTTTTCTGGCTGCTAGTGCCAAGAATGTTGCCTGTGGATCCAATCAAGCTGAAATTGTGAACAATCTCAACTCTTCACCATCCATCATAAAGCTGCCAGTGGGCCCAGTGGTGAAAATATTTATCTTCTTGACGTTTAATGTCAATCCAAATTGAAGACTACAGTCCTTGATTCTCTGTAGTAATGTTTTATGTCCTCCCAAGTTTCAGCAAGCAAGATTGTATCATCCACATAGCACAGGTTGTTGTTGAGTCTTCCTCTAGTCTTGATGCCACACTCCTCCTCAAAAAGTCTGACCTCTTGAATAATCTATGTAGAAAATTAAATGAAATGGAGACAGTATGAATCCCTGACACACTTCTTTCCAAAGTTTAATCCATGTACTCTGTCCTTGCTCTGCTCTTACGAGTGCCTTCTGGTCCAAGTATAGGTTTCATTAGCATAATTAAGTATTCTTGGATTCCCATTCTTCTCAAGGTTTGCCACAAATGCCACAATTTGTTTGAGTAAATCATAAAAAAAATTATAGTCAATTTTGAATAGAATTTAATCTCAAAACATCTATTTATGTTCATATGAAACTTAAAGATGGTTGTTGTTGTTATGTGCCATTGAGTCGTTTGTGACACATAGCAACCCTATATACAGCAGCCCTAAATCCTGCTCTATCCTGAGCCTATTGCACTGCTTCTGACACACCCATCCCGATTACCCCAGGCACTGAATCAATCCACCTCATAGAGAGTCTTCCCCTATTGTGCTGTCCCTCCACCCTCCCAAGCATGATGTCCCTCCCTAAGGACCTGTCCCTCCTTACCACATGTCCAAAGTATGTCTCATGAAGCCCCAGAATCCTTGTCTCCAAGGAGAAGCCTGGTTTAAGCCTCTCCAAGATAAATCTGTTTGTTTTCTTGGCAGTGCATGATACATTCAATACTCTTCTCCAGCACCACAGCTCAAAGGCATCAATTATTCTATCATCGCTAGTCATTGTCCAACTCTCTGATGCATAGCAAGTGATTGCAAAGACCATAGCCTGTATCAGATGCACCTTAGTTTCTAGAGTGAAACCATTGCTCTTCATTACCCTAGAGAGGTCCCTAACCATATCACAATACGTTTTTTGATTCCTGGCTACTGGTGCCAAGAATGTTGACTGTGGAGCCAAGCAGACTAAAGCTGTGTACAATCTCAATCTCTTCACCATCCATCCTGATGCTGCAAATTGGTCCAGTGGTGAGAATCTTTGTCTTCTTGACATTGAGTCTCAATCCATATTGAATCCTGACCCTTTGCAACAAGCATTTCCATTCCTCCTCAGTTTCAGCAAACAGGGTTGTGTCATCTGTATAATGCAGATTGATGGTAGATCTTTCACCAATCCTGACACCACACTTCTAATAGAGTCCAGCCTCTCGGATAATGTGTTCTGCATACAGGTTGAAAAGGTATGGAGAAAGAACACATCTCTGGCATACATCTTTCCCAATTTTGAACCATGCAGTGTTTCCTTGCTCTGTTCTGACGATTTTCTCTTGGTCCAAGTATAGGTTTGGCATTAGAACGATCAAGTGTTCTGGGATTCCCATTCTTCTCAGCGTTAGCCACACTTTGTTATGATCCACACAGCAAACGATTTTGCATAATCAATGAAACACAGATATACATTCTTCTGGTATTCCCTGCTTTCAACTAAGATCCGTCTAACATCAGCTACCACCACGACCCCTTCTAAACCCAGCCTGGACTTCTGGCAGTTCCCTGCTGATGTACTGTTCCAGTCATTTGTGGATAATCTTCAGTAGAATCTTGCTTGCATGTTAAATCAATGATCTTGTCCTATAGTTTCCACATTCTGTTGAGTCACCCTTCTTTGGAATAGAAACAAATATTGATCTCTTCCAGTCAGTTTGCCAAGTGATTGTTCTCCAGATTTCTTGGCACAACTTGGTGAGCACATCCAGGGCAGCATCTTTTAGCTGAAAAATGTCAATTGGTATACTGTCTATTCCAGGGGCCTTATTTTTTGCTATTTCCTTCAAAGCAGCTTGAACTTCTTCCTTCATCACCATAGGCTCTTGCTCATATGTTATTTCGTTAAAGTCTTTTGTGTCTGCCAGTTCCTTTTGATACAGCGACTGAGTATATTCTTTCCATATTCTTCTAATACTTCTTGGATCATTTAATATTTTGCCTAAAGCATCCCCGATTATAGCAATCAAGGTTTGAATTTGTTCTTCAGTTCCTTGAACTTAAGAAATGCTGGACGAGTTCTGCCCTTTTGATTTTCCGATTCCAGCTCCTTGCACATTTGATTGTAATATTTTGCTTTGTCATCCCGTGAATCTTCTGTTCAGCTCTTTAGTATTTTGAATTCCTCCTTGTGCTTTGGCTTCTTTACGCTCCAGTACAATCTTGAAAGTTTCTTCTGACATTCATTTTGGTCTTTTCTTCCTCTTCTGTCTTTGTAATGACCGTTTGCACTCTTCAAGGATGATACCTTTGACATCCTCCCACAACTCATTAGGTCTTCACTCATTAGTGTTCAAGGCCTCAAACCTGTTCCTTAGATGGTTGTGAAATTCAGGTGGGATGAACTCAAAGTCATATTTTAGTTCCTGTGGATTCGGTTTAATTTTCCTTAGCTTCAGCTTGAACTTGCATAAGAGTAGCTTGTGGTCTGTTCCACAATCAGCTCCTGGCTTTGTTTTCACAGCTGATATTGAGC
The DNA here is from genome assembly GCF_000299155.1 of Elephantulus edwardii. Classification (NCBI taxonomy): domain Eukaryota; kingdom Metazoa; phylum Chordata; class Mammalia; order Macroscelidea; family Macroscelididae; genus Elephantulus; species Elephantulus edwardii. Next base: position 62,197 of record NW_006399923.1, on the reverse strand, counting down.
TTCTCCAGCAGTTTTTTCCGCAGATGTAATTGATGTGAATCCTATGCATACTATCAGGTGAAATCCATATGTGTAACTTGCATTTATGTTTCTTATAAAATTTATTTGCATTAAATAAGACATTGTGCAAAATTCAGTCATTCTTTCTCCAGCTTCATTTCTCTCACCATGTCTATGTTTTCTCACTACTGATTCTTCTTTTCTGTTCCCAACTTTTGCATTCCAGTCACCCATTATTATCAAAGCATCTTGATTGCATGTTCGATCGATCTCCGACTGTAAACGTTGGTAGAAATCCTCTATTTCTTTTTCTTTGGCTCTGGTTTTGGTGCATATATCTGAATGATAGTGACATTCAATGGACTCCTTGTAAGCTTATGGATATTATCCTGTCACACTGTTGTACTTCAAGACTAGCAACTCCATTTTTCCTGGCATTTTCAAACATAGACAAAGAAAATGTCTGAACACAGCAAGAGAACATTGTTTGATTTAAAATTAACAAGCTGTATGTCATTAGGACTGTATAATTTCTCCATACATATGCAATATGTATTTTCAGCAAATTATATAAGAATTTTAATTCTATAAAGAACAACATGGTATCAGAATAAATGGAAGACTCATCATCCACAGGCATTTTTCTAGATAACACAATCTTGCTTGTTAAAGTGAAGAGATCTTGAAATGTCTTCTGCACAACAAAGATAGCAAGAATCTTCATTAGTGAGAAAATCTAAAACATCCTGATAGATGAAGAAAAGATTTCTAATATCAATGATTTCATCTTACTTGGGTCTACCATCATCTCAGACACCAGAAGTCAAGAAATTACATGATACATTGTCCTGGGAAAGTTTGTTGTTAGGGGTCTGTCCAAGGTAATGAGGAACAAAGTTGTCGGCACATCATATTATCAATCACTTACTATGCCACTGAGAGTGGGACAATTTGTAAGGACGACAGAATAAGAATCAATTCATTTTGAGTTGTAGTATTAAAGAAGAGTGTTAAATATCTCATGAACTGTGAAAATAGCGAACAGATATGTGTTGAAGAAAGTGCAGACAGAATGCTCCTTAAATGCAAGGATTTAGAACGAAAGATCATGCTTGGAAAAGTGGAGCGTCAACAAAGGTGAGAAAAACCCTCAACAACATGGGTTGGCACAGTGATGGAAGCAATGGTTAGAGATAGTGAGGATAGAGCAAGATAGGTCCGAGTTCAGATCAATTGTTCGTGGGGTCACCTTGAGTCATGAGTCATGCTCAACTCAAGGGCACAGAGCAACAACAACAAGTATGTAAAACCAGTTACAGAATTGTATATGTACAAAGAGTTGGAAAGTGTATTTTTGCTGCAAATAAATACTTTAACAATAAAATATTTTTTAAAATAACATAAATGTTTAAAAAGGTAATTAATTAATTAATTAATTAATTAATTAATTGTTGTTTTTAGGTGCCATTGAGTTGAGTACAACTCATAGAGACACTGAACAAAAGAACTGATCCCTGTTATATCCTGTGTCGTCCTCACATTTCTGTGCCATCCTCACATTTCCTGTGACAGAAGACTCAACTGATGCAGTCACCATGCCAATCTACCCAGTTGAGGGTCCTCCTCTCCTTCACCAACACATTTTATTATATAATGTTAATTATATGACATCATCAGAAAGATAGAGAAACAAAGACCTATGATTTTTAATTCTTAAAATTTTTAATATGACTTACCTTAGGATAAACTCTCGCTGGTTTATCCAAGATCATCCATTAATTATACATGTAGTTGTGTATGTATATATATTAATATATGTATCTGGAGCTAGAAAACTAATAATAACAAGTTCAAGTCTTCACACTAGAGATACTAAATTCAATAACACCCTTACACCACTTATGGAAGAAACTTAAGGAAGAACTTAACTTGAAATTTTTTTTATTTCTATCACACTAATGTACATGACATAATTTCATAACACTGTTATAGTTTATTTGCATTGATGATTATGATGCAAAAAATTGATTCCATGTTTCTAATGCTTCATTTACTAATTGTTACTCAAAAGAGAGTGGTGTTGTCTTATAACCTTTATTTTCTTCTTAAATGATTTATGTATGCAAATAAATATGTTTTCAAACTCTAGATTGAATTTATAGCATGCCATAAAAAGATTATATAGGTGTAAAGCTAGAAATTATACCACTTTTTCCTCAATTGCATACTCTTAGTAAATGTACTTTGGACAATTATAGCTCAGATAATAACAAACACCTATAGTCGAAGGCATACTTTAATTAAAAAAATAAAAGATTCCACTAGATTCTGGTGGTTTAAACGCTCTGCTCTTGTGATTTCATATCAGTTTATGCTCTAAGATCCTAGGTATTATGGCAGTATTGCTTTCATAAGAGACTATTCCATAACTAAGAGTAATGTTTCAAATATACATAGCTTTAGAGTTTTAAATTACTTAATCTTAATCCATGTAAACAAATACTCTGTAATCTTGTTACTTTGCACATTTTACATTTTTTAATACTTAAGATATGAGTTTATGATATCATAATTGCTGTTCAGATTCTAAAACAATTTTTGCATCTTATTTACATACTAATTTGCAACTGTCTTTTTAATAAATCAACCTGAAATATATCAACATTTTGTGAAAATTTATATTCCATTTTTTTTTCATCATAGTAGCATACTTAATGAGATGAATGATGAACAGAAAACCAAATTTTATTGTTAATCTTTCATTTTGGCATTCCCTGCCATTTATTCCAATTATGACATTTCATGGATATCATAAAATCTTCATATGATATATTATCCCAAGTAAGCTTAACAAGACAAATTGTACTTAAAAGAGTATATTAGGAAGATGAAATGTCTCTATTGTAAGGGAAGAAATTCAAATCTAAATGTATTTTTAAAGAATGCAAACAATTTTCTATTTTAATTTTTTAATCTTAAGACAGTGTTCTTAATAGATTTTAAGGTTGTAAAATATAATTTAAGAAATGGCCAATGTAATAAACTCAGTCTTATATTTATAAATTGTATTTTTTCATGATGCATCAAATCTTCCAACAGCTGTGTAAAAGCCAAATATGAATAATGTTTTGTGGAGTTGTTTGTTTTTTTTTTTAAAATTATAAACATTTAATTATACAACAAAAGGGGGGGGGAAGACAAAAGTCATTGTCTTTGTCCAAGCAAAAATCTTTGTTGATTTAAAAAAAATTACTTTTCTTTTCCTTAGTTCTTCAACTGTTTCATACTTAAAGGAATGAGTAAAAAGAAATTGCTCTTGGACATTTTTGGTAGGGTGATAGATTTTCCCTGTCCTGTAGATAGGAGAGCAACACTGGTAAGAATTTCTTCCAGCTGTAGTAAACCACAAGGAACATTTCTGGGAGGGTGAGTTATCTTCCCCTTCTCTGGAAAGGGAAAGAGGGAAACACCACAGTCAGCCAACCAGCACTGCAGGATCCTTCAAATAGGGAAAAATGTTCCCCCTTCCCCCCGCCCCGCAAACCCTAGACTACTGAGACCTGGAATTCAGTGTTGGAACCTTGTCACTTTCCTGGGCCTTTCCTTCAAGCAATATTCCAGGCAGCACTCCTAGAATTTTGCCAACCACTGGAGGAAACCTCCTCCTACATCAAACTCTAGATCAGGAAAGAGAAGAAAGCCCACCAGATACAAAGGGAAAGACCTCAGCTTCTTGTCCTTCAAAGAGCAACACAATTATAAGCTTGCCACAAGAAACAGAGACCAAAGCTGCTTATGAATAAGCAGTAAGGAATACTGGCACTGGAAAACTCAATGGTAAACAACTTTTTTTTTAATTTTTGTTTTGTTTTTTATCATTTTTTAGTACATAAATACTTATTTTTTGACCTTTTTATTTAAATTTATTAATAATTTTCATAAAAATTTACAGAGACTTTGAATTTCCATTCATTCATTGTTTTTCCCCCCTCCCAACCCTTAGTACACTACTCTCTTGGAAAAGTAAAAGAAAAATTATTACATTGTTTTACAAACCCTCCCCCAGGTCCACTCCACCAGGTAACCTTCTCTCTAGACTCCTATCATGAGAAAAAAACCTAATCACATATCCCTTTTAAACAATTTTCTCCCTCATCTGTTTCAATGCAGTATACATAATTTAACTCATCTGTCTCAGTCTCTCTCCAACCCCAAGGGCAGTCCTGTTTTACAACAGTGGCACCATACAGTATTTGTCCTTTTGTGACTGAGATACTTCACTCAGCATAATGTCCTCTGGAGCCACCCATTTTGAATAATATTGCATGAGTTCCTTGTTTTCCAATGCAGCATAGTATTTCATTGTGTGAATATACCACAGCTTCTCTATTAATTCATTTGTTGATGGGCACATAGCTTGTTTCCAACTCCTTGCTATTGTGAGCAAAGCTTCAATAAACATGGGTGTGTATATACCTGCTTGGATGTCAGTTATGTTCTCTTGGGGTGTATTCCCAGTAGTGGAATTGCTGGGTCAAATGGTATCTCTATTTGCAACTTTTTGAAAAAAACACCATACTGCCTTCCACAGAAGGCTGAAAGGATATAATTGCCAGTTCAGAATCCTCTGCCCATCAAATATGAAGGAGAAATATGATCATTTACAGAAAAACAGAAAATTAAGTAATTTGTGAAAACAGGACCAACTGTACAAGAAATACTTAGGGAAGTCTTTCACACAAAAGTGGGTGGAGCAAAGTAAACAGAAACAACAGAAAAAAAAACAAAGCAAAATGACAAAACTAAAATATGGCCTATCAATAATCAATCACACTTAAAATGAATGGATTAAATACACTAATTCAGTGAAAAAAAAGTAGCAGAATTATTTAAAAAATAATAAAGCACAACTTTTCAGTATGTTGCCTACAAGAGAGATATATATTTATGAAACAAGGAAAAAGTTAGACTAAAAAATGAAATGTTGGAAAACTCTATACCAATCAAATGGCATCCTCAAACAAGCAGAAGTGTTAATAATAATCTCTGATAAATTAGACTTAAAAATAGAAGCCATAATAAAAGATCAGAACGTGTACTATAAAATGATAAAAGGCAGATTAGATCAAGAAGACATAACCTTAGTAAAAAATCTGCTGTTGCTATTAAGGGCAGTTGTGTCATACATAGAGTTTCCGGAGGCAAGCCATTTCGGAAGTGGATTCCACTCCCATTTCCAGTCAAAATCTACATAACCAAATAATGTTGTTGTTAGCTCTGAACCCTACTCTATCCTGGGCCAATGTCATTGTCTATGACACATCTAATCTCATTAATCCAGTTACTGAGTCAATCCATCTCACCTGGGCTTTTCGTGCATTGTCCCTCTACCCTTCTAAGCATGATGTTTTTCTAAGGACTGATTCCTCCTGGCAACATGTCCAAAGTATATGAGATGGAGCCTCAAAATCTTTGCCTCAAAGAATAGTTTGGCTTCACCCTCTCAAGGAGAGAGAGATCTTCAAAATACATGAAAAAATGATTAACAAATGTGAAGAAAAAATAGATAGCATCACAGTAGTAGAAGGAGAGTTTAACACACCACTCTCAACAGAGGACAAGTCATCTCAACAAAGAAATAATCTCAAAAAAGACACAAAGAAACTTAATTATACAATTATCCAATTTAACCTCATAGATATGTTTAGGGTACTTCACCCAAATAAAACTAATTTCACTTTCTTAAGTGTACATTCTCCAGAACTGACCACAAATTAGGACTCAAAACAAGGTTCATATAAGAGAAACAGAGAGAGAGAAAAATAATAAAGTATTTTCTCAGACGGCAATGTTATGAAACAAGAAATAATCACCAAGAGGGGGGAAAAGTTAAAAAAACAAAGCCCATCATTATTGTTGTTGTTATGTGCCACCGAGTTGCTTGCAACTCTTAGCGTACAAGAGCCCTAAACTGTGCTCTATCCTGTGCCAACTTGATTGTCTCTAACATACCTACATCCATTACCCAGTTATTGACTCAATCCATCTCACAGATAATCTTCCTCACTTGCACTGTCCCCACACATTTTCAAACATGATGTCTCTCTCCAAGGACTGGTCCCTCCTTGTAACATGTTCAAAGTAGGTCAGACTAAGCTTCAGAATTCTTACCTCTAAAGAGCAAGCCTATTTTACCCTCTCCAAGACAAACTTGTTTATTCTCCTACCAGTCCATGGTATATTCAATGCTTTTTTCCAGCACCATAACTCAAAAGCATCACTTCTTTTTCTATCATCCCTAGTCATTGTCCAGCTCTCTGACTAATAGCAAGCAATTGTGAAGACTATGGCCTGGATTAGGCACACCTTAGTCTTCAGACTGACGTTGTTGCTCTTCAGGACTCTGGGGAGGTCCCTGACAGCCTACTTTCCCATTGCAATTGGTCTCTTGATCTCCTGCTGCTTTTACCAACAGTGTTAATTGGGGAGCCAAGTACTCTAGAACTCTTAGCAATCTCAATCGCTTCACCATCCATACTGATGCTGTCAATTGGCCCAGTGGTTACTTGAGCGTTATTGGGTTGTAGAGGGAATTAAAAGTGAAATAAAAAATGAACAAATAAAAAAAATCCTCAAAACAAAATAAAATGAAAATCCAACATATCAAAAATCTCTGCTTAGACAGTCTTCAGGGGAAGTTCATAGCAACAGGAAAACACATAAAAAATAAAAAGGAGGAGTAAAATTAATGATTTAACACTTCCATCAAATAGAAAAATGAAAATAAGCTAATTCCAACAAGTCAATATCACAGGCCCTAGAAAAATTAAATTATAAGGCAAGGGCTGAATTCAGTGGGATAGAAAACAGAGGGAAAAAATGAAACCACCAAAACCAACAGCTGTTCTTCAGAAAGGTGAATAAAATAGACAAACTTTCTGGAAAAGTTAGCAGAATAAAAGAATGAGAATACAAAAAAAATTGAATAAGAAGTGAAGAAGTGATAGCACAACAAAATGAGGTGAAATTAAATTATTAATAATAGAATATTATGAAAAAGTTAATATCTGAGAATATTGAAAACCTAGAGGTAATTAATAATTTTCTAGAAATCTACACCTTGCTCAGATTGATGCAGTCAGATGTCGAATGCTAACAAAGACCCATCAGAAAAGAAGAAAGTTAGCAAGTCATAAAATACTCCTCTCCAAAAAAAGTCCTGGCTCTAAAAACCTGCTGTCTAGTCAGCTAAGGGTCAATTCCCACTTTATACCGCACAGCAACAACAAATTGGCAAAGAAGTGGTGAACTGTCAATATACAGAAAAAATTATAGCGTACACAGAGATCTTCAAAGACTGAACTAAAAGCTGTTGGACCCAGCAGATCAGTTTGGCAGAGGGCAGGATACAATATTAAAACCAAAAATCAGTGTGATTTCTCTGCAACAAGAAAGAAAACATGAAAATGAAACTAAGAAAGCAATACTATTTATAATAACTGACTACAAGATATTAAAAAATCACAGTAAACCTATGTAAAGACACAAAAACTAACTAGAGACTAGATTGAAATAGTCAGTGACTTCCTCTCACTTAGATCCATAGTCAATTGACTTGACAGCAGTAGTCAGAAAATCAGGCGATATATTGCACTGGAAAAGTCTGTAGTCAGGATATATACAAACTATTGAGAAGCAAAGATGTCAGAGTGTGGACTAAGGTACATCGAATTTAAGCCATGGCCTTTTCAGTTAGTTGATGTACATCTGAGAGCTGGACAATGAATAAGGATGACAGAAGAATTGATGACTTTGAACTGTGGTCTTGGAGAGGAGCGTTGGAGAGGCCATAGATTGCCAAATGTACAAATCTTTGAAAAAGAAAACTTTGAGAAAGTACAGCCAGAGAGGTCCTTAGACACAAATATTGATAAAGCTTCATTTCACATACTTTGGCATGTTGCTACCAGAGACTATTCCTTGAAGAGGGATCATGCTTGGAATGTGGGGGGTCAGTGAAGTAAAGAAAGACCTTCAGCCAGGTGGGTTGATGCAGTGCCTACAATAATGAGCTTCAGTGTAACAGAGATTGGGAGAATGACACAGGATAAAACAGGGTTCATATCTGTTGTTTATAGTATGGTATTGAATCATACTCAACTCGACGGCACCTAAAAATAACAGACACAAGGCTTTTATAAGATAAACTACAAAATACTACTACAAGAAACAATAAGGGACCTAACTAAATGGAAAAATATTCCCTGTTCATGGAAAGGAAGACTCCACATAGTGAAAATGAAAATCCTATCACAATCTACATGTTCAATATCATCCCAATATATACACCAAACTTATTTTTCAAATAAATAGAAAATGCAAATAGTAAATCTTTTTGTAAAGGAAAGAGACCCTATGTAAATAAAGCACTTCTGAAAAACAAAAATCAAGTGAGAGGATAGCACTCTCTGACCTCAAAACCTACTATACAGCTCTAATTACCAAAACAGCCTGGTATTGGTACAATAATGTTGTTGTTGTTGTTATGTGCCGTCGAGTCGTTTGCGACTCATAGCGACCCTATGTACAACAGCCCTAAATCGTGCTCTATCCTGTGTCAATCTCATTGCCTCTGATACACCCATTCCGATTACCCCAGTCACTGAATCAACCCACCTCATAGAGTGTATTCCCCTCCTGTCTCTACTCTACCCAGCATGATGTCCCTCTCTAAGGACCTGTCTCTCCTTGCAACATGTCCAAAGTATGTCAGACGAAGCCCCAGAATCCTTGCCTCCAAGGAGTAGCCTGGTTTAACCCTCTCTAGGATGAATCTGTTTGTTTTCTTGGCAGTCCATGGTATATTCAATATTCTTCTCCAGCACCACAGCTCAAAGGCATCAAATCTCCTATCCTCCCTAGCCATTGTCCAACTCTCTGATGCATAACAAGTTATGGCAAATACCATGGCCTGCATCAGGCGCACCTTAGTCTCCAGAGAGACACCGTCGCTCTTGAGTACTTTAGAGAGGTCCCTAACTGCAGAATTTCCCATCGCAATACGTTTTTTGATTTCCTGGCTCCTGGTGCCAAGAGTGTTGACCGTGGAGCGGAGCAAACTGAAGCTGTGAACACTCTCAATCTCTTCGTCATCCATCCTGATGCTACCAATTGGTCCGGTGGTGACAATTTTTGTCTTCTTGACATTGAGCCTCAGTCCGTTCTGAAGGCTGCAGTCCCTGACCCTCTGCAGTAAGTGCATGAGGTCCTCCTCAGTTTCAGCGAGCAAGGTTGTGTCATCTGCGTAACGCAGATTGGCTGCCAATCCTAACGCCACGCTTCTCCTCATAGAGCCCAGCATCTCGGATAATCTGCTCTGCATACAGGTTAAAAAGGTATGGAGATAGGATACATTCCTGGCATATACCCTTCCCAATTTTGAGCCATGCAGTGTTGCCCTGCTCTGTTCTGATGACCGCCTCTTGGTCCAAGTATAGGTTTCACATTAGCATGATTAAATGTTCTGGGATTCCCATTCTTCTCAGAGTCAGCCACAGTTTGTTATGATCCACGCAGTCAAATGCCTTTGCATAATCAATGAAACACAGACATTCTTCTGGTATTCTCTGCTTTCAGCTAAGATCCATCTAACATCAGCTACAATATCCCTAGTACCACGACCCCTTCTAAACCTAGCCTGGACTTCTGGCAGTTCTCTGCTGATGTACTGTTCCAGTAGTCTTTGGATAATCTTCAGTAGAATCTTGCTTGCATGTGAAATCAATGATATAGTTCTGTAGTTTCCACACTCAGTTGTAGACAAACTGTAGCTGTTCTTTTTTTTCAAAGCTGTTACTTTCAAAAACCATGTCTGTAAAAGGAAGTATATATTAACTTCCTTTAAAGCATCCTTTTCCTTTAAATCCAGTAATTACTCATTCAGATTCTATAGAGGTTTTTCCTAGGGTTTCCTATATTGTAATCTTTATTCATGATGCCATATATTAATCTTACGAAGGAGTTGTGTAGAAAACCACTTTTAAAAATTAATTTCAATGAAAGTTTACAGAGACTTAGGGTTTCCAGTCGTTCACTGTTGCACTTTTCTCTCTACCCATCTCCTCCTCCCCAAATCACTCTCTCCTTGAAAAGAAAAAGAAAAACTCATTTTTATGCATTCGTTCCCCCAAGTCTACTCCACTATGCAAACTTCACTCTGGACTCTGTAATGACAAGACTACGCATTATATATCCCTTTTAAACAGATCTCTTCCTCATCTGTTTCAATGCAATATACAGCATTCCTCCCTCTTTTTCTGTCTTCCCTCAACCCTGATGTCAGTCCCTTCTGACCTCAGTGGCACTATGCAATATTTGTCCTTTTGTGACTGAGATATTTCACTCAGCATAATGTCCTCCACGGTCATCCATTTTTCATAATATATCATGAGTTCTTTGCTTTTCAATGCTGCATAGTATTTAATTGTGTGAATATACCAGAGCTTCTCTATCCATTCTTTTGTTGATGGGCACTTGGGTTGTTTCCAGCTCTTTGCTATTGCAAACAAAGCCACAATAAACATGGGTGTGCTTCTATTTGCTTGCATGGCAGTTATGGTTTCTTTAGGGCAAATTTCCAGTAGTGGAATTTCTGGCTCAAATAGTATTTCTAATTGCGACTTTTTGAGAAAGAGCCATACAGCCTTCCATCGTGGTTGAACCATTTTACACTCCCACCAACAGTGAATAAGGGTTCCAGTTTCTTCACAACCTCGCCAGTATTTGATGGCAAACCACTTAAAAAAAAGAAAAAAGGGGAAAAAAAGCCAAGCACTTAACATCTTCACCACCAAGGGTCTTCATCATTCAAATGGTCTTTATTACATATACACAAAATTCTATCAAAATAATTTAATCATGGAGTTATACAATTTGACGAGTGAAGGGGTGAGGAAAATTAGAAGAATCTATTCTCAAAAGCAATACATTTAAATTTTGTAAATAAACTAATATAAAAATCCTTTAAATGTATCATATTTGTAAATAAGTCACAACTACAAAACAAGTTTACAAATCTGATATTGTTGTAGTTGTTAGGTGCCCTCGAGTGAAATAAACTCATACTGATCCTATCTATGAACATATCTGAATCCTGTCCTATCCTATGACATCCACACAATCTCTGACACACTCAAGCTCATTTTTGCAGTTACTTTGTCAGTCCTTCTACTTGAGAGTCTGTCTTCCTCTTTTATCGTTCCTCCACTTTTCAATACATAATGCCCATCTCTAAGGAATAGCCTCTCCTAGCAACATGCCCCAAATACATGTGAGATAAAGTTTCATCATCGTTGCCTTCAAGGATTGCTCCTCGCTGCACCTTCTCTAATATTTGTCAGTTCATGGGATATTCAGTAGTCTTCTCCAACATAACAGTTCAAAGGCATCAATTCTTCTTTTGTCATACTCATGTATTGTCCAGCACTCAGACTTAATAGCAGATAGCTGAAAAGATCATGGCTTGAATCAGACTCACCTTAGTCCTCAAACTGATGTCATTGTTCCCCAACAATTTGGAGAGGTCAGCCACAGCAGACTTTCCCAGTACAATGCATCTCCTAATTTTCTGACTGCTGCTACCAAATGTATTGATGTTTGGTTCAAATAAGAAGGAGTCAATGAGCTTCAATCTTTCCTCCATCTATCATGATGTTTTCTATCAGTCCAGCAGTGAGGATTTTTTCCCCTTAATGCTGAGATACATTTTATATTGAAGTCTGGAGGGTTTAACTACTTGCAGAAAGTGCTTTAAGTCCTCTTCAGTTTCAGCAATCAAGGTTATGTAATCTGTATAAAGAAGGTCATTGATGAGGCAGGTGCCTGTATGGCTGACTGGAAGAGATCCATATTTGTTTTCATTCCCAAGAAAGGTGACCCCCCCCAAAATGTGGAAATTATTTAAAAAAATCATTATTATCCCATGAAAGTAAAAGATTGATGAAGATCATTTTAAAATGGCCAGAACGGTACATAGACAGAGAACTGTCAGATGTTAAGGCTGGACTTAGAAGAGGCAATGGCACCAGGGATATCCTTGTTCTTATATGAATCCTGTCTGAAAGCAAAGAATACCAATAGAATGCTTATTTGTGCTTTATTGACTATAAAAAAGACATTTGACTGTGTGGATCATAACAAATTATAGCTAACAATGAGAAGAATGGGAATCCTAGAACACTTCATTTGAAACCTTTATCTAGACCAGGATGCTGTTGTGTGAACAGAGCAAGGGAACACTACATGGTTAAAATTAGGAAAGGTGTGCATCAGGGTTGTATCCTTTCTCTCTTTGAATATCATACTGGAAAAATAAGAATACTTTGTATTAAAATTATTCATATACCTTTCAGAAGATAACAAACTCCTTCCATGAAAAAATCAATTCCTTGCTTCAGTATTTGACAAATCATGCCAGTACTCAAGTTACAATTAATGCAATCATTGTGTGTTTTAAAATACACGATACCTTGTACAATACATAGGAAGAACAAAATCAACAAAATTTAAATAGCACTCAATTTGTTGACTCATAGGGAAATCAATGAGTATCTACCTAAATGCTGTTTATTATTTTATAATGTTGTTAAGCACCAGGGAGCCTGTTTTGCCACATAGCAACACTACGTACAATAGAATGAAACACTATCTGATCCTGTATCACCTTCATCCTCTCTTATGCTTTACACTTGATATGGCTCTATATTTATGTTGGGTACTTGAGATGGATACTGATGTGAGATATACTAAGGGTCTTATTTAGCAACTTATGAATTTATTTTCATTTTCTTCAGCTTCAGTTTGAACTTAAATATAACCAGTTCATTTTATCCTCCATAGTTGACTCTGGCTTTGTTTTGACAGACAAGTTGTGCTTTTCTGCTATCTCTTCCCACAGATATAATTGATTAGATTATTGTTTATTCCAACAGAAGAAGTCCATGTGAATTTTTGTTGCTATTTTTAATGTGCTATCCAGTAGAATATTATTCATAGTGACCCTCTGAACAACAGACCTGTACTATCCTGTGAAATCTTCATCGTCTCTGATGCATTTGAGCTCAGTGCTACATTCACTGTCTTAATCCATCTTGCTGAAGTTCTTCCTCACTTTAGCTAAACTTCCATCTTTCCAAGGATAATGCCTTTGTCCAGTGAATAGCATCCCTAGTAACATGTCCAAAGTATGAGCGATGAAGCTTTGCCATAATTGCCTCCAAGAAGCATTCTGGCCACACTATTCCCAAGACCTATTTGGTTTTTATGCTGTTAGTCCATTATATACATGGTCTCCAGCACCACAACTCAAAGCTATCACTTCTCCTTCTGTCATCCTTCATTATATAGTTTTCATATACTTAACAAGTGATTTAAAAGACCATGGCCTAAATCAGGTGGCATATGTCTTCAAGCTGACATACTTTCTCTTAAATTCTGGAGTGGGCCCTGTCAGCAAACTAGTGTAACACAAAAATCTTCACATTTACTGACTGCTGGTGCCAAGGGTATTGATTGTTCACCTAAGCAAGATGAAAACATTGATAGACCAATTTTCTCTCCATTTATCATGTTGACTCTGTGGAGAAGACTTTGTTTTCTTGATATTGAGATGTAATCCATATTTAAAACTGTAGTTCTTGATCTTCTGCCACAAGTATTTAAAGTCTTTCTTCCTGTTGCCCCATTCTTATTCACAGAGTCCAGATTCATGAATTATTTATTCAGACTGCAGATTGAATATATGTGGGGAAAGGACACATCCTTGACTCATATCTTTCTTGATTTTTTTACTATACAGTACTACTCTGTTATGTTTGGACAACAGCTTCTTGATCTTAGTATAGATTTCATATGAGCACAATTGAATGTTCTAGGAACCCATTCTGCTCAATGTTAACTATAGTCTGTTGTGATCCATGAAGTCAAATGTGTTTGTATAATCAATAGAACACAAATAAATATTTTTTTCTGGTATTCTATGCTTTCAGCCAACATCAATCTGTCATTCAGTGTGATATATAGTCACTGTTGTGTTTTTAAAAGGTATTTGCATTGAATAAGTCATACATTTCATAAATTCTATCATGAGGTCTCTGGTTATATTTCTAACACTAACAATGTATTTTGCAACTACCAATGCTTCTTCATCATTTCCACTTAAAAAAAAAAACAACAAATTTGGTCCATTTCAGAGTGCAGAAGTTGGTAGAAATTCTTAGTTCTTTTATCTCTGGTTTTGGTGTTTGGTTTATAAACTTTAGTAATAGAAACAGATATTCTTTTTGCATGTATTCTAACACTGACAATACTATAATTCATGATAAAAATGTTTCTTTGATGATGAATGTCTCACAATTTCTCCTACGTTTGTTATTCCCTACATAATAGGTCATATGACTAGCTGAGTAAAAATAGCAAATATGAGTCAATTTTTGTTTATTAATTTCTATGATGTCAATCTTCATGTGTTCCATTTTATTATTTACAACTTCTATTTTTTTTCTAGGCTCGTAGTTTAGGTATTTCATGATAAATCACTAACAGAAATATGCAGCTATTCCTCATCATTTGTAATTACATCTCATGAGAAATGAAAGTGTTTCATTGGCTGAAATCTTTACTCGAGTCATAGAATTAACATGTTGTTGTTATTGCGTGCTGTAGAGTCAGAATGGACTTATAACTGATTCTCTAGCAGATTTTGTATAGGCAGTAAATCACATAGAAGAAGAATTTCCTTGAAGTGGCTGGGGGATTTGAATTGCATTCTTTTGGGATTGCAATGCACAGTCATATCTTTAGGGCATCAGAACTCCCTAACATTAACATATTGTTGTTATTGTTGTGTGCCACCAAGTCAGAACCAACCCATAAATAACCCTCAAATGAGTTTTCAGAGGCTGTCAATTACATGGGAGGACATTGTCCATCCTTCTTCCTGAGAGTAGCTGATGGATTTAAACCACATGTCTTTGGGATTACAGTATAGCTTCTTACCATCGGGCCACCAGAGCTCTCTAGACTCTACTAAACTCTATGTGAACTCTACTATTAAGAGATAGATCTTTCCTAGTTATATTTTATTGACTTCTAAATTGAGGTCTTCTCCTTACACTGTATCAGACAATTTTCTTCTGCGATTCATAAGGTTTTAAGGGTCTTATTATATCATAATGGGCCATTGAAAACTAAGGAACAATGATACATCTTCAAGGATATGAACATGTACAGCTAAGCACAATTGATAACAGTATATCTAAATCCCAAAATCAATCTCCACAATAGTCTACGTGTTTCCTATTGCCAAAGGGGCCCTTTAGAGTGTGTAGTGAGAGAAGATCTTCACCATGAAACCTACAGCGTCCCTTTTCAGTAGGAAGTAGCTAAGAGATTACACCATCTCCTTTTCCTTATGAATCAGGGTGAAGTCTCTCTCAGGGAAGAATGATAGGGAATGGCAAAGGACACACTGACAAAGGAAATTAATCAGAACTGGCTTTGACAAGCACTGTGGCAATGGGACAATTAAAACAGACTTTCAAGGGGGGGGGAGGAAGAACTGGCGGGGGGAAGAGAAAATAGTGCAACAATGAATGAATGGAAACCCAAAATCTCTGTAAATGTTCATTAAAATTAATGAAATTTAATAAAAAAACAAAAAACAAAACTAAGGAACACTAGTTGAACACTACTGTCCAATGAATGAAGACTAATGAGTGTGGGATGGCATCAGGTATCATTTATAAATAAAGAAAAAGAATATTACAAAGGCAGACAAGGGGAGAAAATTAAAGTGTTTATAAGATTGTTGTGGTTGGTTGCTGTTGAGTCAAGTATGACTCATATCGATCACTTGAACAGCAAATATAAACCTTTTTCTATCTTGTGCCATTCTCATCGTCTTAGACATACTTGAGCCCATTGCTGCAGTCATTGCATCAATCCAACTCATTAAGGGTCTTAATCTCTTGTCTTGATCCTCTACCTTTCTGAGAACGATGTCCCTTTCCAAGGAACGTCATTCCTCCTAGCAACATGCACAAATTTCATATGAGATGAAGCTTCATCATCCATGCCTGAAAGGAGTGCTCTGCTTTAGTTTCTCTAAACATATCTGTTTGTTCTTTTGACAGTCCAAATTTATTCAGGAATTTTCTCCAGCACCACAACTCAAAGGCATCAAATATTTTTTCTGTTATCCTAAATCATTTAACAGTAGAAGAACATGGATAGATACAGTCTTAGATGTAAAGCTCAGTTTACAATTAGAATTATATCCTCTCTCTATAAGATTCAAACTATACGTTAAGCAAATCATTTGAGTGGGTAGCCTAAATGAAAGAGAATGTGGCAACAGAATTTGAAGAGGTCTTAACAACAACCTATGTATTCACATGAAGCAATCTTACTTGCAGAAAGGGGGTGGGGAAGATGTAAAGCACTTACTGTAGAAGATTAAAGTAAAGCTTTCACTATAAGTTCCATCTCAACATCAAGAAAACAAAATCCACACTGTGGGGCCAAAAGGCAACATCCTGATAGATGGAGAAAATAATGAAGTTATCATTACCCATAATAAACATTCATGGTAGAAGAAGTTGTCTATAAATAAAAAGATGGGTTGCATTGGGATAATCTGTTGTCAAGGACCCCTCCAAAGTTCTAAATAATAAGGATGCAAGTTAAAAGCCACTTGATCCAAAACGTAATTATTTCAATTACTTCCTTTACATTTAGAAGTTAGAACATGCATAAGGAAAATTGAAGAAGAATCAGTGCTTTGAACTGTGGTTTTGGAACGGAATATTGAATATACCCTGGGCTGCTGAAAGAATTAATTCTGCCTTGAAAGAATTACAATGAGAGTGTTCCTTAGGGACGGCGAAACTTCCTCTTACTTACTTTGGGCATATTTTCAGGTGGAAATAAAAGAATGTATTGCACTGAGAAATTCTGCTTCTAAGAATCACTTTAATGTTATTAGCTAGGTTGTAACCTGTGTTAAATTAATATGGTAAAATGTTAAAAATTAACATTTGCTTGATCCAAGCCACTATGAGTTGGAAAACAAAGAAAGACTGAAACATAATTGATGCCTTTGAACTATGATGTTCTGGAATACAGTTTAACATATTTCAATGGTCATAAGAATGAAAGAATGTATCCTGATAGAATGGCAGCCATGCTACTCATTAGAGGTAAGAATTATAAGAATTCTACTGACATACTTTCACTATTATTTTTTCCAAGAGGGACTGATCTTTAGAAGGGTCTAATGCTTGGAAAGTAGAGTAACAGCTATGTAAAGGATGACCTTAAATGAAATTAAGTAAAGTCGAATAAGAAGGTAGCATGAAGAAGAATGTGGCATTTTTCTGTGAAGCTAAGTATTGCATCAGGGTCAGAGAAAGACTCATCAACCACCTATTGTGCAGATGGCATAACTTTGATAGCTGGAGGTGAGAAGGATAGAAAACACTTGCTGCAGGAAACCAAAGAATACAGCGTTCAATAGAGAACTCTCCTGAACTTAAACTAAGAAACTATACTTCTATTTCAGTGGCATGCCATTTGACTCCACCAGCTGTTCCGCAGGGTAATCATGGAAAATCTCCTGTAAGATATACTGCTTCTGAAGCCCTCTGGAGGGTCAGCTATGAGTCAATTATGACTCTACAAAACACAACAACAACATTAGCATTCAATACGGATTACATCTCAACATCATGAAAATAAATATACCCTAGGCACTGGACTGACAGCCAACATCAAGATGGTCGTTTTTGTTGTTAGGTGCTATTGGGTCAAGTATGACTTACAGCACTCCTATGAACAGCATATGTGCACCCTATTCTATCACGTGCCATACTCACGCTTCCTACCACACAAGAGCCCATTGCAGCAGTCATCGTGTCTGTCAATCCACCTGGTTAAGGGTCTTTCTCACCTTCACTGACTATCCACCATTCCAAGCATCATATTCTTCATCAAGGGATAACTCCTCCTAGCAACATGACCAAAATATGTAAGACAAAGCGTCATTATCCTTGCTTCAAAAGAGCCCTCTGGTAGCACCCTTCCTAAAATATATTTATTTGATCTTTTGTCAGTCCAGGGTGATGGAGTGTTCTTTTCCAACACAACTCAAAAGCATAATTTCTTCTTTTGTTATCCCTACTCATTGTCCAGCTATCAGATGCATAGCAAGAGAACAATTGCATGAATCAGACATACTCTAGTCCTCAAACTAACATCATTACTTGTTAATAATTTGGTGTGGTCCCTAACTGGAAACTTTCCCAATGAAGTATGGCTGCTGATATCCTGTCTGGTGGTACCAAAGATGTTAATTGTGGATCCAGGCAAGATGCAGTTGTTGATAGCTTCAATCTTTCTCCATATATCATGATATTGCCTATCAGTCCAATGGTAAGAATTTTATTTTCTTAACACTGAGCTGCAATTCATACCAAAGGCTACATTCCTTGATCTTCTCCAGCAAGTTCTTTAAGTCCTCCTCACTTTCAGTAAGCAAGGTTGTGTCACCTGCATAATACAAGTTATTGATGAGTCTCCTTCTAATCTTGATGTCACATTCATCTTCATAGAATCCAGCTTCTCAGATAATTTGCTCAGCATACAGGTATGATGAGAGAATATAATACTGACACACTCCCTTCTTAATTTTAAACCATGCAGTTTTCCCCTGCTCTGTTCACATAATAAGTCCAGGTAGGTTTAACACAAGCACAACTAAGAGAAACTTAAGTATAAGGAAATATAATAAATTTGCTATGTTATATGTTAGAAATAAGAAAAAGAAATATGCTAGGAATTTGCTATGTTATATGTTAGAAATAAGAAATATGTAGGAATTTGCTATGTTATGTGTTAGATAATACATTCATAATATTTATCAGAAAATATACTAAACAGTTTAACATGCCAAAACAGACCCTTAGTAACCATGAGGCCCCACTGGCCGCAACACATGTTAACCCCTGATAAGGAATTGTGACTTTTTACTGCTCATGTTACCAAGGGAATGAAATTCATATAGAACATGATTGGCCAAACCAATGTTCCTTTGAGACTAATGTCATCGGTTTTACAACTTGTTTTGAAACTAATATGGTTGGTGAAATCCAAAATTTAATTATCGTTTTTTCCTAATGTTATTGATTGAATACAATGTAACACTCAAAAGTTTGTATGTTATTGGTTGAATACAATGTAGTGTCCAGCAACCAGTCATAGGTGCTTAAATCCCAGAAAGTTCATCTAAAACTCACTTCCGCTGAAGACAATGATCTGAACTTGAAGACCTAAAGGCTCTTTTCAGAGCTGATCTCTCGCCACACCAGTGACTGTGAGCTGCTGAACTAGCAGAGGACCCCAACCTTACCAATGGCCGTGAGAGGCAAAAGAGGGAGATGAGTTGAGATCCAAGGAGTGAGTGAATATTCCCCACAGTTAATGAATCAATATTTTGTGATGAATTTATGAATTTCAATGTAGATACATTGTAATTAACTATTTAATACCTGCTATGAATTAATGAATCATTTTGTTGTGGTGAATTTATCAATTGCAATGTAGAAAAATTGAAGTTGATTAATATTATGAATTAATTATTGAGTAATTAATTAAGGCTCAAGGCTTATGACATCTGGGATTCCCGTTCTTCTCAATGTCATCCATAGCTTTTATGATCCACACAGTCAAATGCCTTTGCATAGTCTATAAAGCACAAATAGACATTCTATTGGTTTTCTCTACTTTGAGCCAGGATCCATCTGTCATCAGCAATGATATCCCTGGTGTCATGATGGCTGGAAGTTCCCTCTCTATGTACCATTCCAGCTATTTTTTAATAATCCTCAGCAGTATGAAAACTAAAGGAACATCATGCTAGATGAAGAAAAGATTGAAATTGCCAATGCCTTCGTTTAACTTTGAACCACAATCAACACCCTAGGTCTCAGCATTCAGGAGAAGAGGAGCTATATTGTGTGAGGAAATCTACATTTAGAGACCTCTCAAAATTATTGAGGAGCAATGATATATATTTGAAGACTAAGGTACACATGATTCATGTTATGGTCTTTTCAATTACTTGCTATGCATCTGAAAGCTGAACAATCAATCAGAAGACAAAAGAAGAGCTGATGCTTTGGTGTTGTGATGTTGGAGAAGAGTTTTGGCATTTTTGAGAGTAAATTGAAATGCAAAATCTTTATATTTTCTTTAACCACATTAAATGAAAACAGTACCCCAAACCCCCTTGTTGTTTATATATACTTATTATAGTAAAATAAATATATTATTCACCATAATCACTTTCCTAAAGTAATATTTTATTATCTTATTGTGTTTGTAAAGTAGATTAATTTGTATTCACCTCATACTGACACTATGTATAACAGGAAGAAATATTACGTGATCCGGCACTCCCTCAAAATCTCTGCTGTGCTTAAATCCATTATTTCATCAATGGTATAAATCCTTCCTCATGAGGGTCTCGCTTATCTTTATTGACCATATACCTTTCCAAACATGATGAACTACTCCAGGAATTGTCCCATTCTGATAACATACGCAAAGTATCTTCATCTGATAGATAATAAATAATACTATAACTATTATAAAAAAGATAATGTATGTTTATTTCTAAGTATATGTTCTTGATTTAGAGGATTTGACCATGTAATTCTCTTAAAATCATTTACATTGAAAATATTTACTCTAAGTTGACTATATAAAACAATCTATTGTGTTCTTAGCTCAAAGAAGAAAGCATATAAATCAGTAATAAGAATTTGATAAATAAACTTTCTACAAAGATGCCACTAAAAGCAAAGAAGCTCATGGCCCTTCACAAACTGAAGCTTAAGCAAAGGCATTAAAGGCCAAGAAGACAGTCCTGAAGGGCATCCACAGTCATAAAAAAATAAAAAAAAGATCTGCAAGCTACACATCTGCAGTAGCCTAAGACTTAGAGACTCTGAAGGCAGCTTAGATATTATCAGAAGAGTACCCCCAGGAGAAACAGGCTTGACCATTCTGCCATTGTCAAATTTCCCCTTGACCTTTATAGTCAGCTATAAAGAAGATAGAAAATGACAACACATTTGTATTCATTGTGAATGTCAAGGGCAGCAAACACCAAATCAAAAAAGCTGTTAAAGCAACTCTTTGACATTAATGTGGTCAAGATCAACACCTTGATTAGGCCTGAACGCTTATGTTCAACTTGCTCCTTACTATGATAATTTGGATGTTGCCAAGAAAATTAGGATTATCTAAACTGAGCCCAGCTGGGTAATTCTAAATATAATTTTTAAAAAACATTGATAAACTGAATCTCATAAAAAATAGATTTTGTTTACTGTGCTTTTCTCCATGTTCCCTTGCTAATGATACTGCTGTAAAAATCTCTAAAATTTAAGACTTGTTTTGAATTCTTCTACTTCTGTAAAAGATTCTTCTATTAACAGAGAACTTCAATGCTTCTTTGTTTCAACCAATGGAAGACAAGAGTGAAAAACCCTTCTTACATTCAAAATGATACAGAAAAATAAATCCTTAATTAAATTTATAGGTATATGTTAAAATAAAAATGGGATTTCTTTTCTCCTTTGGCCTTGAAAGGGATATGTATATTTCTTTCAAAACATTTTATATCTTTTGACATAGTTTAGAACCAGTTTGCTTGGTTCCACAATCAACACTCTAGGCACCAGCAGTCAGGCAACCAAAAGACAGATTTCATTGGTAAAATCTGCTGTCATGGACCTCTCTAGAGTATTGAAGAGCAATGATGTCATTCTGGAGACTAAGAGTACCCGATCCAGGCCAAGGTCTTTGCAATTACTTGCTATGCATCAGAGAGCTGAACAATAAATAAGGATGGTAGAAAATGGATTGATGCCTTTGAGTTGTGGTTCTTGCGAAGAGTGTTGAGCATATCTTGGACTAACAGAAGAGCAAACAGGTCAGTCCTGGAGAGGGTGAAACTAGGTGGCTCTCTAGAGGTAAGGACTTTGAGGCTCCCTCTCATATACTTAGGGCAGACACATGTCCAGGAGTGACCAATCCTTGGAGAGGGACATCATGCTTGGAAAGGTGGAGGGACAGAATAGGAGAGGAAGACCCTGGATGAAATGTATTGACTCAGTGACTAGATAAATGGGATTAGGTCTGTCAGAGATGACAAGATTGACTCACTATAGGGCAGTTTTCAGAGTTATGCACACAGGGTCATAAAAGGTATCAAGTGTATCAGAGATAATAAGGATAGTGTAGGATAGGACAATGTTCAAATCTGTTTTTCATAGTGTCCTTATAAATGATATTCAACTTAACAACATCTAACAACAATATAAAATGACACTTTCTATTCCTTTAGCTTTTATTTATATTTAATTTTTAACTTTTATTTATACTTTCCTATTGGATCCCACTGAGTGCAGAAACTACAGAACCATATCATTGATTTCACATACAAGCAAGATTCTACTGAAGATTATCCAAAAACGACTGGAACAGCACATTAGCAGAGAACTGCCGGAAGTCCAGGCTGGGTTTAGAAGGGGTCGTGGTACTAGGGATATTATAGCTGATGTTAGGTGGATCTTAGCTGAAAGCAGGGAATACCAGAGGAATGTCTATCTGTGTTTCATTGATTATACAAAGGCGTTTGACTGTGTGGATCATAACAAACTGTGGCTGACTCTGAGAAGAATGGGAATCCTAGAACATTAAATAATGCTCAAAATTGGGAAGAATGTATGGCAGAAAAAGGTGTACATCAAAGCATACCTTTTTATCATACCTATTCAATCTAAATGCTGAACAGACACTTTATGAAGAAGAATAAGACATCAACACTGGAGGAAGAGTTTTAAATAATCTATATTAAGCGGATGATACAACTTTGATTTCTGAAGAGGAGTTGGAATTTTCACTAACAATTAAAGACTAAAGCATTCAGTATTAATTTAAGATCAAACCAAAAGGAAACAAAGATCTTCACAATTAGAAAAATAAGTAACATCACAATAAACATAAAATTTTGAACTTGTCAGGAATGCAATTTCACTTGGCTCCACAATCAGCACCCATGAAGTAAGTCATGTGTATATATATATATATATATATATATATATATATATAT
>NW_006399923.1:14097-38864 GCF_000299155.1 Elephantulus edwardii | reverse complement strand
AATATATTTTGTCTTTTGTCAAGCTACTTTTTAAAGTGCTGAAAAGCTAGGATGTCTGTTTAAATATTAAGGTGAAATTATGGATTGAATTATGTTTTCTGAAAAATACATATGTAGAACCCATTTCCTAAACAACATGTCTCTGGAAACTCTATGACCTTTGGTAAGAGTCAATAGTTGTAGAGAGGCTTAGGGCCTTTGTTCATAGGGTTGCTCACTGTGAGTAGTGCTCAACTCGAAGGGAATCAATAATAATATAAAGTGGAAGCTATTTAATGATCCCCGTGACTCTGATATATCTAATCTTTGTAGTCAATATAAAGATTAGAGGGACATCATGCTTGGTAGGGTGGAGAGACAGTGCAAGAGAGGAAGGCCCTCTATGAGGTGAATTGATTCAGTGACTGGGGTAATCAAGATGGGAAAGTCAGAGACAGTGTGATTAGCACAGGACAAAGCAGAGTTTAGGGCTGTTTTACATAGGGTTGCTATGAGTTGCAAGCGACTTGATGGCACATAACAAAAACAACAACAATCTCTTGTGGCCCAAAGTTAAGAACTGTGCTGTAAACCTGAAGAAAAACATTTTCAATCCACCAGCTATTCTGTAGGGGGAAAAATGGACAGTCCCAGTCCGAGTTATTTACTGCCTTTCAAAATCCACTGTAGTGTCAGTTTTTGTCAGTTCTGACTTAATGACTGTAACAACAACAACAATAACAATCCCAACATAACATTAATGAAATATAAGGCAAAAAACCTCTAGGGTTTGGTCAGTAGCAACTTTGAACACAGTGTAGAGAAATGGGAAGAAAGCAAGTCTGAGTGGAACACTCAATACCATAAACAAATAATTACCAAGGGTGGAGTCCATTGCTTTTTTTGTTTGTTTGTTTGTTTGTTTTTATTTTTCTTTAAGTAATTTTAATGAGCATTTACAGAGATTTTGGATTTCCATTCATTCATTGCTGCACTTCTCTCACCTCCCAGCCCTCCCCCCACCCCAGTTCGCTCCTCTCTTTCAAAAGTCAAAGAAACACTCCCTCCCTGGTACACAATACCCCCGCACCCCTCCCGCCAGCCCAAGTACATTCCACTGTGCAACCTTAATTGTGGACTCTTGTGATAACCATAATACCCTATCATACATCGCTACCTATTACTTTTTAAAGAAGAAATACTGTTGTACCCAGATCCCTCGAAGATGAAGCTTTTTGACAACCAGGAAAGATTACAATAGAGATCTCACAAAACTGACACCTACAAATGCTGAAAGAAATAAGCCTTCGCTCAACAACCAGAAGAGAATCGAATTCTCCAGGAGTGGGAATATTGAACGTGAAACCTAGACTACTAAACTATCAGAGAATAAATCTGTATTTGTTGTTACAGCAGCATTTTAATGTCTTTAAATGGTTTCATTGGCTAAAATTGTTGATTATATCATAGACTGCCAAAAGGAACAAACAATTCTGTCTTGAAGGAAGTTGAGAGTACTTCTTAGAGAATGAATGGTGAAACTTTGTCTCACTTACTTTGGGCATATTTTCAGGAGGAACCAGTCCTTCGAAAAGAGACATAATGTTATAAAAGGTAGAGGATCTGTGAATGAGAGGAAGATCATCATTTAGATTGTCTGACACAATGAGTACAATGGGTTTGAACATATTGCAGATCATGAAGATGGTGCACTGTTGAGCAAGGTTTCAATGTGTTGTATGCTGTATTGCTATGAAAGCAAAACTAATTGTATTCAATAAAAGCAACAATTTGAAATGAAGAAATAGATACATAGAATGGTTTCTCTTTCAAAGCACTTGGGGGAAAATGAAGACACAATTAATAACCTGATTTAGACTCTGGTCACAGAAACTATGAGAAAATAAATTCTCCCTTTTAAAGCTAACCACTTAGGTATTTGGATATGGAAAGAAATTTATATTCTGATTCTCATTTTGTTATAAAGTTGTATTTCAATTAATATGTGGATGAATGTAAAACAATCTGAAAAAAAAACACACACACAAAAACCCCAACAAAGGGTTATACTACCATAAAACTAAAACAACAGCAGTATATTGAATTATAATCAATATATTATTTCTTATTGCTATTGAATCAGAGCCATTTTAGAACTGAGTTTCTTAGGAGGTAAGTAACACAAGAGGATACTGCCCATACTTCTTCAGAAGGGCTAATAGTGGATTCAAACTGCCAGAAAAGCTGAATTTTTAAAGTAACAGCATAACTCTGAATGAGTGAATGAGGTGCCACCAGTAATGGACTGCATGTAAAGTAATGGGTCAAAATTTGTAGTTCACTCTACATTTCCCAGAAGCTCTTGAGTCAAAATTGAGACCTTCTAAACTTTGGAGCCTGAGGGCTTGTGGTCCTCGGGCCAACAAAACACTATATACCAGATCTATGGGAAACATCACTGTCCCCTGGGAAACTACCCCATTGTGAGTACAGTGTGCTGCAAATTGAAGAGGCCCTAAGACACAGAAGTCAATTCTGCAGCAGATGTTCAAAGCAAAGAAATTTCCTTAGAACCACCTGAGATAGGAAACCTTCCCTGATACTAGTACCTGTTATTTGTACTGACAAAATCATAAACATAAGAGACAATGCCTGCAGCAGAAGAAACGGGCAATAGCTGAGGCATTTGGAGCCACAGGAGCCCATAAAAATTAAGATATAAGCCATCAAATTAAGGGCTGGATAGGGGGAGGTAGATGTTGAAAGCAGTATGAAAGTGGGAGTAGAAGGGAATGCTGGTGGCGCAAGGAAGGCGATTGGTCAAGACACATGTGTCGAAGGAGGACATAACACTGAATCTATTTGTTATTTCTACAATTGGGAGATATTTTTCATCTGTTCTTTTCCATAAAATGAATTTCTGTAAGATAATGTTCTAAATCTGAGAAATCAATTAAGACAGATTAGGAATAAGGACTAGCCACTAACTTCTGAAATAGCAGGCCATCAAAAACTCTTATGTACAATAAAGCTCACTTAGACTAGCAGATATGGCAACTGAGGCTGAGCCTTCAAATACGTAAACACATATTAGGAGGAACAGTTGTAAACAGACGCTAATAATTAGAACATGGAATATGAGAACCATGAATGTAGGAAAATTGGATATTGTTAAGGAAGAAATGGAACACATAAATATTAACATACTAGGCATTGGAGAAATGAGATAGACTGGCGTGGGGCACTTTTAGTTGGATGATCATATATTCGACTATACTAGAGACGTAAAGTTGAGGAAAAACGGGAATGCTTTCATAGTTAAAAAAAGGTCGTTTCTAAGGGAGCTCTGGTGGCCTAGTGGCAAGAAACTGCACTGCAATCCCAGAGGTGGTGGTTGCTGTTGTTGTTATGTGCCGTTGAGTCACTTGGGACTCATAGCGATCCTATAAATTCTACTCTGTCCTGTGCCAGTCCCACTATCTCTGACACTCCCATTCCGATTATTCCAGTCACTGAATCAAACCACCTCATAGAGGGCCTTCCGCTCCTGCGCTGTCCCTCCACCCTCCCAAGCATGATGTCCTTCTCTAAGGACCAGTCTCTCCTCATATGTCCAAAGTATGTTAGACGGAGCCTCAGAATCCTTGAGTCCAAGGAGCCACCTGGTTTCACCCTTTCCAAGATGAATCTGTTTGTTTTCTCAGCAGTCCATGGTACCCTCAATACTCTTCTCCAGCACCACAGCTCAAAGGCATCAATTCTCCTTCTATCCTCCTTGGTCATTGTCCAACTCTCTCATGCATAACAAGTGATTGCGAAGACCATGGCATGTATCAGACACACCATAGTCTCCAGAGAGATACCATTGCTCTTCAGTTCTTTGGAGGGGTCCCTAACAGCAGACTTTCCCATGACAATGTACCTTTTAATTTCTTCTGATGCCATTTACGGCCTCTGAAAACATGCTGAAGGATCAATTACAGGTTGGTTGTAACTTGATAGTATTCATCAACAACAATATATAATATTTAATGAATTATTTCCCCCCTGATGTTGAATTTTCTTCCACAGAGTGTACCTTAGTTTCTTTATCTGATCATCCAAAATGGACATTGAGTTTTCCTATCTATTGTTATTTTAAATATTATTGCACTGCAATGAATATGACTGTGCCTATATCTGTTTGTGTTGCAGGTCTTGTTTAGGAAATATATCTAGTACTGGAATAGTTTTATAAAATGATAACTATTTAGAATTTTTTAAGTAAGATTTAATCTCTTTTCTATGGTGTTTATACCATTTTTCATTCTCATTAATTGTGCATGAGAGTTCTAACACCTCCACAATCTTTATTCCTGGTGATGGATTCGAACCATTGTATTGGCAGGATAATTCTTTAACACAAATCCACCAGAGATGTGGAAAATGAATAAGGATGACAGAAAAATAATTGTTGCCTTTGAGTTATAGTATTGGAGAAGACTACTGAATATACCATGGACTGCTAAAAGAACAAACAGGTATGTCCTGGAAATAGTGTGGCCAGAATGCGCCTTAGGCAAAGATGACGAAGATCCATCTTCCATACTTTGGATGTCTAGCTGGCCAAGGCTATTTCTTGGAGTGAGACATTATGCTTGGAAATATAGAGGGTCAACACAAGAGAGAAAGACTACCAAGAGATGGATTGACACTGTGACTTCAGGAATGGGATGTAGTGTGTCAGCGATGATGAAAATAGATAAGACAAGTTTCAGATTAGCTTTTCATTGGATCACTATGACTCATACTCTACTTGATTTTGCTGTATTGCTGATTGTCATTGAGTCAAGCACAAGTCATAGTGACTTTATGAACAAAAGACCTGAAGCCCTTCTATAACTATTGTTTCTCAAAGTTCACAGAGTTTCCAATAGTATGTTGTTTAGGGAGTAGATGCCACTTCTGCTTCCAATGATAGCACCTAGCAAAAACAAGAAGCCATCAGAGCTTCCTAAACACTGCATAGCGTGGATATACCTAGGGCATCATTTGGTTTTATTATGTGTCATCAAGTCTCTTGCTAACTCATAGTTAGCCTATGTACAACAGCTCTACATCCAGCTCTCTCCTGAACCAAACTTACTGTCTATGACATAACTACCCCCATTACCCCAGTCACTGAGTTAATCTATCTGATCCAAGGTCTTCCTCACCTGTGCCGTCCCTTCACTCTCCCAAGTATGATGTTCCTCCAAAGACTGGTTTCTCCTTATAACATTTCCAAAGTATGTCAGACGAAGCTTCAGAGTCCTTACCTCCAAAGAACAGCCTGGTTTCAATCTCTCCAAGAAATATCTGTTGGTTGTCTTAGCAGTCGATGTTTACTCAACACTCTTCTCAGTCTTAAAGGCATACATTCTCTAATCGTCTATAGTCATTGTCCAGCTTTCTAATGCATAGCAAGTAATTGCAAATACCATGGTTTGTATCATGGTCTGCATTCATTGCCTGGATCAGATTCACTTTGCTCTCCAGCCTGACACTGTTTCTCTTCAGCATTTTGGAGAGGTCCCTGATAGCAGACATTCACAATGTAATTCGTCTTTTAATTTCTTGACTGCTGGTGCTAAGAGTGTTAATTGTGGAAACTGTGGATCTGAGCAAGGTGTAATTGCTAACAATCTCAATATCTCCACTATCTATCATGTTGTTGCCAATATGCCCAGTGGTGAGAATCTTTGTTTTCTTGATGTTGAGCTTCAATCTATGTTGAAGGTTGCAATTCTTGACCTTCTATAGTAAACGTCTCAGGTCCTCTTTTTTTTGTTTGTTTGTTTTTTGTTTTTGAAAAAAAAGTTGTGTCATATGCATAGAACAGGTCGTTGGTGAGTCTTCCTCCAATCCTGATGGCTAATATGTCTTCATAGAATCCAGTCTCCCAGATATTCTATTCCACATATAGATTAAAAAAGAGTGATAGGATGCATCCCTGACATACTTTTCCTGATTTTTTAATATGCAGTGTTTCCTTGTTCTGTTCTGATGACTGCCTCCTAGTCCAAGTACAGGTTTTGCATAAGCACAATCAATTGTTTTGGGACTTCTATTCACCTCAGAGTTAGTTACAGTTTATTGTGGTCCACACAGTCAAAAGCCTTTTAAAATTATTTACTGAATCCAAACAGCCATATTCAAAGGCACAAATATTGTGAAAGACAATAATAATAAAAAATATTATATATTTATTATTAAATATACATATTCTTAAATATATATTATATATTTATTATTATAATATATATTATTATTATTTTCATACACAGAAAGAAGCAATTTTGGGTGATGTAAATAGAGGTAGGGAGAAATATAATAGCATAAACAGATAATACATATGAAAATAAGTGAAGGAGAAAACAATGAAACAAAAGAAAAATCAGAACAATATCAATAAACAAAGACAAGACACTGAGAAATACAGAGAAATCAATGGGAAACAGAATTAAGGGGAGAAAATGGGAGGAGGTTAATTTCATTGTGGATATTGAAATCAATGTAATAGAGCAAGACATTATTTAATGGTTGAATGAAAAATTAAATTGGCTTTGCAAATGTTTATTCAAATCTCAATACTTTTTAAAAAATTGTGAATCATTGACAAATGTTTTCCTCCTATTGCTAGAATAACTTTTCCTGCAATAAAGACATAAAGGTAAATTGTCACTGAACAGGCAAGTAGGCTGAAATTCTAGCAAATATTTAATTAGTAATTAATTACAGAAGATTCTTTGGAACCTTCATTTGACTTATTTTTTAAAACATATTACAGTATAAATGGTTTTGAGCATAGATTCAGATCTTATGTCACAATGATATAATTAAGTAAAAAAAATCATAGCATTTTATGGTGAGGATGTAAATCACTGAATTCACACATGGCTGCTTCTAGACTAGTAAATGGATGAGGCTCTCACATGAGTTCCTTTAATCCATCAGATCACCCACTCTGCAGATTGTTCACATTAATATTTTCATGTGCCTTTGTAAAAAATTGGAAAAGACTTGGGACATTAGCGCACTGACATCTATTACTCTTCGGGTGCTATTTCAATTTTCTATTCTATAATAGTTTAGTAAAAAAACCAGACTGAAATTGTACTGTTAAGTCCAAATACATAATTCTTAGTGGACTTAATCTTGCATATCTCACTGGAAGAAAATGAAATGGTTTATCTTCTAATTATTTGTCATTTTATTATCTGAACTACTGAAGTCTCTTTTGTACAGTTTAATGCAATTCATAGTTGATCCCCCTTTGCTAAGGAAAAAACTGGTGCTGTAGAGTTAACTAAAGGAAATGGGACAGAACCCAAAGTGGGGAAGGAAAAGGAAACAAACAAACAAAAAAAGCAAAAGAAAAGAAAAACATACTATGTTGGGGGCCATTTGAGGTTGAGAGCCAGGGAAAGCATCTAGGACCTGAAAACAATTGGTTCCAAGAAATATAAGAAATATGTTAATGCTTCAGAAAGCTCACATGAGGGACATGTAGGGTAAGGAAGCAAACTGGTTGATACTTTAGACTTGGAGTCTCAATGACATCAAGAAAAACTGATCAGAGAGGAAAAGTCCAGCAACCTTCATCTCCTTGATCCAAACACTGAAGGACCCCCGAACCGCTGGTCCTGTTCTGTCCCAAGTGGACGGTGAAGACCCAAGACTCCAAGACACCAGCTTGATGCAACAGCAAGAGATGAGGTTTATTGCTATTGCGGAGCTCCGGGCTGACTCTTATCTCTGGCAAGAGATAGAGGAGCAGACCGTGAACAGACAAAGTTGGGTTTTTTTATACACTTTAGGGGAATACAACTGGGTATCAGCTTCTCATTGGGTGATGAAAGCACAGTTTGAATTCATTGGTTCGGTGTTCGCTCAGGGTTTACACAGCATTTTTGCACGTAGCACTTGCGGCAGTCACGTAGCACATGTAGCAGTTAGATAGATCTTTAACTATAGGGTGGTGTCACAAATTCTTAAGCATACAATGAGTTCAAACTCCAGGGCAGTGGAAAAGCACAAGATACATTGGTTATCAGTCGGGAAACAAAGGCACATGGGTTATCAGTTGAGAAACAATCTCTGCTTGTTTGCTCTGCCCTTCTGCTAGCCATTCTTGAAATACTGTTGCCTTGGATACAGCTGGGTGTGGGGCTCTACCAGGGACAATGGAAAAATTCCTGAGTTTAACTTAGCTGAGAACTATAGAAACCTGAGTTTAATTCAGCTGAGAACTATAGGGACTATTTTAATTTCAATCTTTTCACACTATTATCCCTCATTTGGATAAACCCACCCAAACTGAGTATATAAACACCTAATGACCTCATAACTCATTGTCTACTACACTAGAAAAAAGAGCAAGGACTGCAAGAGAGGAAGGCCATATCTGACCTTTACCAACTTCACAAAGGGGAGCTGTCCCAGTCAATAACATTTACAAAGAAAACTCAAATCCTAAGAGATCAGGCATGTCCCACACACTCCTTTATCTCTTTCTAATTATCTCAAAACCAAATTTACTGCTTTACTTTATCTAAAATTTCAAGATAGTTTACAAACCACAGAGAATCTTATTAGGGAAGTCTATAGGCTAGAATTCTATTCTATTCTATTTTATTCTATTCTATTCTATTCTATTCTATTCTATTCTATTCAGCTATAATTCAAGTTGGTAGGCTTTTGGCTGTGTGGATCACCACAAGCTATGCCTGACTCTGAGAATAATGGGAATCCCAGAATATTTTATTGTGCTAATGCTAAACCTATACTTGGACCAAGAATCAGTCATCAGAACAGATCAGGGAGACACTGGATAGATCAAAATCAGGAAGAGGATCCATCAGGGATGTATTTTGTCTCCATTCTTATTCAATATGTATGCAGAATATATCATCTGAGACACTGGGCTGTACAAAGGAGGAATGTGTCATCAGGATTGGTGGAAGAATCATCAACAACCTGTGTTATGTGGATGACACAACATTGCTTGCTGAAACTAAGGAGGACCCGAAGCGCTTGCTGCAGAAGGACTGCAGTCTTCAATATGGATTGAAGCTCAACATCAAGAAAACAAAGATTCTTACCACTGGGACAATTGGCAGCATCAGTATGGATGGTGACAAGATTGAGATAGTTAACAGTTTTCATTTACTTGGTTCCACAGTCAACACTCTTGGTAACAGCATCCAGGAAATAAGGAGACGAATTGCATTGGGAAAGTCAGCTGTGAGGGACCTCTCTCAAGAGTACTGAAAAGCAACGGCGTCAGGCTGGAGACTAAGGTGCTCCTGACCCAGGCTATAGTTTTTTTTCAATTGTGTGCTATTTATCAGAGAGTTAGACAGTGAATAGGGATGCTAGAAAGAGAATTGGTGTCTTTGATCTTTGGTGCTAGAGAAAAGTGCTCAATATAATAATGGACTGCTAGGAGAACAAACAGGTTTGTCCTGGAGAAGGTGAAGCCAGAATGTTCCTTCGAGTCAAGGATTCTGAAGCTTAATCTGACATACTTTGGGTATGTTGCAAGGAGGGACTGGTCCTTTGAGAGGGACATTATGTTTGGAAGAGTGGAGGGACGGTGCAAGAGAGGAAGAACCGCGATGAGATGGATTGATTCTGTGAGTGGAGTGGTGGGAATGAGTGTGTTTGAGATGGCAAGATTGGCACAGGATAGAATGGCGTTTAGGGCTTTTGTACATAGGTTTGCTATGAGTCACAAGCAACTCCATGTCACATAACAACAACAAAAACAAAAGTAAGATACAGCTTTCAAAATGTGCTTGCAGACAAGTCAGCCTTGTGCCTTAAGGTTTTAGGTTACTGTTACAAAGCTCTATGTACTGCCAGTTCAGTATGTCCTAAACCAAGTCCATCAACAAATTTAAAGGCACTTAATTCTGGTTTCAATGGTGTAGTAGTCCCAATGTCCTCTCCAGTCTGGTCTCTGGTTCTCACTGTGGCTGCTGTGTGGTTGCTATTGTTGTTGGCCCTTATTTAACTGGCACTAGACTCTCTGGTTCCAAAGGACACACTGCACACTCTAGGTTCTTCTTTGCTGGTGGTCTAATTTTCACATTTTGCTACTGGGTTCTCTCAATTTAATGGCAAGACTATTAATTCCCATTGTGGATTGGTAAAACTAGCCAGACACATTGTGGATAGACTAACACACTCAAGTAGCATATTTCTACCCATCATCCACATAGCAAAGTCAGGTAACAGCTAAATAAGCCACTTTGAATAATAAACCTTCAACACCATACAAACATTTTTCATTCTGTGGAGTGTGACTAGTTTCAGAGTTCCTTTTTCTGGAATATGAATCTTTCACCTTTTAATAAACTGACTTGACTTTTGCTCCTGTCTCTTCTGTTTTTCTTCGGCCAAGCCAGACATTTCAAGAAATTTGGCAAAGACTTTTTAGTGTCACTGAAATTGTTGCAACAGTAAACAAGATCTCTTTTAAGAGCCACTGAAACTGCTGAGCATGCTGGTGCCTCTGAGGCACCCACCTTCCTGTTGTCTTACATTCAGTTCAATCATCGACCAAGCGAGGGAGACTAAAGCCAGAGCACTCACAGCATACTAATGTCACTGTGCATTTGAAGTTGAAAGCCCATGAAAGGAAATTGCCCTTCTTTCACTCATAGAACAACCAATAGATACAAAACACCAGAGAGATTAGAAGCACAAATCCCAACAGACTACCAATTATGTGTGCATATTTATTTTAGAAGAACTAAGAGAAGACCCAGCAGAAGATAATCCCTACAACTGCTAGGTCTTGAATCACCTTGAATTGAGAGAACCAATGTCACGTGCACCATTTTGCCTGTGTGTTTGGTTGTCCTTATGTTTTGCTTATAAGGAGATTATAATTTTCTTGTACTGAGGACGTGGTTTTGAATGTTGCTGTTCTTATTAGCTCATAAATGTACATTTATCATCTGCTCTTAAGGGTAAAGTGCTTGTTTATCAGACACAGTATTAAAGTGAAGCTCCCAGATTAAGACAAGTTAGGAAGAAGAATTGACCATCCACTTCTGACATAATGAGCTCTATGAATAATAGAACACACTTAGACTGTTAGACACAGTGCTGGAAGCTGAGCACTCTTGCTGCATCCTCTTCAAGACATATCTCTATTCGCTTGGCCGTCCAGGGGATGTTCAGTGCTCTTCTCCAACATCACAGCTCAAAGGCATCAATTCTTCTTCTGTCATCCTACTTATTGTCCTGCTATCAGATGCATAGCAAGTGATCAAAATGACTACGACCTGAATCTGAAGTTCTCATGCTTGGGGCATGTTACTAGGAAGGGCTTTTCCCTGGAGAAGGACATGATGGTAGGAAGGGTAGAGGGTCAGTGACACAGTGACTGCCACAATTACTTTTGTGTGTCAGGAAGTGTGAGAATGGCACAGGATATAACAGGTTTCATATCTTTTGTTTATAGGGTCACTATGAGTCATACTTGACTTGAAGGCACCTAACAACAATAAAAACGGAAGGTTGAGAATTCATATTGGAAGATACCAAAATGAGGAGGAACTGTTGCAAATAACCTATTAATAATTGGCTATGGAATGTATGAGAATGAATGTAGTAAAATTAGATATTATTTAAAAGGACATGGAACATATAAAGATTGACATCCTAGGAATTAGCTCCCTGAGATAGACTGGCTTTGGTAAATTTCAATCAAACCATCATATGATCTAATATACTGGGAAGGGAAAGTGAAGTAAGATAGGGTTGCATTCATGTCATAAAGATAATTTTTAATTTCATCTTGAAGTACAAGGTTGTGAGTGACAGGATACTCTCCACATACATAGAAGACATGTCAATACCACCAGCTTTTAAGTATATGCATTAATAGGGTGCATATAAAGTCAAGGAGGAGAAAATATATTTCTACTAACATTTGTAGTCTGAAACCATGCAATCAAAATATATTAATAATAATTGTAACTGAAATGCAAAAGTTGGAAACAGAAGAGATCAGTAGTTGGAAAATAGGAGCTTGGTGAAGGAAATAAAAATGGAATAGCTTGACCAAATTTTGTACAATCAATGATCTATACATTACAAATACTTTTTATTTTAAAAAGTATAATTATACACATGCACTTGGATACACATAATGGATAACTAAGAAGAAAAGATTAATTACATCTCAGAAAAGTATTCTTGGAGAAGTTCAATATCAGTTGTGAAAACTAGCCAGTGCCAAATGTGAAAAAATCATCAACTACTCATTTGCAAGTTAAAATATGTGCTAAAACCCCTAAATTAAAAAAAAAACACCCTAATACTCTAAATATAACCTTGAGTTTACAACGTCTAAATTTAAAAACCATCTCAAAAAGAGGTTTGTTGCTGTTAGGTGCCATCCAGTCAAGCAATGACCCTGTGAACAAGAGATCTCAACTCTATCCTATCATGTTCCATCTTCACCCTTCTTGACACACAAAAGCCCATCGCTGCTGTCATTGTGTCAATCCGAGTGCAGGTGATATGATAGTATACACAGAAAACCTCAAAAACTCAATTAAAAACAAAAACAAAACAAAAAACAAACCCAAACTGTTAGAGTTAGTAGACCAATTTAGTAGAGTGGGAGGATAAGAGATCTATATCAAAAAACCAGTAAGATTCCTCTACAGTAACAAAGAGAACTCAGAGAAGGAAACCAAGAAAACAATACCATTCACAGTAGCCATCTACAAATTGAGATACTTGGGAGTTAACCTAACTAGAGATACAAAAGCCCTACACACACCTACACACACACACACACACACACACACACACACACACACACACAAAGGGAAAAAAAGCCAAAAAAAACCCCTACAGAGACTTTCTGCAAGACACAATAAAAGGTCTAAAGAAATGGAAAAAAAATGTGTGACCTGGTCTTAGATAGAAGGACTCAATATTATAAAAACAAAAATCCTAACAAAGTAATCTACATGTTCAACACAATCCCAATCCAGATACCAAATTCATTTTTCAAGGAGATTGAAAGAGAAATTGCCAGATATATTTGGATAGGCAAAGACCCTGAATAAGCAAAAGTCTTCTGAGAAACAAAAATAAGGTGGGAAGCATAGCACTCCTTGAGCTCAAAACCTACTATACAGCTGTAGTAACTACCATAGCACATACTAGTACAATGACAGGCACATGAACCACTGGAGCACAATGCAGAACCCAGAAATAGCCCCAGTTAACTATGGTCAATTGATATTCAACAAAGAAATAATACCTATCAAATAGGAAAATGGAAAATCTCTTAGACAAATGGTACTAGCAAAACTGGATTGCTAATGTAAAATCTGTACTTGAACCAGAAGTCAGCCCTCAGAACAGGGTAAGGAAAAACTGCATGGTTCAAAACTGAGAAGAGTATATGCCAGGATGTACCCTATCTCCATAAAATTTAAATCTATATGCAGAATATATTATCCAGGAGGCTGGTATCTATGAGGAGAAATGTGGCATCAGGATTGAAGGAAGATTCATTAAAATATCTGCGTTATGCAGATGACACAACCCTGCTTGCTGAAACTGAGGAGGACCTGAAGCGCTTGCTGCAGAAGATCAAGGGCTGCAGCCTTCAGTATGGACTGAGGCTCAATATCAATAAAACAAAGATTCTCATCACTGGGCCAATTGGCAGCATCAGGATAGACGGAGAAGAGATTGAGATTGTTAACAGTTTTAGTTTGCTTGGCTCCACAATCAACATTTTTGGCACCAACAGCTAGGAAATTAAAAGATGTATTGCAATGGAAAAGGCTGCTGTTAGAGACCTCTCCAAAGTATTGAAAAGCAATGATGTCACTCTGGAGACTAATGTACACCTGATACAGGCCATGGTCTTTGCAATCACTTGCTATGTGACAGAAATCTGGACAATGACTAGGGATGATAGAAGGAGAATTGATGCCTTTGAGCTGTGGTATTGGAGAAGATTATTGGATATAGACTGCCAAGAAAATGAACAGGTTTGTCCTAAATAGGGTTAAACTGCTCCTTGGAGGCAAGGACTCTAAAGATTCATCTGACATACTCTGGACATGTTGAAAGAAGGGACCAGTCCTTGGAGACTGACATCACAGGAGGTGGAGGGACAGCACAGGAGAGGAAGAGCCTCTATGAGATGGATTGATTGAGTGGCTGGGGTAATGGGACTAGGTATGTCAGAGATAGTGAGATTGGCATAGGATACAGCAGGGTTTAGAGCTATTGTACGTAGGGTCGCTATGAGTCGTAGGTGACTCAGCTGCACATAACAAGAACAGCCTGCAGAAAGCTGAAGCAGCATACACATCTCATGCCATACACAAAAATGAACTTAAGGTGGATCAGAGAGACCTGGGAGTAAAGCTCAAAACATAAAAGTTCATAAAAGACACACCAGGATCAAGCTTAGAAGCCCTAGTCCAGGATATAAAGAGATTGCAAAATACAGCCAGAAATGTACACTATGAAGAGGATAAAATTGATGAGTGGGACCTTTGATGAACGGGACCTTCTAAAGAATAAATGCCTGTGCTCATCAAAAACTTTTTCCAACAGGGTAAAAATAAAACCTACCAAGAACAAACATTTGGGAATGCCATCTTATATACGAGTCTTATAACCATAGTTTACAGAATAATCCTGGACCTCCACAACAAAAAGACTAACAAACCATTTACAAAATGGGCAAAATACTTGGAAAGAATTTTCACAGCGGAAGACATTCAGATGACCAACAGACACATGAAATATGTTCAAAATCATTGACAATGAAAAAGAAGCAAATCAAAACCACAATGAGATACCATCTCACTCCAGTAGCATAGGCAAAGTTTAACATAACAACAAGTAATAAATGTTGGGAGAAGATGTAGCGAGATAGGAATTCTTATACACTGTTAATGAGATTGTAAAACGTTACAACCATTCTGGAAGGCAGCTTGGTGCTTCCTCACAAAGCTGAAAATAGAAATTCCATATGACCCAGCTGTTCCACTGTTTGAAATATACCCTGAGAAAATGAAAACTCAGGAACAAACGAAGACTTGTACACCAATGTTCATAGCAGCGTTTCACCATCACAAGAACATGGAAAAGCACAAATGTCCAACCACAATCAAATGGATTGAGAAATTATGGTATAATGGCATACTATGCAGCACACAGGGGAAATGATTCCATAAAGAGCATTATGCTGAGTGAACTGACTCAGCCCAACAAGGACAAATATTGTATAAAACCATGATTGTAGGATGAGTATGAGAATCCAAGGGGGGTGGGAAGGGTGGAAGAAGAGGGTTGAGGATGTGTGGTGAGTGGGGTGTATTAATCATGGATTGTGCAATTTGATGGCAGGTGGTGAGTAAAATTGGAAGAATCTCCTCTGAAAAACAATGTATTTAAATTGTGTAAAAAAGCATACATATATACACACATATATACATACACATATATCTATACGTACATATATACATATATATATGTATATATACTTTATCAAGAAGCATGTGGAATCAGAATTGGAGAATGACACTACTTTCTCTCCAAAACTGTAAGTGCCTGCTGCAGAATATCAAAGACTTCAGTATGGATCATATCTCACAATCAAGGAGGAAAAATCCTTACTACCAAGTCAATAATCAGCAACATGATGATGTTGTTATTATTAGATCCCATTGCATTGACTATGATTCATAGTGATGTTGCGAATAAAAGATTTGAACCGTGTTCTACACTGTGGTCTCACTCTTCCTGATACACAAGAGCTCGTTGCATACATTGTGTAAATCTACTTGGTTTAGGGTCTTCTCTCTTATCAAGCCTTCCACCCTTCCCAGTATCGAGTCCCTTTCTAAGGAATAGCCGCTTCTAGTAACATGCCAGAAGTATGTGAGACAAAGCCTCATTCTTGCCTCCAAAGAGCACTCCTGATGCTATTCTGATGCTTTTGCTCATACCTATTTAATTGTATGCTCAGCTATGAGCAAAGCATCATGATAACCATAGAAAAGATTAAAGTTAATTATTTTATCTTTCTCGGATACACAACCAACACTCTTGGCAACAAAATTAATAAAATCAAAAGGAAGGTTGCTTTGGTAATGTATGCTATCAGAGACAACTCTAGAGTGTTAAAAAGCAATGATAGCCATCTGAAGATTAAGGTACACTTCATACAAGCCATATATCAGAGTTTCTCTATTTCTTTCTATGCCTTTGAGAGTTGGACAATGAGTAAATATGATGGAAGAAGAATCATGATTTATAATGCTGGAGAAGAGTGTTTTTCACACTATAGACTGTCAGAGACAAACAAGTCTGCCCTAGAGAGGGTTTAACCCGTTTTTCCTGGAGGGAAAGATTCTGAAACTCAATCTCACATACTTTGTTCAGGTTTTCAGGAGAGACCAGCCTTTGCAGAAGAACATAGAGGGTCAAAGGAAAAAAGGAAGACCCTGGATGAGATGGATTGACACAGTGACTGTGACAATGGGGTCAGGTGTGTTAGAGATGGCGAAGTTGTTCAGTATAGGGCAAAATTTAGAGTGTTTCCTCATGATGTCACCATAAGTCATAGTTAATTTGATGACATATAACAGCAACAACATTTAAGAATCATGGCGGCATAGTGGTTTATGTGTTGGGCTGTTAACTAAGAGGTCAGCATTTTTAACCGATCAGCTTACCTCAAGAGGAAGGTAAGATGCGAGAGAATCTCTATAGTCTCCATGAACTAGAATTAGCTACACAGCATCAGGTTAACCAATAGTTGATTCTTAAAATGTGAAAAATATTTATTCTCCCATTTCATTATTTTTCTTTTAAAAAATATTTTATACTGATTTGTTTACAAAGTTTTAATATCTTGATTTCCACACAAGTTCCTTCCCATTTCCTTCACACCCTGAATCAATCATCAACCTTATGGTTAACACTCCACCCCCCAGTCCATCCTCACCCCTCTGCTTCCACTCTTTCCCACATTGTATCCTCATACTCATTCTACAATAATGGTTTTTATACAGTATTTGTCCTTATTGGACTGAGTTCGTTCACTCAGCATAATGTTCTCCAGTCCCTCCCAAGTAAGGAAGTAATTTACAAAATCATTGCTCCTGTGTGCTGCATAGTATTCCATTGTATGAGTGTAGCACAACTTGTCAATCCATTCATTTGTATTTGGACATCTGTACCATTTCCTTGCTCTTGCAATAGTGAATAACACTGCTATGAACAATGGTTTACAAGGGTCTGTTTGACCTTCAGTTCTCTTTTTTTGTGTGTATATTCAATTTTAAGCTTTTTTGAGGAAGTGCCAAACTGCCTTCCAACGTGGTTGTACCATTTTACATTTTACAGTCCCACTAACAATGTTTAAGTTCCTATTTGCCCACATCTTCTCCAACATTTACTACTTGCTGTCCTGATAAACTTTGCGACAGCTACTTGAGAGAAATGGAATTTCTTTGTGGTTTTGATTTGCTTCTCTCTTACTGTCATGTGTCTGATGGCCATTTGAATTTTAATATCTTCCTCTGTGAAAACTTTTTCCATGTCTTTTGCCCATTTTGTAATTAGGTTATCAGTCTTTTTCTTCTGGAGGTCCAGGTGTATTCTATACATTTTTATGAGACTCTTGTCTGAGATTGTATTGTCAAATTTTTGTTCTCAGTTGGTAAGTTTTTTTTTCTTTTTGTTTTGTTTTTTTCCCCTTCTTCATCCTGTTGGAAAAAGGTTTTGATGTACACAGGGATTTAATCTTTAGAAGATCCCATTCTCCAATTTTATCCTTTTCAGATTGTGTATTTCTGGCTGTATTTTGCAGTCTATTTATACCATAGACAAGGCCTTCGAAGCTTGATTCTAGTTTTCCTTTTTGAACTTTATAGTTTGGAGCTTTACTCTCAGGTCTCTGACTCACCTTGAGTTGATTTTTGTGTATGGTGTGAGATGCGGACTCTGTTTCAGTTTTCTACAGGTAGAAGTCCAGTATTGCCAGCACCATTTGTTGAAGAGGTTGTCATTTCCCCATTTGATAACTTTGATTTTCATGTTGAATACCAGCTGACCATACTTAGCTGGGCCTATTTCTGGGTTCTCAATTCTGTTCCATTGGTCCATGTGCCTGCCATTGTACCAATATCATTCTGTTTTGGTTACTATCACTGTGTAGTAGGTTTTGAGGTCAGGGAGTCCTATGCCTCCTACTTCATTTTTTTGTTTCTCAGAAGTGTTTTGATTATTTGGAGTGTCATGCCTCCACAAAATAAACTTGACAATTTCCTTTTTGATCTCCTTTAAAAATGACCTTGGTTTCTGTATTGAGATTGCATTGAACATGTAGATTGCTTTTGATAGGATTGTCATTTTCAAAATATTGAGTCTTCCTATTCATGAACAGAACACATTTTTCTATTATTTTAAGTCTTTTATTGTATCTTGCAGAAATATTCTGTAGTTTTCTTTTTATAGGGCTTTTGCATCTCTAGTTAGGTTTACTCCCAGGTATTTCAATATGTGGTTGGATGGTTTGGAAGCAGGAGTAGCATCCACTTCCTAAACAATGTGTCTCTGGAAACTATATGAACTTTGATAAAAGTCGGTAGTTACAGAAAGGCTTAAGGCTTTTTATTCATAGGGTCACTATGAGTAATGCTTGGCTCAAAGACATTCAACAACAACAACATTGTAAATGTTATTATTTTCTTGCTTTCCTTTTCTGAACTCTTTGTTATTGTATAGGAAATCTACTGAGTTTTGGATATCAATCTTATATCATGCTAGCCTACTAAATTGGCCTATTAGCTCTAATAGTTTTTGTTGATTCATTGGGGGTTTTGTGTACACTATCATATCTTCTGTGTATAGTGATCATTTAACCATCTCTTGCCTATCTGGATACTTTTTATTTCATTCTCTTGTCATATTGCCCCAGCGAGTACTTCCAATACAATATTGAAAATAAGTGGTGACAGTGGGCATCCTTATGTGTGGTCTCTGTTTGCAAGAAAAAAAAAATGATTTTAGTATTTCTCCATTCCGAATGATGTTGGCTCTTGGTTTTGCATATATACTTTTTACTATTTTGTGGAAATTGCCTTCTACTCCAATCTTCCCATGTGTCTTAATCATGAAGGTGTGTTGGACTTTATCAAATACCTTTTCTGCATCAATTTCTAAGATCTGTTGGATTTTGTCACATACTTTTTCTGCATCAGTTGCTAAGATCACACAGTTCTTTGTTAATATGGTGAACTAAGTTGGTTCTTTTTCTTATGTTGAACAATCCTTGCATACCTGTTATGAATTCCACTTGGTCATGGTGATTTTTTTAACATACTTTTGGATTTTATTTACTAGGATTTTGTTAAGGATATTTACATCTATATTCATGAAAGATGTTGGTCTGTAGTTCTCTTTCTTGGATATATCTTTGCCTGGTTTTGGTATTACAGCTATGCTTGTTTCATACAATGACTCTGGAGTGTTCTTTGTTTTTCAATTTTCTGAAATAGTTTAAAAAGAATTGGTGATATATATTCTCTGTGAATGTTTGATAGAATTCAGCAGTTAAGTCATCTGGTCCAGGATTTTATTATGTGGAAGTCTTTTTATAACATTTTTCAGTTTCTTCTTTTTTCATTCAAGAAGACAAAGATTCTCAGCACTGGACCAATTGGCAGCATCAGGATGGATGGTGAAGAGATTGAGATTGTTCACATCTTCAGTTTGCTCGGCTCCATGGTCAACACTCTTGGAACCAGCAGCCAGGAAATAAAAAAAACCAAAAAACAAAAAACATGTATTGGGATGGGAAAGTCTGCTGTTAGGGACCTCTCTAAAGTACTCAAGAGCAATGGTGTCTCTCTGGAGACTAAGGTGTGTCTGATACAGGCCATAGCCTTTGCAATCACTTGTTATGCATCAGAGAGTTGGACAATGACTAGGGAGGATAGAAGGAGAAATGATGCCTTTGAGCTGTGGTGCTGGAGAAGAGTATTGAGGGTACCCTGGACTGCCAAGAAAACAAACAGATTCATTCATGAGAGGGTTAAATCAGGCTATTCCTTGGAGGCAAGGATTCTGGGGCTTTGTCTGACATACTTTGGACATGTTGTAAGGAGGGACAGGTCCTTGGAGAGGGACATCATGCTTGAGAGGGTGGAGGGACAGCACAGGAGGGGAAGTCTCTCTTTGAGGTGGATTGATTCAGTGACTGGGGTAATCGGGATGGGTGTGTCAGAGGCAGTGCAATTGGCACAGGATAGAACAGAGTTTAGGTCTGTTGTGCATAGGGTCACTATGAGTTGCGAATACCTTGATGGCACATAACAACAACAACAACATTCAAATATTCTGTATCGGTCCTTGTCAGTCTGGATAGGGCATGAGTTTCAAGGAATTTGTCCATTTCCTGTAGCTTTTCAAATTTATCAGAGTACAGCTTATCAAAATATTCTGATACTGTCAATTTAATTTCATCTGATTTTGTTGTGATGTCACCTCTATCATTTATTAATTGAGTTATATGTGTTTTCTCTTTATTCTTTATTTAAGTTTGTGAGTGGTTTGGCAATTTTATTGACTTGAAAAACCAGCTCCTGGTTTTAATGATTGCTTCAATTGTTTTTTCTTGTTTTCTATCTCATTGATTTCAGCTCTTGTCCTTATAATTTCTTTTCTTCTAGAGACTGTAGGACTAGATTATTGTTCTTGTTCTATTTTATGAAAATGTTATGTTAAATCATTGATTTTTCCTTTTTCTTAATTTTTTATGTGTTTGCCTATTGAAATGAACTAACTCCTGAGGACTGCATTTGCTGCATCACAGAAATTTTCGTATGTGGTATTTTCATTTTTATTTGCTTCAAGGAAGTTTTCACTTAATTATTTATTTCTTTACTAACCCAGTCATGTTCTAGCAAAATTTTTTAGCTCCCACATGGATAATTTTGTAAGTTTTACCC
Organism: Elephantulus edwardii; assembly: GCF_000299155.1. Classification (NCBI taxonomy): domain Eukaryota; kingdom Metazoa; phylum Chordata; class Mammalia; order Macroscelidea; family Macroscelididae; genus Elephantulus; species Elephantulus edwardii. The sequence goes on along the minus strand of NW_006399923.1, from coordinate 17,847 downwards.
TCCTGTGGTTAATTTCTCATTTCATAGCACTGTGATCACAGAAGTTACTTTGTATTATTTTAGTGCTTTTGAATTTGTTGAGACTTGCTTTGTGTCCTAATATATGATAGAGTCAGGAGAATGTGCAACGTGTACTTGAGAAAAATGTGAGTTGAGTTTTAGTTGGGTCCAATATTCTGAATACATCCACAGGGTTGAGTTGGCTGATTATATAGTTTAGGTCTTCTGCATTTTACATGAGTTTCTTTTGGGTTGATCTATCCTTTGGTGATAATGATGTGTTGAAATCTCCTACCACTATTTTGGTTCTGTCTTATACAACTCTTTTAACCATTGTTTCATGTATTTTACTAGTTTATAATTTTGTGCATAAATATTGACCAAGTTGTTGTCTTATTGAACTATTGTGTCTTTAATTGGTATGTAATGTCCTTCCTTATCTTTTGTTGTGGTTTTTGTTCTGAAATCTATTTGGTCAGAGATTAGTATTGCCATTCCTGCTTTTTAGAGGTTGCCGTTTACATCCTATTTATTGTTTATTTTATTTCAGCATTTGATTTTGAGTCTTCTTCTTTTTTTAGATGTATCCATTGTTTGCAATATATTAATGGGTTAGTTTTTTTTAATTGATTCTGCTACTTTTGTTCTCTTTATTGCTGCCTTTAGTTCATCCACATTATGTGTGACTATGGTCAGACCAAGTATGATCCATGTACTTTTATTTGTGTCTCCATATAAAGGACTTCACTTAAAATATCTTGTAGTTTTGGTCTTGTTTTCACTAATTCCTTATGCTTCTTCTTTTCTGCAAAGGATCTAATTTCTCCTTCATAACTGATAGGGAGCTTTGCTGGTTATAGGACTTTTGACTGGCATTAGTTTTCTTTCAACTTTCTTTATATCCACTTCATTGTCTTCTAGCTTACATGGTTTCTGCTGAGAAATCAGAACTTAACCAGTTGTTTCCCCTTTTTAAATGACTCTGTTTTATTTATGCTGCTTTTAGAAGTCTATCCTTATCATTTAATTTGGAGAATTTTACTATGCTATGTCTTGATTTTTTCTTTTTTTCTTTTTGGGTCTAGTCTATTTGTTGTTCACTGTGCTTCTTGAATGTAGATTTCTCTGTTCTTCAAAATATCTAGCAATTTTCTTCTAGTACTTCTTCCTTGTCACTTTCCTATTCTTGAATCCCAATTATACATATGCTATTCCATTTGATAGCATCCCATATGATTCTGATGTTTTCTTCATTTTCTTTACATCTCAACTCTGATTTTTCTTATAGTATGTTTTCAGTGAGGCTCTTGTCTTCCAGCTCACTGATTCTCTGTTCCATCTCCTTAGTTCTACTTTTTTTGTGCTACCTGCATGTCGGACACTTCTTTCATGTCAGTCTCAAAATTCTGCATTGCATTTTCATGCTTTTCTGATATTTCTAGTACTGTGGCTTGTAATGAATTTTTTAGTTGTTTTACCCCTTAATCTATAGTATTAATTCTTTCTTCCATCTTTTGCATTTTCCTCCTGAGCTGTTCAAGTTGCTCCTCATCAATATATTTCTTCTAGATTGTTGTCTCTGATATATTTTTTTTCTTCCATCTTTTGCCTTTTCCTCTATAGCTATTTACTTCCTTAATTGTTTCTCCCATCATTTGCATCTTCTTCTCTAGCTGTTCAAAGAACTGCACATCAACATATTTCTTCTGATTCTATCTGGGGTATTCATTATGTCTGCTTTTTTAGGAGAAAGATAATTTTGTTTTTTAATTAAAATTAAGGCAGGCTGTTGCTTTGTTGACATTATGCGAGTCTTTTCTTGGTAGATTTAGGTCATTGTAACTACATAGTGACCAAATGTATGGCAATGTTTTGTGAATGACCTGTATATTTGTCCTTCCTTCTTGGCCAGAGGCCTGTAGGGCCAAGGGCCAAACAGCTGTGATCTCCCCAAAATACCTGAATGGGAAACAAGGAAGCCCTGGTTTTTCCTTTCCAGAACTGGCTCAGGCACCTCAGTCAAGCTGTTACAGCTAACCTGCTCCTTTCCATTTGAGCTTAAGGGGTCCCACGTTGTCTATTGAAACAGCGGTGACCCCTGCCCCAAAATACTGTGGGTGCCGCACTGCTTCCTGCCATGCTGTGATGCATCCTCTCCCATTTGATTTTGAAACCATGTCACATAGAAACAAAAGAATTAGAGATTCGAAGATTTCCTTTATAAATAGAAAGTATGACTTGGGAAACAATAAATAGAAATTATTCACAACATATGGTTCTATTGTCCTGCTTTTCAAACTCCTATCTTTTCTTATCTCTGTCTCAGATATCTCATTCTAGAGCAGAAAAAAAAAAGAATGAGATTACCTGTTATCATCTTAAGATAAATAAAGGCAAGATCCCTCCAGCAAAGTACATACAATGGACAAAGTATTTTAAATGTCCTTCCTATGAGAATGTTCTTCTTGTTGTTATGTGCCGTTGAGTCACCTGCGACTCATAGCGACCCTATGTACAACAGCCCTAAACTCCACTCTGTCATATTTGCATATTTTGGTCTACCACAGGTTTAAATCCTTCTACTTTTTGAAAGCAGACTCAAGTGTTAGAATTTCTGCCCCAATCTTCTGAAACTGTAATTTTATTTTCAATAAGAGACAGAAATATGAGAAGAAAAAAATAATAGTTTAGTAGAGCGCAATAATCTGCCAGTGCATTATCTGTCTTTCTAACTATACACTTTGTCATATAATTTGTGTTGCCATCTCTCTCTGCTTCTAAATTTAGCTTTGTGGATTTCTTTCTCTTAATAGATTGTTGTAGAGTCTTGGTGCTGTGGATTACTGGTAATTGAAAGGTGAGTGGAATCTGAGAGCTGCTACATACAAGAAAGATGCACAATCTCCTGTCATAAAAATTTGCAGTCTCAGAAATATGACAGAAAGGTGCTCAAACTAACTCTACTCAACAACAATGGGAAGGCTATTGACAAGGAAAACACAAGTGTACTAAGTTTTCTAAATAAAGTTGAAAAGTTATAATGTTCTGTAGTTAAGGTTTGCTCACTTTATTTTTCATTATGATAAATAAATCCATAATCTTGTTTGCTTGGTTTTATTTTGTCTCAAAGAATGTATTCAAATTTTGTAAATTATCTAGTATAATTTTAAAAAAGTATAATTTAAATCAACACCCTTAGCACCAGCAGCCAGGAAATCAAAAGATGAATTGCATTGGAAAGTCTGCTGTCAGACTCAAAAGTAGTGACGGGCAATGATGTCAGTTTGGAGACTAAGGTGTGCCTGACACAGGCTATGGTTTTTGCAATTACTTGCTATGCATCAGAAAGCTGGACAATGACTAGCAATGATAGGAGGAGAATTGATGCCTTTTGGCTGTGGTGCTGGAGAAGAGTGTTGAATAAACCATGGACTCTGTTGTTGTTGTTGTTGTTGTTATGTGCCGTCGAGTCGTTTGCAACTCATAGTGACCCTATGCACAACAGCCCTAAACCCTTCTCTATCCTGCACCAACTGCATTGCCTCTGACACACACATCCCGATGACCCGAGTCACCGAGTCAATCCATCTCATAGAGGGTCCTCCCCTCCTGCGCTGTCCCTCCACCCTCCCAAGCATGATGTGTCTCTCCAAGGACCTGCCCCTCCTGGCAACATGTCCAAAGTATGTCAGACGAAGCCCCAGAATCCTTGCCTCCAAGGAGTAGCTTGGTTTAATCCTCTCCAAGATG
>NW_006399923.1:4244-13997 GCF_000299155.1 Elephantulus edwardii | reverse complement strand
TCTCCTTCTGTCCTCCCTAGTCATTGTCCAACTCTCTGATGCATAACAAGAGATTGCAAAGACCATGGCCTGTATCAGGTGCACCTTAGTCTCTAGAGAGACACTGTTGCTTCTGAGTACTTTAGAGAGGTCCCTAACAGGACTCTAGGGTAACAAATAAATTCATCCTGGAGAGGGTGAAGCCAGTCTGCTCCTTGGAGACAAGGATTCTGAAGCTTTGTATGACGTACTTTAGACATGTTTCATGACAGGATCAGTCCTTGGAGAGGGATGTCATTCTTGGGAGAATGCAGGGACACCACAGGAGAGGAAGACCTTTGATGAGATATATTTTGATTCAGTGATTGGTTTAATGGGGCTAGTTTTGTTGGAGACCATAAGATTGGCACAGGATAAACCAGGGTTTAGGACTCTTGTACATAGGGTCACTATGAGTCACAGGTGACTTGATGGCATGTAACAACAACAACAACATTTTAAAAAGAGACAAAGAAAACAATAGTATTCCTAGATAATAGGTAGCAGTTCAGACCACAATTTTATTTATGCTTACATCTAAGCCACATTCAGCCTAGCCAAGAGCAACTACATTTGGAACAAATGAAAGAAATACATTTTTATCATCATATAATCCTGTGTTTCGAAGTTGGTTTTTTGAAATGCATCATTCATTGTTTATCAAATGCTTATAGAAGCTATTTTTCTTGATGGATGATATTCTTTTGCCTTCATATTTTATATCTGATCCCAAATGCTAACTCTTTTACTAAAATGTTGTAAATTATTTTTTAATTGGTTTGAATATGATAGTTCATTATTTTTGTGTTACATTCATGTACTGTATTTTATACACTTTCATTTACCCTGTGTTTCATACAATCTTTCATATATGTTGTATTTTATATAATTCATTACTATTGAACTATGCTTATTGTTAGACCATCATTTTGATTTTTCCGTTAAATCTTTCCTATTCCTTTACCACCAACCTCAATCCACCTACTAATTTCTACTATTGTAGTGATTTCTAACTTTTCTCTTTCCCCTCTCCTTTCTCATTCACTGCTCACTTTCCCAAGTTGAAAAGGGTTAGGACCCATGAGCATATATAATCCTCTAAAAGTGTAGGGTTTGTATTCCATCCTACTCTTCTTTATAGACTTCTAAGCATACTGGAAAATTTACAACCAGGAGAAAATAGAATAGATGAGTGAAATCTTCTAAAATTCAAATCATTACGCACATCAATAAACTTGTCAAAAATATAAAGAAAGTGAGGAGACCATGGGGAATATTTGGTGATGGAATATTTAATATGAGACTCATATGTAAAATATATAGAGTACTCCATCAATGAAACAGAAAAAAAAAAAAAAACACATACCAAACAATTAAATAAAAAATGGGCACAAAATAACAAGACACCCCACCAAAGAATAAAGTCAGATGGCCAACAAACACATGATGAAAAGTTTAAATCTCTAATTATTAGTGAGATTAAAAAGAAAAATCAGTGAGTTATCATCTCCTCTAAGTAACAATAGCAAGTTTCAGCAGGACAGCAAACAACAGCTGCTAAATTCTAGTAAGGATGTAGAGAGACTGAAACTCAAGCGTGAGGATATGAAAAGACTGAAAATATAAGATGGTACAACAATTACAGAAAATAATCTGGTGATTCCTCAAAAAGTTGGAAATAGATATACCATTTAATCCACCCTCCCACTATTAGGAATATACTCTAAAGAAAACAGAGCTATAACACTTATAAACAACCATGTCTATTGTAGCTTTGTTCACCATAGTGAAGAGATAAAAGCAGCCAAATTGCCCATAGGTAGACTAATTGTTAGAAAAACTGTGGTATAGTCACACATTGGACTATTAGGTAACATTTAAAAGCAATGAACTTGTGAAACATTACCCAACATAGATGAGTCTGGAAAGCACTGTGATGAGTAAAGTATCACAGTGACAAAGAGATAAATATTGAATAAAATCTCTGTTATAAAAATATAATTGACATGTGAAGGGATGGAGAATAAATAATACAAGGTGAGCAGAATGGCTGGATTCTGCAAAGGTGTGTTTTCTGATTTGGAATTGAAACTTTGGTGTGGCTGTTGCTTACAACTGGGTATGAGCTGATGGCATTTGGCCTCGTATTATAAATGGCTTTTGGGCCCAAAAGCCTGTGCCCTACAGGCTTAGTTTTTATGGTGCTCCCAAATAAAACAGACTTGGAAACAGTAGTGGCATCCACTTAAAAAAATAAAAAAAGCTTGCCTCCAGAAACTCTATGAACTTAGAGAAAAGACAAAAATTTTTTGTTCAAGATTTTCGTTCACAGGGTCACTATGAGTCGTCTATGACTCAATGGCACTTAACAACAACAACAACAACAACAAAGTAAGGTCAGATCTGTTGTTCATAGAATCTGTATGTGTCACATTCAATTTGATGGTCCTTAACAACAATAATCACATTATTTATTCGATCAATTTATCATTTTATACTATTGGTTTAATTGCATATTTGAAGAATAGATGTATGTTCAATGCATGCTTAATATCAAAATCTTTCCTCACTATAGACTTTTGCATAAACACTTCAGTATTATTCTTTCCCCCACCCCGTATCATGTTGTTAATGTACCATTGTGTTAGAACTGGTTCATAGCTGACTTTCTGGCAAATTTTCAGAGGCAATAATTGCATGAGAAAAGATTGTCCATTTTTCTCTCTTTGAGCTGGGGTGGATTTGAACTGTGAACCTTTGATTTGGAAGCACAATTCCTTACTACTAAGCCACCACTAGAGTTACCTATTACCATATTAGGGAAACTAATGTACAGTCCATTTCCATTTGTAACATCCATCAATTTAAGTATAAATGAAGTCATTTGGTACATATACACTAAAGTTTAACTACACATTTTTCAGCTAAAAAAACGCTGAGCGAGTTTGGCCCTTTTGATTTTCTAACTCCAGCACAGTTCATTATAACATTTTGCTTTGTCTTTGTGAGCTACTCTTTTGAATCTTCTGTTCAGTTCCTCAATTTTTTAATTTATTATTTTTTTAATTTCTTACTATTGTTTTGACTTCTGGTGCTCTAGTGCAATACTCAGAGTTTTACTGGCATCTCTCTTGATCTTTCTTCCTCTTCTGCCTTTGTCATGACCTTTTGAGTTCTTCATGGATGATATTCTTGATATCCTCCCAGAGTAGATAAATAGACTTGAAAAGTTTTTTAACGCTTTCAAACAATAGTAACATTAAAGGACAGGCATGTAGTTTAATAACAACAACAAAAAAGCTAACTGTTTTTGTTAACAGTAGCACAGCCTGTATTCATATCAGGGACAACCAACTAAGAGATGAAATAAAGTTATTTGTTGGCTAGTGGTTTCTTCTGAATGCATTAATTGACTTAGCCTTTCTGAAGAAATGGGTAAGAAGGCAGGATAGATGAACTATGGTATTGAGGTTCCTTAGAGCAGCCCTCAGATATCACACTCCCCATGACAACTCGGTGATACAGTGCTGAATATCTAGTGACTTGAAAGAGATTTTGAAAAAGGTTGACTTTAATGTAGAATTAATATTTTTTATACTTTCAACAGTTTTCTCAGATATACTAATAAACAGCTTTAATTTAGAAAATTATCTTTAGATGTTTCTTATTTAGAGAGATTAGTAACCTCTTTTTCTCTCTTTTCTTCTAAGTGGTATAGCCCTGGTCTGTTCACTTACTGTATAGAAGTAATTCACAGTTGCTGTGATGCTAAACACTGTGACACTGATGTGTCAAATGGGAAAATGGTTGCCCATGGTGGAGAGTGCTTGGTGAAGCTCCCCCATTAAAACAAGCTTGGAAGCAGGAGTGGCATCCACTTTCAAAATAGCTTGCCTCTGGAAAACCTATGAACCTGGAGAAAGGAGTGTTCAAGTCTTTCATTTATAGGGTCGCTAATGTTAGATGAATTTTAGCTGAAAGCAGGGAATACCAGAGAAGTATATCTGTGTTTCATTGATATGCAAAGGCATTTGACTGTGTGGACCATAACAAACTGTGCCTGACTCTAAGGATAGTGAGAGTCCCAGAACACCTGATTGTTCTAATGCGAAACCTGTACTTGGACCAAGAGGCAATCGTCAGAACAGAGGAAGGAAACACTGCATGGTTCAAAATCGGAAAAGGCCTATGCCAGGTATGTGTCCAGTTTCCATACCTTTTTAACCTGTATGCAGAACAGATTATCCAGGAGGCTGGGCTTTATGAGGAGAAATGTGACATCAGGATTGGTGGAAGATCTATCAACATTCTGCATTATGCAGATAACACAACCCTGCTTGCTGAAACTGAGGAGAACCTGAAGCACTTGCTGCAGAGGGTCAAGGACTACAGTCTTCAATATGGATTGAAGGCAATGTCCAGAAGACAAAGATTCTCACCACTGGACTAATTGGCAGCATCAGGATGGATGGAGAAGAGACTGAGATTGTACACAGCTTTAGTTTGCTTGACTCCACAGTCAACACTCTTAGTACCAGTAGCTAAGAAATTAAAAGAGCTATTTGCGATGGGAAAGTCTGCTGTTAGGGACCTTTCCAAAGTTCTGAAGAGCAATGGTGTGTCTCTGGAGACTAAGGTGCATCTGATACAGACTATGGCCTTTGCAATCACATGTTATGCATCAGAGTTGGACAATGACTAGGGAAGATAGAAGGAGAATTAATGCCTTTGAGCTGTGTGCTGGAGAAGAGTATTGAGGGTACCGTGGACTGCTAGGAAAACAAATAGATTCATCCTGGAGAGGGTTAAACCAGGCTGCTCCTTGTAGTCAAGGTTTCTGAGGCTTCCTCTAACATACTTTGGACATGTTTTAAGGAGGGACCGGTCCTTGGAGAGAGACATCATGCTTGGTAGGGTGGAGGGACGGCGCAAGAGGGGAAGGCCCTCTATGAGGTGGATTGATTCAGCCACTGGGGTAATTGGGATGGGTGTGTCAGAGAAAGTGCGATTGGCACAGGACAGAACAGAGATTAGGGCTGTGGTATATAGGGTCGCAATGAGTAGCAAGCGACTCGATGGCACATAACAACAACAACAATATCATGAGTCGCCTACAATTTGACGGCTCTTAACAACCACAACGTATATGTATATGGATAGTATACTATCACAGCATGTACTTTAGGATAGTTCTTACTATACCATTTTAAAATTATTTTCATACCTTTATCCTTCGTTTTCACATTTACAACATAATAGGTTATATGACGGTCTGAAGCAAAATCACCAATAATAGTCCATTGTGGTAACTTTCAAAACTTCAAGCAAATTCATAACACCAAAAACATGATGTTGAGTATATCACACCTCAATATAGAAATAATGTAAAAATATTGATTTGAAAGATTGGAAAATAAAGACTAAGGACCAGAGGGAATATAAAAAATATCAGAAATGAATGGAAAATTTTCAAAGATTAATTGTTTCTATGGTCAATACAGGTTAGTCCCACTATATAAAAGCAGAATGTTACAAGGAATCCTTTCATAAACCAAAGTGGAATAATGTGAATAAACAATGACTATTAATTTATATGTAAAACACTTTTGACAATTTTCAGATCCAAAAATGTCCTGCTAAGTGATGCCAAATAATATACGAAACCTACACTAATACTAATTTATAATGTTTACAGGAATAGTTCAAAACTATAAAAGCTTGCTGAATGCCTTTGCTAGGTTAGGAGCTTGGCTGTTTTGTGTAAGTGCTTCAGCATAGTACCTTCTTAAATGGCTCTCTACAAAACAAGCTATGAATACTGGTGTCACATTTTGCTCTTTATCTTACGAAGGTAGAAACCTTTTTTCCTATTTCTTCTGTTTAATAAAAATGTGAACTGTTTTAGGCCATTCATAAAAGTAAAATAGCCTCAAGGTAAAATTTTAAAACTAGAGAATATCTGTATTAGAAAAAAAAATTCAGAGTGACTATTAATGTAAGTAAAATTATTTCTTCACTAAGTAACAGAATACAAATGCAAATAATATCTGTGATTCCAAGTATCTTTCTATTCAACTTAATCTTTCAACTTAATCCTCTCACTGAAGAATACAAAGGAATGAATTAGAGAAAATAGGCAAAATGTTGCTGTTATTGTTTTGTGTCCTCAGTTTGAGTACAACTTAAAGTATTCTTACCAACAACAGATAAAAACTGTTCCAATTTTTTCATCTCCAGCATACTTAACCCATTTTTGTAATCACTGTATCAATCTATCTGGCTGACAGTCTTCCTTTCTCTTTTTGACTTTTCATCTTTTCAATCATGATATCTATTTCCAAAGAATGTTGTTGTTGTTGTGTTGTTATGTGCCACAGAGTCATCTGTGACTCACAGAAACCCTACGTACAACCCTAAACCCTGCCCTATCCTGTGCCAATCTCATTGTCTCTGATACTCCCACTCCCATTATCCCAGTTACTCAACCAGTCCATCTAATGAAGGATCTTCCTTTTCTGCTCTGTCCCTCCACCCTCCCAAGCATGATGTCGCTCTCTAAGGATTGGTCCCTCCTTGCAACATGTCCAAAGTATGTCAGACGAAGCTTCAGAATCCTTGCCTCCAAGAAGCAGCCTGGTTTAACCCTCTCTAGAATGAAACTGTTTATTTTCTTAGTAGTCCATGGTATATTTAATACTCTTCTCCAATATCAGAGCCAAAGAGAAGGGGATAGAGGAGTTTTACCAGCTTTCACAAGAGGAAATTGATTAAACACGCAGCCAAGAAGCAATACTAATAAATGGGTGACAGAACTGCAAAAGTTGGAACCAGGGGAAAAAGATTGGTAGTTAAAAAAACATGGACATTTTGAAAATTATAAGGCTGGAGATAAAATGATAGAATTTTATGCAATTGATAATTTATTTGTTATGAATATATTTCTTAAGAAACAGTATCTTTATACATGGATTCACTTAATAATTTACACATGAATCAGACTGATAAAATCTTTAGAAGAATCATTGGGGAATCTCATTATCGACAATAAAAAGTAGGCCAGGTGCTGATGGTGGAACAAATCATCAACTAATGATAAGTAAGTCCAAACTTAAGCCAACAGAAAATAAATCAAATTTACAAGAACCAAAATTTGACCTTTACCACCTTAATTTAAAAACCATTTCAGGTTTGAGGCCATAAGCACTAATGAGGGAAGACCAGATGAACTGTGGAGGATATCAAGAATATCATCCATGAAAAATGCAAAAACATTGTTACAAAGACAGAGGAGAAAGAAAAGACCAAGATGGATGTCCTGAAGAGACTCTGAATATTGCACTAGAGAACTGAGAAGCCAAAGTAAATGGAAGAAACAAAAAGGTTAAGGAGCAGAAAAAGAAAAAAAATGCAAAAGGCAGCTCAGGAAGACAAAGCAATTGGTCGTAAGGAAATATGCAAAGAGCTGGAGTCAGACTATCGGAAGGGACAAAGTGGCTCAGCATTTCTTAAGCTGAAGAAACTAAAGAATAAATTGAAGCCTCAAGTTGCAATACTTGCACATGCTGTGAAAAGAATATTAAATGATCCAGGAAACATCAAAAGAAGGTGTAAGGAGTACACAGAGTCTCTGTATCAAAAATAATTGGTTGAGAGAAGAATTTAATGAAATAACTTAAGTTCAAGAGGTGATGATAAAGGAAAAGTTCAAGCTACTTTGAAGCAATTGACAAAAAACCAAACAACAAACAAAAAACGCAAGTCTGAAGGAATTGATGGAATACCAATTGACTTTTTCAACAAACAGATGTAGCCCTGGACATGCTCAGCAGATTATGCCAAAAAATCGGGAGAAAAATCACTTGACCAACTAACTACAAGAGATTCATAATCATCCCCATTTCAAAAATAGGTGATCCCACGAAGTGTAGTTAAACAATATCATCAATATCACATGCAAGCAAGGTCTTGCTGAAAAATATCCAAAAATGACTGAAACAGTACATCGACAGAGAACTATTAAATGTGTAAACTGGGTGTAGAATAGACTGGCACTAGGGACATTATAGTCAATGTTAGATGGATCTTAGCTGAAAGCAGAGAATAAAAAAGGAACATTTCTCTGTGTTTCATGTACTATGAAAATGCCTTTGACTGTGTGGTTCACAACACATTTTGGCTAACCTTGAGGAAAGGGGAATCCCAGAACATGTTTTGTTCATGTGAAACTTGTATTTGGATGAGGAAGCAGTCCTCAAAACAGAGCAACGGAACACTCTAAGGTTCAAATATAAGAAAGGAGTGTGTCAAGGATGCATCCTATCTTCATACCTTTTCAATCTATATGTAGAAAAGATTGGTAGTCTGCACTTTATGAAGAGGAATGTGACATCAGGATTGAAGGGAGATTTATCAATAACCTACGTCATGCAGATAACATAATTTGCCTGCCAAAACTGAGGAGAACTTGAGGCATTTGCTGCATAAGGTCAAGGACTGAACTCTTCATGGATTTTATGAGGAGGAAAATGGTGTCAAGATTGGAGGAAGATTCATCAATAACCTACATGCAGATAATGCAATCTTGCATGCCAAAACTGAAGAGGACCTGAAACATTTGCTGCAGAAGGTCAAGGACTGCAGTCTTCAACATGGGATTGCAGTTCAACACAAGAAAACAAAGCTTTTCACAACTGAACCAACTGGCAGCACCATGATAGATGCAGAATAGATCAAGATTGTTAACAATTTCATCTTGCTTTGACCTACAAAAACACTTTTGGCGCCAGCAGTAAAGAAAGCAAAAGATGAATTAGGAAAATCTGTTGTGAGTGATCTCTCTGGAAAGCTAAGGATCAACAATGTAAGTCTAGAGAGTAAGGTGTGCCCGATCAAAGCCACAGTCCTCACAATTACTTTTTATTTATCAGAGCTGGACAGTGACTAAGGATGACAGAAGAATAATCGATGTCTTTGATTTGTGCTAGAGAAAAGTATTGAATACACCATGGACCACCTCCTAAAGGGGTTAAATGAAGCTACTCCTTGGAGGCAAGGCTTTGCCTCACAGACTTGGGTATGTTGGCAGGAATGGACAATGTTTGAAGAAGGACATTATGCATGGAAGGATGGAGGGATAGTGCAGAAGTGGAAGATCTTTGATGAGATGGATTGGTCAGTAACTGGCAGAAAGGGGATAGTTTTGTCAGAGTTTCTGTACATAGATAGGGTTTCTGTGTGTTACAGGCAATTTGATGGCACATAACAGCAATAATAGCAATAAGCATAAAATATTCTGGGATTCCCATTTTTCTCAATGTTAGCCATTGTTTGTTATGATACACTCAGTCAAATGTCTTTGCATAATAAAAAAATAAAAACAAACCACAAATACACAGTCTTCTGGTATTCTCTGATTTCAGCCAGGATCCATCTCACATCAACAGTGATAACCCATTCCAATTCCATTTGAAATTCTGGCCAATCTCTCTTAAAAAAAAAAAAAAAACCAACCAAAAAAAACTCCAAACAAACAAAAATCCGACGAACTGGAGAATATAAATTTATAAATTCAGGACAAAATATGATAAATAAAGTAATATTAATTTCTCACTCTTTTAGTTAATATAATCTTTTCTTAATACATAAGACAGAATATCAATTTCAGTACATTTCCCCTTGTAATAAAAATAATTATAGGCTTCTCTATAAGTATTTTACTTCTCTATAAGTATTTTA
>NW_006399923.1:0-4144 GCF_000299155.1 Elephantulus edwardii | reverse complement strand
TTTACTTTTAAAATATACTAAATCCTTAATACATTAAACATCTCTCTTAGAATTCTCTTCATGTTTTTACTGGTATAAAATTTCTTGTATGTACAATTAAAAGTGACACTAAGACCAAACACTACTTTGGTAGACATTCAAGTCCTCTGCCTCTGAAAACCCACTGGAGGGTCAGCTATGGGTTGGTTCTGACTCTATGGTACACAACAACAACAATTCTTAATATAAAATATCTGAGTGCAAAAGCCTGTGTCTACTGTGTCTGTAACACAGAACTCAAAAAGTTCTATATAAATATTTAAAACATTCCATTTTGGGGTTTGTTTTTTATCAAACATTAACACTCTGAGAATACACATAAAACAGATTCCTGTAGTTGCTTTAATCAATGAAGTCAGGTTCGACTCCCAGCTGAATTTCCAGTGGATTTCTAGAAGCTTTATATCTCATAGGAGAAAATTGTCCATCTTTTTACCACAGAGTAGCTGATTTACTGGCAACTCATGTCCTTAACCAAGAGTCCTCAGAATCTCTGATATGCTTAAGTTCCTTGTTTCAGTCATTATGTCAATCAGTCTTGCTGAAAGGCTTCCTCCGTTTCCTTTAGCCTCCTTCTTTACCCTTCTGACATATATTTCTAATGATCTGTCCCTCTTGACAAAATTGCCAATGCATGTGTGACATAGTTTCACCACACTTGTTTAACACTTCATTATACTACCTCTGTGAGAGGCTTGTGTGTTCTTTTGGCAGTCTATGGAATATTCAGTATACTTCCAGAGAAAAGGCATCATTGCTTCTGTCATTCTTATGACTGTCAAACTTTTTGATGCATGGCAAGTAATTGAAAAGGACCATGGCTTGGATTAGCTACCCCTTAGTCTTTAATCTGACATCCTTGCTCTTTAGAATTTTGGAAAGGTCCTTGATGGCACATTTTCCCAATGCACCTATCATCTAATTTCTCCAGGCCATGGTTTTCACAATGACTTGCTCTGCATCAGAGAGCTGGACAATGACTAAGGATTATAGGAGAAGAAGGATCAATGCCTTTGAATTCTGGTGCTGGAAAGGAGTATTGAACATATCATGGACTGCTAAGATAACTAACAGGTCTGTCTTAGACAGGGTGAAACCAAGTTGCTTCTTGGAGTCATACATCAATGCCTTTGAATTGTGGTGCTGGAGAAGAATATTGAAAATACTATGGACTACTAGAAGAATAAACAGGTTCATCTTGGGGAAGACTGCTCCTTGGAGGCAAGTATTTTGAAGCTCTGCCTGACATACTTTGGGCATGTTGTCTGGAGGGACCAATCCTTGGAGTGGGACATCATGCTTGAAAGAGTTGATGGACAGGACAAGAGAGGAAGACCCTGGATGAGTCTTGCCAGTGACTAGGTTAATGGGGAGTGGGTGTTTCAGAGATAGTGAAATTGGCTCAGGATAGAGCAGAGTTCAGAACTGTTGTAGAGTTGCTATGAGTCAGAGTGGACTAGAAGACATGTAACAACAATATTTATATGTGTTTAATGAGGACCCAAGTAAAACAAAACCACTAACAACTTCAAATCTTTGTCTATCACAATGTTGTTATTTGTCAGGTGGTGAAGGTGTTTGTTTTCTTGATGTTGAAATGTAATTCCAAGTAAATGATCTTCTGCAGGAAATGTTTCAAGTCTTCTTCACTTAATGACATGCAAAGTTAAATCATCTGCATAACACAGGTTGTTGAAGAGTCTTCATTTACCCTGATGAAGCATTCTTTTTCAATATAGTCCAGTTTTTCAAATTATTTTCTCAGCATACAGATGAAATAGTTAGGAGGAAGGATAGAACACTGATGTATACTCTTTCTGATTTTCCTGATTTAAATATGCTGTCTTCCAGTGTTCTTTTTTGAAAAAGATCCTTGTTCTGTGTATCAATTTCAAATGAGTAAAATTCAGGATCTGCAATTCCTGTTTTTCTCAATGTGAACCATAATTAGTTATGATCTACAGAGTCAAATGACTTTCATAGTCAATAAAACAAAAGTAAACTTCTTTCTGGTATTCTGTTTTCAGCCCAAATCAATCTTACTTGGTGTCATGAATCCAACTTGAGCATCTGGCATGTTTTTCACTTTTAATGATTATATATAAATATATATTATAAATACAGAGAGAGAGAGAAAGAGAGATTTTTTGTGATTTCACATTAATTATTTTATGTAATTAATCAGATATTTACACTATAGCTTTCAAATCTTTATCCAATTTTTCTTCCAATTAAACAAATAAAAGGATTATAATGGAGTTATTTTTTATTTTCTCTAAAACTTTATGCTGATCAATTTTCCTCCATCTCTTTAGTTACAGCTCATTTTATTGGAAGGATTTAATAATAATTAATCATCATATGATCCTTTCCTGTGGAGAAGATGCGTGCGTTCATTTTAGTCTGTTTGTTTTGCTTCACAGTCAGCAATTATAATGCCAAGTAAATTATATTTTTTTCAAGGTTTGATACAAAAATTGATGATAATTGCTGAAATTTCAGAACGAGCATACTGGAAAAATAATCAAATAAATTAACCTTAAAACTATGACTCATTCATCATGTAAAGATATTGATGTAGATTTACTGGTGAAGACTAATAAGATTGTTTATCTCTCTGTATTTATGTGCCTTTGAATTATGTATACCTGAAGGAAAATATACAAAATTTAAATTTCATTTGAAAAAAAACATTTTCTCCTATTTTGCTAAACAAATGATCTTTAACTTTACTTTTTAATACTTCATTACATTAATATACTTATGTGAATTCTTTCAACCATGTTTTTTTCTATAAATTTCTGGAACATAACATTGTATAAAAATGTTTTCCAAAAATGACATCATGAGTAAATGCTTTTTATTATTTCATGGTCAAACTGTGCAAGTATTAGGAAATTCATCTCATGTGTGATATTTTTACATGTATTTTTATTTTATATTACTTTGTATATACTGGAAGCAGGAGCGGCATCCATTTCTGAAAAGGCTTGCCTCCAGAAATTCTATGTATGAACAGTGCTCAGGCCGTTAGTTCATAGGGTCCCTATGAATCGTCTATGACTCGATGGCACCAAACAACACAAGAAAAACTTTGTTTATGAAATTCATATACATTGCATTTCTTTTGTATGCTTATTTTTGTAAACACTCTTTTTTGCATATTTCATATGATTATCATACTACATTGTGTCTTATAAAATCAATTACCATCAATCTATGCCCACTATTAAGACATCTTTTTTTAAAAAAAAATTATACTAATTTATTTACAAATTCGAGTACATTCTTTTTCAGAACAGATTCTTCCAATTTCTCTCAAATCCCCTCACCAAATTGTACAACTCCATGATTAACCTGCCCTCTGCCCCTTTGACCATCCTCATTCCTCTGCTTTTGAGGTCTCCAGTGGATCTATCCTGGTCCTTCACGTCTTCCCACCCGTCAAACTTTATGACGCCATGATTTTCCTTCCCCACCCTCACTCTTCCCCTTTCCAAAGGGGTGTAAAGAAAATCTAATGACAGGAGAAAAAGAATTTGGTAATGACATCTCAGACAATGGTCACATACTGGAAAGATTTCAGAATATCACTGGGCATCTACAAGAAAAAGACTGATAACCTAACTAAAAATTAACAAAAGGCATGGAAGGACTGTTTGCAGAGGAAGAGATTTAGGTGGCCTACAGACACATGAAGACAGGTTAAAAATCACTGGTAATCAATTATTTTTAGCAGTGACAAATTTTAACAGGAAAACAAATACTACAGAGACTATGAGAGAGCTTGAAACTCTTATAAACTGTTGGTGAGATTGCAAAATGGTACAACGTAAGGCACTCTCTTCCCAATTCCAAATCATGCAGTCGCTCCGGCTCCATTGGCACAACAAACTTCTGGTCCAGGTATAGGTTCATCATGAGCACAATAAAGTGCTCTGGGATTCCCATTCTTCTCCATGTCAGCCACAGCTTGTCATGATCCACACAATCTAATGCCTTTGCATAGTCAATAAAGCACAAATAGACATTCTTATGGTATTTCTTACTTTCGTCTAGGATCCATTGGACATCAGCAATGATATCCTTGCTCCTGAGCAGGAAG
>NW_006399922.1:7244767-7245923 GCF_000299155.1 Elephantulus edwardii | reverse complement strand
TAAAGGCATTCCCTTTAAGAACAGAAACTAAGCAAGGATGCCCACTCTCACCTCTCTCATTCAACATTTTATTGGAAGTCTTAAGGAGAGCAATAAGACAAGAGTAGGAAATAAGAGGTATCCAAATTTGCAAAGAGGAGGTAAAATTATCTCTCTAAGCAGATGATATTATAGTATATGTAAAAAACCCTAAAGACTCAGAAAGAAAACTATTGGACGTAGTTGACGAATTCCGCAAAGTGGCAGGATACAAGATCAACATACAAAAATCAGTTGGATTTCTCTACAGTGACAAAGAAAATACACAGCCTGAACTAAGAAAAACAATACCCTTCACAATAGCGAATCACAAGATTAAATATTTGGGAGTAAATCTAACCAGAAGCCCAAAGAATCTATTAAAAAAATTAAAAAACATTACTACAAGAAACAAAAAGAGACCTGGAGAAGTGGAAAAATATCCGTTGCTCATGGATAAGAAGACTCAGTGTTGTGAAAATGGTGATACTACCAAAGGCAATTTATACATTCAATGCAATCCCAATAAAAATAAGAATCCCATTCTTCAAGGAGATGGAAAATGTAATCTCCAGTTTAATTTGGAATGGAAAGAAGCCCCGAATAAGCAAAGCACTCTTTAAAAATAGAAAAAAGGTAGGAGGCATCTCACTCCCTGATTTCAAAACCTACCACACTGCCGTGGTGGTTAAGAAGCATGGTACTGGTACAATGACAGACACATAGATTAATGGAATAGAATTGAGAAACCAGAAATCAGCCCATCTACATATGGTCAACTGATTTTTGACAAGGAAATTAAATCAATTAAGTGGGGGAACGACAGCATTTTTAACAAATGGTGCTGGCAAAATTGGAAAAATATCTGCAGAAGACTCAAGCAAGATCCACACCTCACTCCATATACAAAAAACCAACTCAAGGTGGATCATGGACCTAGGACTAAAACGAAGGACTATAAACTTCATTACAGAAAAGCTTGGAAGAATTCTAGGAGTCCTAATCCAGAACATAAACAGTCTTCCAAGTATCCTGAAAAATCTACAACCAGGAGAAGATAAACTAGATGAATGGGACCTTCTAAGAATCAAATCCCTATGCACATCCAAAAACTTCTCCAACAGGGTAAAAAGGGAAG
>NW_006399922.1:7244082-7244577 GCF_000299155.1 Elephantulus edwardii | reverse complement strand
AACCACTGTGGAAGGCTGTATGGCGCTTTCTCAAAAAGTTGCAAATAGAGATACCGTTTGACCCAGCAATTCCACTACTGGGAATATACCCCTAAGAGACCATAACTGACATCCACGTAGATATATGCACACCCATGTTTATCACAGCTCTGTTCCCAATAGCAAGGAATTGGAAACAACCCAGCTGCCCATCAACAAATGAATGGATAGAGAAGCTGTGGTATAGTCACACAATGTAATACTACACTGCATTAAAAAACAAGGAACTCATGCTATATTATTCAAAAACGGGTGAGCCTGGAAGACATTATGCTGACTGAAATATCTCAGATACTAAAGGACAAATATTGTATGGTGCCACTGTTGTAAAATTGGACTGATATCAGGGTTGGGGTAAGACTGAGAAAAACTGGATAAATTGTGTATACAGCAGTGAAACATGAGGGAGTGAATAATTTAAAAGCGATGTATGATAGGGTCTTATGGTTATCACAG
>NW_006399922.1:7240535-7243751 GCF_000299155.1 Elephantulus edwardii | reverse complement strand
ATGGAAATCCAAAATCTCTGTAAATGTTCATTAAAATTATTTAAAACAAAACAACAAAAAAAGCCAAACAAGAATGCACTATAAAAATATAAGGTCCAATGTTTCAGAGGCTGTCAACATGACAGAGGGACCATGAGCAGAGTTGAAGAGATGGAACACAGAACCAGTGAAATTGAAGACAGATCTGTCACCATTGGTGAGCTAGAGCAAAAAGCAGACTCTAAAAAGAAGGAAAAAGAAGAAAATTTAAGAATAATGTGGGACACCATCAAGAGAAATAACATGCGCATCATTTAATCCCAGAAAAGGAAGAAGCAAGTAAAGGCACTGAAAAAGTGGTGGAAGAGTTACCAGAGGAAAACTTCCAAGGCATAATTTAGAACAAGAGAATATATATTCAGGATGCTCAGTGAACACCATATAGACTAGATCCCGAAAAAAAAAAAAACATTAATGGGTATCATAGTTAAATTTTTCAAAACCAAAGATAAGGAGAGAGTCCTGAAAGCAGCAAGGGAGAAACAAAGAGTAACCTATAAGGGAGAACAGATAAGATTAAGTGCCAATTTCTAACCAGAAACCATGCAAGGAAGAAGAGAATGGAAGGACGGATATCAAACATTCAAAGAACACAACTGTCAACCAAAAATACTGTGCCCAGCAAAATTATCCGTAAAATGATGAAGGACAGATAAAGATATTCCCAGAAAACTAGAACCTAAGAGAGTTTGTAAAAGCAAGACCAGCATTGCAGGAGAGACTCAGAGATGTCATACATACAGACATATCACAGAAAGCTGCATTGTCCAAAGTAACTAGCAACAACACCAAAAAAGAACTCAACACAATGATAGCAATAAAACCTAGCCTCTCAATAGTCACACTGAACATGAATGGTTTAAAAGCGCCACTGAAGAGAAAGATAGTAGCAGATTAGATAAACAAACCTTAAATCCATCTATATGTTGTCTACAAGAGACACACCTGAAAACTGAAGATAAAGGCAGGCTAAAATTAAAAGGGTGGGGGGAAATATACCAAGTAAATGGCAACCAGAAAAAAAGCAGGAGTAGCTGTATTAATCTCTGATAAAAATAAATATCAATCTAAAAAGCATCACAAAGGACAAGGAAGGTCACTACAAAATGCTGAAAGGGTCAATAGAACAAGAGGACATAACAATAATAAATATCTATTCACCAAATGAAAGACCTGCAAACTACATAAAACAAACATTAACAAAACTGAAAAAGGAAATAGACAACACTGCTATAGTACTTGAAGACTTCAATACACCCCTCTCAAGAAAAGATAGAACTACCAGAAAAAAGCTCAACAGAGATACTGAAGAATTAAACCACACAATAAGCCAACTTGACTTCATAGATATTTCTAGACTACTAATGCACCCCCAAAAAACATAGTATACATTCTTCTCCAATGTGCATGGAACATTCTCTAGAATAGATCACATTCTAGGTCACAAGACAAGCATCATAAATTAAAAAACATAGAAATAATACAAACCATCTTGTCAGACCATAATGCTACGAAATGAGAACTTAATAATAGGAAGATAAAGAAGAAAACGCATACATTTGGAAGCTGAACAACACCTTGCTTGAGCATGAATGGGTACTAGAAGAAATAAAAACTGAAATTAAAAAGTTTCTGGAAACAAATGACAATGAAAACACTTGTCTGAGAAACAGTTAAAGCGGTAATCAGATGTCAATTTATAGGAATAAACAAACACATCAAAAGACAGGAAAAACAGACTATTGACTCTCTAACCCAATATCAACAGCAAATTGAAAAAGAACAGCAAGAAAACCCGACACCCTCTAAAAAAACTGAAATTATATAAACTAGAGCAGAAATAAGTGAAATAAAAAGCAGAAAAACTAATGAAACTATCAACAATACTAGGAGTTGGTTCTTTGAAAAGTCAATAAAATCGATAAACCACTAGCAAAACTCACAAAAGTAAAGGGGGAAAAGACACAAATAATCTGAATAACAGATGAATCAGGCAACATTACAACAGACCCAACTAAAATTAAAAAAGCTAACATTAGAATACTATGACAAACTATACTCAAACAAATATGAAAATCTAGAGGAAATGGACAAATACTTAGAAAAACACAACCTACCTAAACTGACACAAACCAAATTGAACTTCTGAACAGATGTTCAATTTCAAGAAATTGAAAAGGAAATGCAAAAACTTCCCAGCAAAAAAGCCCTGGACCACATGGCTTTAAAGTTAATTTTATCAAACATTCAGAGAAAAACTGTTACCAATTCTACATAAATTATTTCAGAAAATAGAAGAAGATGGAATACTCCCAGATTCATTCCATGAAGCAAACATATCTTTGATACCAAAGCCAGGAAAGGCACCACCAAAATAGAAAAGTATAGGCCAATATATATCATGAACATTGATGCAAAAATCTTGACTAAAATACTGGCCAGTAGAATCCAACGATACAGCAAAGAAATAATTCACCATGACCAAGTAGAATTCACAACGGGTATACAAGCAAGGATGGTTCAACATAAGGAAAACAATTAATATAATTAATCACATTAACCAAGCAAAGAACAACAACCACATGATCCTATCAATTGATGCAGAAAAGGCCTTTGACAAAATCCAACACCCTTTCCTGATTAAAACACTCAATAAAATAGGAGTAGAGGTGAATTACTTCAATACAGTAAAAAGTATTTAGGAAAACCCAAGAGCCAAAATTGTTCTCAACAGAGAGTTTAAAGGCGTTCCCTTTAAGAACAGGAACTAGGCAATGATGTCCACTATCACCTCTCTTGTTGAATATTGTTTTGGAAGTCTTAGCGATAGCATAAGAAAAGAGAAGGAAATAAATGGTATCCAAACTGGCAAAGAGGAGGTAAAATTATCCCCCTATTCGGATGACATGATATTATACTTAGAAAACCCAGCAAGAAAGCTATTGGGCTCAGTGGACGAATTTAGCAAAGTGGCAGGATACAAGATCAACATACAAAAATCAGTTGGATTTCTCTACAGTAACAAAGAGAATACACAGCAGGTACTAAGAAAAACAATACCTTCACAATAGCTAATCACAAGATTAAATACATGGGAATAAATGTAACCAGAAGCACAAAGGATCTATTCAAAGAAAATTACAAAGCATTACTACAAGAAACAAAAAGAGATCTTGA
>NW_006399922.1:7238009-7239680 GCF_000299155.1 Elephantulus edwardii | reverse complement strand
AACAGGCACTTCACCGAAGAAGACATTCAGATGGCTAACAAGAACATGAAGAAATATTCTAAATCCCTAGCCCTAAGAGAGATGCAAATTAAAACAACTGTGAGATATCATCTCACCCTAGTCAAAATAGCAAAATTTAACACAACAGAAAGCAACAAATGCTGGCAAGGTTGTGGAGAAACTGGAACCCTTATTCACAGTTGGTGGGAGTGTAAAATGGTGCAACACCTATGGAAGGCAGTATGGTGTTTTCTCAAAAAGTAGCAAATAGAGATACCAATTGACCCAACAATTCAACTACTGGAAATACATCAAAACAGCTATATGCACACCCATGTATTGCAGCTTTGTTCACAATACCAAGGAGTTGTAAACAGCCTAAGTGAAAATCAACACACGAATGGATAGAGAATATGTGGTATATTCACACAATGAAATACTATGCTGCATTGAAAAACAAGGAACTCATGCAATATTGTTCAAAATGGATGACTCTGGATAACATTATGCTGAATGAAGTATCCCAGTCAAAATAGGACAAATATTGTATGGTGCCACTGTTGTAAAAGAGGACTGACCTTGGGGTTGGGGAGAGACTGAGGAAGATGGGTTCAATATGTATACTGCCCTGAAACAGATGAGGGAGAAAACAGTTTAAAAGGGATATGTGATTAGGTATTTCTGTCATGACAGCAATCTAGAGCAAAGGCTACATGGTGGAGTGGACCTGGGGGAGGATTTGTAAAACAATGAAAGAATTTGTTTTTACTTTTCGAAGAGGGTAGTGTTCTAGGGGGGATGTTTGGGACGGGAGAAATGTGCAACAATGAATGAATGGAAATCCAAAGCCTCTGTAAGTTATCCTAAAATTAAGAATAAATTTAAATTAAAAAAATTAAGTTAGCGTAAGGAAGGCAATGGATTTACAACTGCTCATGTTAATAACACTATATGATGGCATGGAGGAGAAATAGTAGAACACTATCCACATTTACAATATTCTTCTTTCCAAAACCATTTATGGAAAATAGGAACTGCATTGGAACATGTATCTCTGGACTGAAAAATTATCATAGTGTTAATATTTCTAGCCTTAAACTTAAATGATTATATTGTTCAAAATTATTTGTTTTATATTGGTTTATTTTTTTTCCCTCTTTTAACAACTATGATCTACAGGGAATAGAAAAGATCAGGGAAAAGCCAAAATTATTGGGGCAGCGATTGCTGCCAGTTTAGGGCCCATGCCAGGAAAAAGAAATTTTACTCATAAACAGTGCCACCCAAAGGTAATAAAGGAGGCCAGAATTGCTTCCACTGTGGAAAGCCCTGCCACTTCAGTAGACAGTGTCACAGACAAGAGCCACAGATAGACAAGGGAGTAGAGAGGAAATTCCTACTAACTTGCTTTAAGTGTGGATTTGAAGGACACATGGTCAAGGGTGGCCCACATCAGGTCCTTGTGGCTGACAAAACTGACAGGCCTCAGCTCCTGGCTGGAAACAAAGGAGGACATTTCAACTATTCATATCCTCCAAGAAGAGCTGTGGGTGAGCATTAGCATTACTGGTACGTATAGTCATTTTCTCCTGGACACAGAGCCTACTCTTTGGTCCTAAAAGCCTTCTGAGGTCCCAACTCTTCTCAGTATTTCTTAGTTGTTGGAATTGA
>NW_006399922.1:7234073-7237152 GCF_000299155.1 Elephantulus edwardii | reverse complement strand
CTTTTTTAAAAAAAAGATAGAAAGAATGGGAATCCCAGAGTACTTGATTGTGCTCATGAGGAATCTATCCTTATATGAGAAGACTGTTGTGTGAATGGAGCAGGGGAGCAGTGCATGCTTTGGAATTGGTAAGGAAGTGTGTCAGTGATGTATTCTGTCTCCATATATGTTTAATCAATATGCTGAGGAAACTATTTGAGTAGCTGGACTCTATGAAGAAGAATGTGGGCAACTTAGAACAGACAGAGGGTGGCTAAGGCAGTGTACAGCCTGCAGGTGTAGAGGGAAGCTACTGAGTGATACTTACAGCACACAGGCAAAAAGAACTACAAAGCCCAGAAAGTCCAATGGTCAACACCATCTTCAAATTTCAGAGTTCAGAGGGTAACACAGTGTGGACAGAGGGAGGCAGATCCAATGTACAGCCTGCACATGTGGAGAGAAGCTTTTCACTGCTACCTACACCACGTAGTTATGAATAACTACAAATCCCAGAATTCAATGAGTCAAAGCTCCCTTTAAATTTTGGGGGCATCAGGCCTTCAGCCCTTGGGCCAAGAAAACAACAATATATACCAAATCTCTAGGACTTACCAAACTTTCCTGGAAAATTTGTGTACCATAGAGAATTAAGTTACTTTGGGGAACAAACTGCCGACTGACTTGACTTGGGTCCCCTTAACTAAAATAACAGGGAGGTCCTGGGCATTTTGACAGAAGTGAGAAGCCATTTCCAGAAGGGGGCAACAGGCTTCCTCATTCATCGTTCAGGTACTTTGGAAAACAAAGTGCTGTCAAACCCTTGGCTGTGCAGGCCTTGGGCTAAAATGGGAGCACAAATATATAGATGCTTCTCCAAACATTGCTCTGGACCAGTGTGAACATATGAGAACCACGGGAACAGTGAGCATCAGTGAGGAGCAGCAAGCCACAGTGGGGAGCAGCAAAGCGTGGCAGGGAGCAATAAGCCACACCAGACCCACTAGCTAAGAGTAAACAAGACAGCAGGTATTTCAGAGAAGTACTTAGGAGGGATCACAACTGATTGCTGGACCAATTGTGGGACCCCATCACCTTAACCAGGAGAGGCAGAAACAGCTGGAGCTCAACTGAGGTGGCAGACACAGTTCTTGAGGGGAAAACCAAGGATTCCATTCAGGTCCCCCCACACCCCTCCCTGAGTGCATCTATGTGCACATTTCCCCTCCTCTCCCATGTATGCATCTGCAAGTGCACCCACGCCCCACGCTACATACATCTGCTCATGTGCCTGCCCAACCTCCTGGAGCAGTGACCTCAGATCATGTAGTTGCAATGACTTCAGACATGAAAAACTTTACGTCATCAATGTCCCAAAAGACACAGAGATAGAACACAGAATCAGAGAAATAGAAGATGGGTTTGTCAACACGGATCTGCTAGAGCAAAAAGCAGAATCAAAAAATAAGGAAAATGAAGAATAATATGGGACACCATCAAAAGATATAACATGTGTATCACTGGAATCTCAGAACAGGAAGAAGCAAGTAAAGGCACTGAAAAAGTTATGGAAGAATTCCTAGAGGAAAACTTCCCAGGCGTAATGAAGAATGCGAGAGTGTATTCAAGAAACTGAGCAAACACCATACACCATATAGAATAGGCCGTAAGAGAAAAAGACCAAGGTATATCATAGTCAATTTCACCAGAACCAAAGATGAGGAGAGAATTCTGAAAGCAGCAAGAGAGAAACAAAGAATAACCTATAAGGAAGAGCAGATAAGATTAAATGCTGATTTCTCAGCAAAAACCATGCAAGCAAGAAGACAATGGAACAGCATATATCGAACAAAGAACATAACTATCAACCAAGAACACAGTACCCAGCAAAATGGTTCACCAGCTATGAAGGAGAGATCAAGATATTCTCAGAAATACAGAACCTAAGGGAGTTTTTAAAATCAAGACCAGTGTTACAGGAAACACTCAAGTAACTAGCAACAGCGCCAAAAAAACCCAACCAAACAAACAAACAAACAAACAAAAAACCACAAAAAAAACCTTAAAAAAAAAAACAACAAACCCAACCCTAACTCAAAAAAATCATAGCAAGAAAACCATGCCTCTCAATAATCACACTGAATGTGAATGGTTTAAATACACCATTGAAGAGAAAATAGCAGATTGGGTAAAAAACAAAATTCGTCAATATATTATCTACAAGAGACACATTTGAAAAAAAATGAAGATAAAGATTAAAAATAAAAGGGTGGAAAAAAATATACCAAGCAAATGGCAACCAAAAAAATAGTAGGAGTAGTGATATTAATCTCTGGTGAAATAAATTTCAATGCAAAAAGCATCATAAAGGACACAGAAAGTCACTACTTAATGCTAAAAGTGTCAATAGAACAAGAGGACATAACAATAATAAATATCTATGCTCCAAATGAAAGACCTGCAGAATTTATAAAACGACCGTTAACAATATTGAAAAAGGAGATAGAGAAAATTACTATAGTAGTTGGAGACCTCAATACACTGCTCTCAAGAAAAGATAGAACTACCAAAAAGAAACTCAACAAAGACACTTAAAAATTAAACCACACAATAAGCCAACTTGATGTCATAGGTATTTATAGGCTAATGTACCCAAAAGAAGCGCAATGTACTTTCTTTTCCAATGTGCAGGTAATGTTCTCCAGAAGATCACATTCTAGGTCAAAAGGCAGACATAAAAAAAAAAAAATAAATAAACTTAAAAACATAGAAATAATAAAAAACATCTTCTCAGACCACAATGCTACAAAAATAGAAATTTATAACGAGGATAAAGTAGGAAAAAACATACATTTGGAAGCTGAACAACAACTTGTTTGAACATGGGTTGTTGTTTTTGTTGTTATGTGTCGTCGAGTCACCTGCGACTCATAGCGACCCTATGTACAAAAACCCTAAACTCCGCTCTGTCCTGTGCCAATAGCACTGTCTCCGACACTCCCATCCCAATTATCCCAATCACTGAATCAATCCACCTCATAGAGGGCCTTCCTCTCCTGCGCTGTCCCTCCAGCCTCCAAAGAATGATGTCCCTCTCCAA
>NW_006399922.1:7232288-7233313 GCF_000299155.1 Elephantulus edwardii | reverse complement strand
ACATTAGAATGATCAAGTGTTCTGGGATTCCCATTCTTCTCAGAGTCAGCCATAGTTTGTTATGATCTGCACAGTCAAATGCCTTTGCATACTAGAAGAAATAAAAAATTAAATTAAAAAGTTTCTTGAAACAAATGATAATGAAAACACCACTTACCAAAAACCTCTGGGAAACAGCCAAAGCAGCAATCAGAGGCCAATTTATAGCAATGAGCAAAGGCTTCAAAAGACAGGAAAAAATGACCATTAACTCTCTAACCCACTATCTCCAACAAATTGAAAAAGAACAGCAAGAAAACATGACACCATCTAAAAAAATCTGAAATTATAAAAATTAGAGCAGAAATAAATTAAATAGAATACAAGAAAACAGTTGAAACCAACAACAAAAGAAGGAGTTGATTACTTGAAAGGTCAATATAATCGAAAAAATACTAGCAAAACGAACAAAAGAAAAGATGGAAAAGACACAAATAATCTGAATAAGAGATGAAACTGGTGAAATCATAACAGAAGCAACTAAAATAAAAAGGCTAACATTGGAATAGCATCAAAACCTATGCTGA
This sequence comes from Elephantulus edwardii, assembly GCF_000299155.1. Classification (NCBI taxonomy): domain Eukaryota; kingdom Metazoa; phylum Chordata; class Mammalia; order Macroscelidea; family Macroscelididae; genus Elephantulus; species Elephantulus edwardii. The sequence continues at coordinate 7,232,747 of NW_006399922.1, read as the reverse complement.
AACAAATAAGAAAACCCAGAGGAAATGGACAAATACTTAGAAATGCACAACCTACCTAAACTAAATTGAACACCTGAACAGACTCACTACAAAAAAAAAAAAAAAGAAAAAGTAAGAAAACAACTTCCAATCATAAAAGCCCTGGACCGGATAGATTTGCAAGTGAATTTTATCAAACATTCAGAGGAGAACTGTCACCAATTCTACATAAATTATTTCAGAAAATAGAATAAGATGGAATTCTCCCAGACTCATTCTATAAAGCAAACATATCCTTGATACCAAAGTCAGGTAAAGACACGACCAAAATAGAAAACTATAGGCCAATATCTCTTATGAATATAGATGCAAAAATCTTGAATAAAATCCTGGCCAATAGTATTCAACGATACATAAAAAAATAAATAAAAGAAAATTCACCTTAACCAAGTGGGATTCATATCAGGTATGCAAGAATGG
>NW_006399922.1:7227180-7228812 GCF_000299155.1 Elephantulus edwardii | reverse complement strand
TATACTTAGAAGATCTTAAAGGTTAAGCAAGAAAACGACTGGATATAGTTAGCCAATTCCGCAAAGTGACAGGATACAAGATGCACATACAAAAATCAAGTGGATATCTTTACAGTGACTAAGAGGAAACAGAACTGGAGATTAGAAAAACAATACTCTTCACAATTGGCACTCACAAGATTAAATACGTGGGAGTAAATCTAACCAGAAGCATGAAGTATCTATTCAAAGAAATTTAGAAAACATGGCTACAAGGGAAAAAAAAAACACAAAACCAAACAACCTGGAGAAGTGGAACAACATACCTTGCTCATGGATAGGAAGACCCAATATTGTGAAAATAACAATACTACCAAAGGCAGTTTACACATTCAATGCAATCCCAAAACAAATACCAATTCTTTTCTACAATGAGATGGAAAAGACTATCTCAAATTTTATTTGGAATTGAAATAGGCCCTGAATAAGCAAAGTACTCCTTAAAAAGAAAATCAAGATAGGAGGCATCTCACTCTCTGATTTCAAATCCTAGTACATTGCTGTGGTGGTTAAGACAACATGGTACTGGTACAATGAGAGATACATAGATCAATGGAAAGAATTGAGAATCCAGAAATTAGCCCATCTACCTATGATCAAATGACTTTTGACAAGGAGGTGAAATCAGTCAAGTGGGAAAACGATGGCCTTTTTTAAAATGGTGCTGGTAAAATTAGAAAACTATCTGCATTAAACTCAACAAGACCCACAGCTCACTCCATACACAAAAACCATGTCAAAGTGGATCATGGACCTAGGATTAAAACCAAGGACTATAAACTTCATTAAAGAAAAGCTTGAAAGGACTCCAGAAGTCCTAATCCACGACATAAACAATCTTCCAACATTCTGGAAAATCTACAACCAGGAGAGGATAAAATAGATGAATGGTACCTTCTGAGAATCAAACCCCTATGCACATCTAAAAGCTTCTCCAACAGGGTAAAAAGGGATTCCACAGATTGGAAAAAATATTTGGTAATGACATGGCAGATAAGGGACTTATATCAAGAATTTCTAAAATACTTGAGCACCACAACAAGATACAGTTGATAAATGGCCCCAGGATATGAACAGATACTTCACCAAAGATGTTCAAATGGCCAACAGACACATGAAGAATTGTTCAAAATCCCTAGCTCTAAGAAAGATGAAAATTTTTAAAAAAAAAAACAACAAACCTGTATCATCTCATCCCAGTAAGAATAGCAAAATTTAACATAAAAGCAAATAACAAATGCTGGCAAGCTTGCGGAGAAACTGGAACCCTCATTCGCTGTTAGTGGAGTATAAAATGGTGCAACACTGTGGAAGGTTGTATGGTGCTTTCTCAAAAAGTTGCAAATAGAAATACCATTTTACCTAGCAATTCCACTACTGGGAATGTACCCTCAGGAAACCAGAACTTCCACCTATGCAGATATATGCATACCCATATTTATTGCTGCTTTGTTCACAATAGCGAAGAGTTGAAAACAACCCAAGTGCCCATCAAAAAATGAATGGATAAAGAAGCTCTCATATATTCACACAATGGAATACTATATAGAATTGAAAAACAAGGAAATCATGAAATATTATGCAAAATGGATG
>NW_006399922.1:7220385-7226970 GCF_000299155.1 Elephantulus edwardii | reverse complement strand
CAATAAAAGCTTTACATTTTAAAGATAAGAGTAAATTGAAGTGATGAGGGTGGGCAGAGAGAAAAGTGCAACAATGAATGACTGGAAACCCTAAGTCTCTGTAAACTTCCTTTAAAATTAATTTAAAAAATAAAGAAGAATGTGGCATCAGGACTGGAGAGAGACTCATCAGGAACCTGTGTTATGCAGATGACACAACTTTGCTTGCTGAAAGTGAGGAGGACTTGAAACAGTTGTTGCAGAAGATCAAGGAATCCAGCCTTCAATATGGATTGTGTCTCAATATCAAGAAAACAAAGTCTTACCACTCGACCAATAGGTAGCATTATGATGGATGGAGAGGAAATAGAAACTGTCAATAGCTTCATCTTCTAGCAATTAAACTTTTTGGTGCAAGCAGCCAGAAAATAAGGAATTACATTGTACTAAGACAATCTGCAGTTAGGGGCCTTTCCATATTATTGAGGAGTAATGAAGTCAGTTTGAAGAGTAAGGTGCATCTGATTCAAGACATAGTCCTTCCAATCACTAGCTATGCATCTGAGACCTGGGAAATGAATAAGGATGACAGGGGAAAAAAATGACATCTTTGAGCTGTGGTGCTGGAGAAGAGCATTGAACATCCCATGGGTGGTAAAGGAACGGGTATGTCTTAGAGAGGGTGCAGCCAGAGTGTTCTTTAGAGGCAAGAATTATGAGGCTTTGTCGCACATACTTTGGACATATTGCTAGTAAGTGCTGTTCCTTGGAGAGGGACATGATGTTGGGTTGGGTGGAGGGTTGGTGAAGGAGAGGAAGACTCTCAACCACGTGGATTGACACAGTGACTGCTGCAATGGGCTTTTGTGTGATGGGAAGTGTGAGGGATGGTGCAGGACAGGATTAGGTTGAGCTCGTTTGTTCATAAAGTCGATATGAGCAGTGCTCGACTCAATGGCACCTAACAACAACAACATGAACAGATAAATATAACGTAAGCATTAACATCTATGTTTATAGTAGCATTATTCACAACAACAAAGAGATGGAAACCACCCAAGTGTCCATTCATTAATGAATGGATAGAGAAATTATGGTACAATCACACAATGGAATACACTGTGGAGCATTGATAAACAGTGAAGAACTCTAGGAAGACTATATAACATACATGAATCTAAAAGTCATGCTGTATTAAATAAGTCAGACACAAAAAGAAAAATACTGTATAAGGCCATTGTTAAGAATATCAAGCAAAAGGTTTATACACAGAGAGAGTCAACCTAGTAAGGTTTTCAGGTACAAGAAGGAGAGAGTAGAAAATCAATTGATAGACAACAACCATTTATTAGGATAAGCCAAGGGAAGGACAATGTAGAATAAATAGATTATTAGACATTATAAACACTGTGATTAATATAATAGAACAAATGTCCATGTAAGATTGATTGATTGAAAACAAACAAAATTCTTTGTAAATATTAATTCAAATCACCATCACTATTAGAAATAAACCTTAAGGAAAACAGAGTCATTACTTGAGCACCCAGGTTTATTGCAGCATTATTCACAATAGAAAAGTGATGGAGGCAAACAGGTGCCCATCAGAAACAAATGTATCAAAAATTACAGTTTATTCACAAAATGGAATATTACATAGCATTAGAAAAAAAAAAGAAACTCATAAAACAGCATGAGTAAGCCTGGAAGATACACTAAGTGAAAGATCTCATTCAAGGTAGGCCAATACTGCATGACACTGTTATTATAAAACAGGACTGGCATGGGGGCTTGGTGAGAGAATGAGAAAATAGTGTATGGATAATGAACACTACAGATGAGAGGAAGAACTGTGATTAGGCATTAGGACCTCTCTAAAGTACTCAAGAGCAACGGTGTCTCTCTAGAGACTAAGGTGCACCTGATACAGGCCATGGTTTTTGCAATCACTTGTTATGCATCAGAGAATTGGACAATGACTAGGGAGGAAAGAAGGAGAATTGATGCCTTTGAGCTGTGGTGCTGGAGAAGAGTATTGAATGTACCATGGACTGCCAAGAAAACAAACAGATTCGTCGTAGAGAGGGTTAAACCAGGCTGCTCCTTGGAGGCAAGGATTCTGGGGCTTCGCCTGACATACTTTGGACATGTTGTAAGGAGAGACAGGTCTTTGGAAAGGGACATCATGCTGGGTAGAGTAGAGGGACAGCGCAGGAGGGGAAGACCCTCTATGAGGTGGATTGATTCAGTGACTGGGGTAATGGGATGGATGTGTCAGAGGCAATGAGATTGGCACGGGATACAGTACGGTTTAGGGCTGTTCTACATAGGGTCGCTATGAGTTGCAAATGACTCAATGGCACATAACAACAACAACAAACATATTACAATAATCTGGAACAAGAAGTGCAGTGCAAAGTTGACTGGGGGAGATAGAGGAAGAGTGAGCAAAAAAAAAATTTACAACAATGAGTGAGTAAATTAATGAATGAATAAAAACCCAAATTTCTGTAAACTTATAATAAAATCACACTTTCAAAAAGGGCCAATAGGTGTGTCCAGCTCTTGTTGTCTGTGCGTTCTCGGCACTGTCAGTGCCATGGCTTGTGTCCAAACTGCACCACAGTGTCTCCGGAGACATGGGTCCTCAGAATCTCTTTAGTGCCAGAGTTCAGGCCTCAGGCAGCTCCGCAGCTGCGACGGAGGAACAGAAACCCTGGGTGGACTTTTCCTGGGACTTTTTGCTAACTTACAGCAGCTGGACCACGTACCTCATTAATATCTGTCTGTCAGCATAATTTTCACATCATTTCACTGTGGTGGCAGGGACTCAGCCCTGGAATTCTATATAGGAATAGCACCTTGATCCCAGTCTTTTTAATGGCTTCGAGACAATCAATCAGTAGTACCTGTTCTTGAACCTAGTGGGCCTCTAGGCAAGATGTCCCTCCCCATCTGGATGTACCGCCGTACATTCAGTTATGAAGATGGCCTCGAGGACCCAACACCCATGAATCCTCCTCCATCAGACATAGGCAGTATCCCCTGGAAGCCCGTGATCCCAGAGCGCAAGTATCAGCACCTTGCCAAGGTTGAGGAAGGAGAAGCCAGTGTATCCTCCTCTGCAATGACGCTGTCATCGGCCTCTGACAGTGTGGGCAAGGTCCCAGTGGTCAAAGCTAAAGCCACTCATGTCATCATGAGTTCTCTGATCACAAAACAGACTCAGGAGAGCAACAGGCAGGGCTGAGAGATGTTGGCTACAAACCCCGCAAAGGCCTCCCCACTAAGGAGACCAAGTACCTTCAGTGGCAGAAGCACTCCACAGACTAAAGCTGCAGAGCGGAGAGATCACAAAGGAAGAGAAGCAGCCTGCATCTGCACAGTCTATGCCAAGCGGCAGCCTCACTCATCCCCTAAGCAAAAATCCGGAGGCTGGTTCACTGCTGGTTCTTACCCAGCCTTACCCGGCCCAAATTCCCGTGTCACGGATTCTGGAAGTGGGGATAAGGATAGAAACCGATTAGATAAATGGAGCCTCTTTGGACCAAGATCCCTCCAGATCCTCAGAAGTTTGATTCAGGAGGTTTTGCCACCCAGGTCTACAGAGGAGCCCAGAAGCCGTCCCCGATGGACCTCATGCATGCACAGGCCACCCGGATGGCCGAGGACCCAACAGCTTTCAAACTGCCAAAGATGGACATGTCAGTGACAGAAGGGAAGAAACAAACACCCTGAACCCATAACCTCAAAACCCTGTGACTTGAACGTGCTCACACCCACTGGTATCTAGAGTTTTCTAGGGAATCCGGATTGAGGGTGTCTTTTCCTTTACACTCTGTTTATCTTGGCTCTGACATAGGAAAATTATATTTTTTACAACAACCTGTTAAATCAAGACCAGAGCTCAAAACATAATTGACTTTTGAGAAACATTGGTGCAAAACTTGTCCATATTGTGTGGAAGCCATTATGTATGACATTAATTTAGACTAAATCTCAGCAGTGATGTAACAGTGATGCCCTATTTTTATATTACTTCCCCAAAACAATAGCTTTAATCATGGCTTCCTAGGTAACTGTTTGTTATTCCAAAACGCCAGGCTTCATGATTCCTTTACCACAATAAACATCAGCACATCCTGCAGTAGAGATATTCACTGACTAGGTGACACATCCGGTGCTGGGCTGGTACTGTGCTCTCACTTAACTGGTTAGGACCATGAGGATGTGGAAAGTTAGCTAGACCTGTGCTGAAACTGGTCTTTCCTTGCCTCCTGGTAGACCTATTCTGTAGCCACTTAATGTAGTCCCTCTTGGGCCAGTTCTAGAGAGAGAGATTCTTTTTTCATGTGTAACACAGAGCAAAACACTAGTCTTGCAAATTCTTTTTTACACTTTAAAATTAATTCCAATTTACTTGAAAACGTGATTAAGAAGAAAAATCAGTGTGTTGGTTTGATACTGATGTTAATTTTTATTTTTTCAAAATGCAGAATATCGTAACTATAGCTAGATTATAGCCTTGAGGATTTCTTTGTTCAGCTTAGGGCTCAAAATCACTTTTTCCTGGAAGGTGTAGATGAAAGAAAAATGTCTTTATGAAAGCATTTTCACCCCCAATCAGTCATTTCTACAACTCGAGGAAAGGAAAACTGTTTATTGCTACCCTTTCTGTAGGTGTTTAGTCATAGTCTTGAAAATGATCTCAGCTGCAGTTTTGGGTTTGGATTCTGTCTCTAGAAGGAGCTGGCCTTTCCATAGAGACACTCTGCAGTTTAGATGACCAGAACAATTAATTTATTTGCCTCCTCTGTTATCCTTGTATCTCTTGTTTTGACAATAAAATCTGTATGACTTTCTAAAAAAAAAAAAAGAGTAAAAAAAAAAATAACAAAACCAAAAAAACTAACAAAATGAAACAGCAAATCACAAAACTCACTACTGTTGAGTCAAAATTGACTCATGACTGACTCTCCTGGTTTCCAAGGCTATAAACTCAAGGGAAGACGTTTTCTTATCCTTTAGAGCCACTGATGCTTTTGGACCACCAGAGAAGTGTTAACTTTGGATTACCAGCACAACTCTTGGTGGATTAAGGTGCAGGAACTCCTAACTGTTGAGTCTAGGAAACTAATTGCCATTGAGTCAAAACCAACTCATAGCTAACTCTCCTGGAATCCAAAGCTGTAAGTTGTATGAGAGGAGATTGCCTATCTTTTTTCCTTGAAGCCACTAATATATTCAAGTTGTAACTTTTGGGTGAGCAGGCTTATTGACTCAATTGCGGCTCATAGTGACACTATGAGTAATAGCTTTCAACCTTGTCCTGTCCTGAGCCAACCTCACCATCTCTGACACACCTGGCCCCCTTTGTCACAGTCACTTTATCAATCCATCTCATCCAGGGTCTTCCTCTCTTGTACTGACTCTCTACTTTTCCAAGCATGATGTTCTTTTCTAAGGACTGGAGTCTGCTGGCAACAGGCCCACAGTATGTGAAAAGAAGTTTCAAAATCCTTGCCTCCAAGGGCTAACCTGGTTTAACCCTCTCCAGGATGAACTCTTTTGTTTTCTTGAAAGTCCATGGTATGTTCAGTATTCTTCTCCAGAGCCTAAACCTAAAGGCATTGATTCTTCTTCTGTCATTGCTATTCATTGACTAGCTCTCAGATGCACAGCAAGCAATTGAGAAGACTATGGCCTGCATCTGGCACAGCTTAGTCTCTATACTAACTTGCTTGTTCTTTAACAGTCTGGAGAGGTCCTTGACAACAGATTTTCTCAATGCACTCATCTTTGGATTTTCCCAGGGTGTTGACTGTGTGGATCTGAGCAAGATGAAATCATTAACAACCTCAATCTTCCCTCCATCTATCATGATGCTGCCTATTAGCCTGATGAGATCATCTCCTTAGGCACAAGCAAAAAGCAAGAAGGGATGGAGATGCCTCCTCCTCTCCTCATATATTTTTTCTTTATTTCTTTTTTTTTTAAAAAAAAAACCCTTTTAAGCACAGAAAATATTTTTCTTTTACATTGTTGCATCTTTTCTTCCACCTTTACCACTTCCTTCCTAAGGCCTTCCTGTAACAACCCTTTGCTCCAGGTTGTTGTCATATACATAAAGCCTAGACATATATTCCTTTTGGACATTTCTTCCTTGCATCTGATCTAATGCAGTGCTCATTATCTAACTGCAATTTGCCCATTCTCTTCCTAATCCCCCCACGTCTGTCCTATTTAATAACAGCAGTTCAATGCAGTATTTATTCTTTTGTGACTTAGATATTTCACTCCACATAAAGTCCGCAAGGCTCCCCCATGTTGTGTAATGTTTTACAAGTTCACTGTTCTACAATGCTGTGTAATATTCCATTGTGTAATTTTATCATAGATTTTCTAGCCATTCATTTGTTGATGGTAACTTGAGTTGCTTCTATCACTTTGCTATTGTGAATAATGCAGAAATAAACATGAGTCTATACATACGTTTGGGCATGACTTTAGGGTTTTTTAGGTTTTATTTCAAGTAGTAGAACTGATATAAAATGATATTTTTATTTTATTTTATTAAATTTTATTAGTTTTAATGAACATTTACAG